>NC_080022.1:116130345-116792845 GCF_030020395.1 Manis pentadactyla
ACTCATAAAAAATGACAAAATGTACAACACACAAGGAACCGCTCAATGCACACAACTCACAACCACGCACGTCACACATTGCACGCCACACGGAGAAAATTACACAGAGCAGTGAACTCGACACGCAGTAAAGATCCCACACCACACGTAGTACCTACTCTACACACACAACATGGACAACACACACAAAATAAACAAGGCCCACAGATCACAGTCAACACAAGCCCAAACACACAAGAACACACAGCACACACAGCACAGCCAAACGGAATACACACAGAATCACAACACAAACACCACAAATCATTCACTACCGCATATCAACCACAAATACAGCACACTACACGAAAGAATTCCAGAAAGCACAACACGCACGGATCAAACACGCACAATACACAGTAATAAACACATAACACACAACGCACACAGCAAGACATAAAAAAAGAAGCAGAAACGACACACAGCACACACAACACAACACACACAAAATGTGCATCACAACAGCGCAGACAACACTCACTACATACAACACTCGCAGAACATACAACACACCGGCCACACACAACACACATGGAGAGCACCAACACAACACATACAACGCACACGAAAAACACCCACAACACGCCAAAGAGTTTACATACAACCTCTCAACACACAAACATCGCCTCACCCTAAACAACAAACCCCACACACACCGAGCACATGACTGCACACAATACCCATGAACCACGGTTCTCAGAGTAAACACAACACACACAGTGAGGGACACTGACCAAGCATGACCACACACAGTACACACATCACAAATTACACTCAATACTCAAACAGCGAACCCCACACACCACCTGTCAAACACAAACCCACGGTAATCACAACCACATGCAGAACCTGCACCACACACAACACATGCGAAATGACATGGAAGAAATACACAAACCACAAAAGAACACCGAATTTATGAAACACATTTCACAGACTGCACACACCACACAAAACACACATGAAACATACAGCACACAGGGCCTCACAGAATGCACAATGCGAAGCACACAACCTACATACAAAGCACGTCAGACAGAGCACACAATTAATATCCCACTCAACACGTAAAGCACACAGAGGACACAACACAAAGCACAATATGCCAAACAGATTAGGATACACCCAACACACATGCAACTGAGAGCACAATACGTTGCACATCACGGAACACACGTGCGGTCCCATCACACACTAAACATGAAACAGAAAACCATTCACAGACCACATAACATTCCCGACCATGAACACAACACGCTACAAAAAAGTCACCAAACGTACGACACACAAAGACACACTCCAAGCACGCAACACCCAGCGCAGGACCGCCCACAAACACACCAGTCTCACGGCCCTCCATAGAGCAATACACACAGAACATACCCTACAAACAACAAAGTACCCAAACTGCACACCTCACAATCGCAACAGTCACAACACAGAAAGAACACAACACACGGGAAACACACGCTCAGACACATAAACACTGCCATGCACATTAAGCCAGCAGACGACAGACATCAGAGCTAAAAACACACCATAACGCAGTACGCAAAACGCAACACAACACAGAATACACACCCAATCACACAACAAACACCACAACCCATGCCCTACAGTATAAACAAAAGAAGAACGACGCACTTCACACATGACACAAAACCCACAAACACAAAGGACCACACAGAAAGACGCACAACGCAAACATCGCACACAACACACACATTAAAAGAAACACATCAACACATTGCCGCAACACACAAAATAATACACAAATTACAGAGCAATACATCACACAACACACAAACATCACACACAATTTATACATCACACCTCATAACACACACAACAACCTGCAGTAACAACACAACACACAGACCGATGCAACCACTACATACCATACATGAAGCCACACGCTCAAGGAATAACCACAATAAACTTAAGTAAACTCCCACAAACACAAAGACAGAGGACACACACAAACTCAGCACGCTAAAAGCACAACAGATGAAACAACATAAGGCACAAACATCACAGGACATAAAGGCACACGATTCTCAGACACCACGGTTAGCCATATACACACCACACACACAATGAGGTACACGACACGAGCAAAACCACATACAGATAACACGTGTCCCCTCACACACTTAATCAATCACACACACAGCCTCTCAAACACAGCCAAACACGTATCAGAATCACATATGCATCACACACAGAAAACATACAAAACCACATGAAAGCAAACAACCAAGAATAAAGGCAGATAGCACACTTTTCTAACACTGAACACCCCACTCACAACCGCACGCAGACACCCCACACGCATGTATACACGGGCACCTTTACGCAATGCGCGCACAAACACACACACACACACAACATAAAGTAAAAACACAACAGTCACAGGGCGCACACCAGACACAACAGAGCACATGTTTCTCCTAAAACACACAAGTCACATTTGCAAGAGTACATGCACCACGCACCGTGAGGAACACCAAACACAACCACACACAGGTGACATATCTCACTTCGCAAACATAACAAGCACCCTCACATCACAACTCAAACACAACCATACGCAAATCACAATCACATACGGAAAACACACACAAAACAAATCCCTAGGCAAAACACACACAACCCACAAAGAAGACAAAGAGCGCACATTGCATACACTACACTCTGCAAGCACAACCACGCACAGACACAAAACACGTACATCCTCACGCAGGAGCACAACGCAGAGCACACACACAACACAGAAACATGCGAAACAAGGGTCCCAAGACGCAGACCACACACCTCAAGGCACATAACTGCTCACAAAACACACACGGAAAACACTGCACAGACTACGTACTGCACACACCATGAGACATACTGAACAAGCGAAACCGCACAGTCAACACTTCTGATATCACGTGCATAACTCAAACAGCCAAACACACACACGCAACCTCTCTAACACAACCACACACAAATCACAAACTCCACACATAAGACGGACACAACACATACTAATAATCCACAGACTACTCCCCTATGACGCACTACACACAACACACACAGCCACAAGCAGGCAGTATAGAGCACACACAGGTGCACGCAGACAGCTCGAAAAATCACACCCAAAATACACACTCACAGAACACATCAGACGCAACGCAAAACTAACATCACACAGAATGCTCAAAATACAGAGACCACCCAACATCTATCCTGTATGTAACACACAGAAAGCATATAGACAGCGCTCACACAACCCAGAACACAGTACACAACAGAAAGCAGAAAGACCAGACGCAGTACACATGAAACACGACGACGGAAGGCAGACAACAGAAACACAACACACACACAAACACCAACGGATAACTCATAAAAAATGACAAGATATACAACACACAAAGAACCACTCAGTGCACAGAACACACAGCTCACGACCACACCCATGACACATTGCACGCCACACAGAGAAAGTATGCAGAACAATGTACTCAACAAGCAGCAAAGAACCCATAACACACATTGTACATTCACAACACACACCACATATACAAGCACCAGTAGAACACTCATAAAAAATGACAAAATGTACAACACACAAGGAACCGCTCAATGCACACAACTCACAACCACGCACGTCACACATTGCACGCCACACGGAGAAAATTACACAGAGCAGTGAACTCGACACGCAGTAAAGATCCCACACCACACGTAGTACCTACTCTACACACACAACATGGACAACACACACAAAATAAACAAGGCCCACAGATCACAGTCAACACAAGCCCAAACACACAAGAACACACAGCACACACAGCACAGCCAAACGGAATACACACAGAATCACAACACAAACACCACAAATCATTCACTACCGCATATCAACCACAAATACAGCACACTACACGAAAGAATTCCAGAAAGCACAACACGCACGGATCAAACACGCACAATACACAGTAATAAACACATAACACACAACGCACACAGCAAGACATAAAAAAAGAAGCAGAAACGACACACAGCACACACAACACAACACACACAAAATGTGCATCACAACAGCGCAGACAACACTCACTACATACAACACTCGCAGAACATACAACACACCGGCCACACACAACACACATGGAGAGCACCAACACAACACATACAACGCACACGAAAAACACCCACAACACGCCAAAGAGTTTACATACAACCTCTCAACACACAAACATCGCCTCACCCTAAACAACAAACCCCACACACACCGAGCACATGACTGCACACAATACCCATGAACCACGGTTCTCAGAGTAAACACAACACACACAGTGAGGGACACTGACCAAGCATGACCACACACAGTACACACATCACAAATTACACTCAATACTCAAACAGCGAACCCCACACACCACCTGTCAAACACAAACCCACGGTAATCACAACCACATGCAGAACCTGCACCACACACAACACATGCGAAATGACATGGAAGAAATACACAAACCACAAAAGAACACCGAATTTATGAAACACATTTCACAGACTGCACACACCACACAAAACACACATGAAACATACAGCACACAGGGCCTCACAGAATGCACAATGCGAAGCACACAACCTACATACAAAGCACGTCAGACAGAGCACACAATTAATATCCCACTCAACACGTAAAGCACACAGAGGACACAACACAAAGCACAATATGCCAAACAGATTAGGATACACCCAACACACATGCAACTGAGAGCACAATACGTTGCACATCACGGAACACACGTGCGGTCCCATCACACACTAAACATGAAACAGAAAACCATTCACAGACCACATAACATTCCCGACCATGAACACAACACGCTACAAAAAAGTCACCAAACGTACGACACACAAAGACACACTCCAAGCACGCAACACCCAGCGCAGGACCGCCCACAAACACACCAGTCTCACGGCCCTCCATAGAGCAATACACACAGAACATACCCTACAAACAACAAAGTACCCAAACTGCACACCTCACAATCGCAACAGTCACAACACAGAAAGAACACAACACACGGGAAACACACGCTCAGACACATAAACACTGCCATGCACATTAAGCCAGCAGACGACAGACATCAGAGCTAAAAACACACCATAACGCAGTACGCAAAACGCAACACAACACAGAATACACACCCAATCACACAACAAACACCACAACCCATGCCCTACAGTATAAACAAAAGAAGAACGACGCACTTCACACATGACACAAAACCCACAAACACAAAGGACCACACAGAAAGACGCACAACGCAAACATCGCACACAACACACACATTAAAAGAAACACATCAACACATTGCCGCAACACACAAAATAATACACAAATTACAGAGCAATACATCACACAACACACAAACATCACACACAATTTATACATCACACCTCATAACACACACAACAACCTGCAGTAACAACACAACACACAGACCGATGCAACCACTACATACCATACATGAAGCCACACGCTCAAGGAATAACCACAATAAACTTAAGTAAACTCCCACAAACACAAAGACAGAGGACACACACAAACTCAGCACGCTAAAAGCACAACAGATGAAACAACATAAGGCACAAACATCACAGGACATAAAGGCACACGATTCTCAGACACCACGGTTAGCCATATACACACCACACACACAATGAGGTACACGACACGAGCAAAACCACATACAGATAACACGTGTCCCCTCACACACTTAATCAATCACACACACAGCCTCTCAAACACAGCCAAACACGTATCAGAATCACATATGCATCACACACAGAAAACATACAAAACCACATGAAAGCAAACAACCAAGAATAAAGGCAGATAGCACACTTTTCTAACACTGAACACCCCACTCACAACCGCACGCAGACACCCCACACGCATGTATACACGGGCACCTTTACGCAATGCGCGCACAAACACACACACACACACAACATAAAGTAAAAACACAACAGTCACAGGGCGCACACCAGACACAACAGAGCACATGTTTCTCCTAAAACACACAAGTCACATTTGCAAGAGTACATGCACCACGCACCGTGAGGAACACCAAACACAACCACACACAGGTGACATATCTCACTTCGCAAACATAACAAGCACCCTCACATCACAACTCAAACACAACCATACGCAAATCACAATCACATACGGAAAACACACACAAAACAAATCCCTAGGCAAAACACACACAACCCACAAAGAAGACAAAGAGCGCACATTGCATACACTACACTCTGCAAGCACAACCACGCACAGACACAAAACACGTACATCCTCACGCAGGAGCACAACGCAGAGCACACACACAACACAGAAACACGCGAAACAAGGGTCCCAAGACACAGACCACACACCTCAAGGCACATAACTGCTCACAAAACACACACGGAAAACACTGCACAGACTACGTACTGCACACACCATGAGACATACTGAACAAGCGAAACCGCACAGTCAACACTTCTGATATCACGTGCATAACTCAAACAGCCAAACACACACACACAACCTCTCTAACACAACCACACACAAATCACAAACTCCACACATAAGACGGACACAACACATACTAATAATCCACAGACTACTCCCCTATGACGCACTACACACAACACACACAGCCACAAGCAGGCAGTATAGAGCACACACAGGTGCACGCAGACAGCTCGAAAAATCACACCCAAAATACACACTCACAGAACACATCAGACGCAACGCAAAACTAACATCACACAGAATGCTCAAAATACAGAGACCACCCAACATCTATCCTGTATGTAACACACAGAAAGCATATAGACAGCGCTCACACAACCCAGAACACAGTACACAACAGAAAGCAGAAAGACCAGACGCAGTACACATGAAACACGACGACGGAAGGCAGACAACAGAAACACAACACACACACAAACACCAACGGATAACTCATAAAAAATGACAAGATATACAACACACAAAGAACCACTCAGTGCACAGAACACACAGCTCACGACCACACCCATGACACATTGCACGCCACACAGAGAAAGTATGCAGAACAATGTACTCAACAAGCAGCAAAGAACCCATAACACACATTGTACATTCACAACACACACCACATATACAAGCACCAGTAGAACACTCATAAAAAATGACAAAATGTACAACACACAAGGAACCGCTCAATGCACACAACTCACAACCACGCACGTCACACATTGCACGCCACACGGAGAAAATTACACAGAGCAGTGAACTCGACACGCAGTAAAGATCCCACACCACACGTAGTACCTACTCTACACACACAACATGGACAACACACACAAAATAAACAAGGCCCACAGATCACAGTCAACACAAGCCCAAACACACAAGAACACACAGCACACACAGCACAGCCAAACGGAATACACACAGAATCACAACACAAACACCACAAATCATTCACTACCGCATATCAACCACAAATACAGCACACTACACGAAAGAATTCCAGAAAGCACAACACGCACGGATCAAACACGCACAATACACAGTAATAAACACATAACACACAACGCACACAGCAAGACATAAAAAAAGAAGCAGAAACGACACACAGCACACACAACACAACACACACAAAATGTGCATCACAACAGCGCAGACAACACTCACTACATACAACACTCGCAGAACATACAACACACCGGCCACACACAACACACATGGAGAGCACCAACACAACACATACAACGCACACGAAAAACACCCACAACACGCCAAAGAGTTTACATACAACCTCTCAACACACAAACATCGCCTCACCCTAAACAACAAACCCCACACACACCGAGCACATGACTGCACACAATACCCATGAACCACGGTTCTCAGAGTAAACACAACACACACAGTGAGGGACACTGACCAAGCATGACCACACACAGTACACACATCACAAATTACACTCAATACTCAAACAGCGAACCCCACACACCACCTGTCAAACACAAACCCACGGTAATCACAACCACATGCAGAACCTGCACCACACACAACACATGCGAAATGACATGGAAGAAATACACAAACCACAAAAGAACACCGAATTTATGAAACACATTTCACAGACTGCACACACCACACAAAACACACATGAAACATACAGCACACAGGGCCTCACAGAATGCACAATGCGAAGCACACAACCTACATACAAAGCACGTCAGACAGAGCACACAATTAATATCCCACTCAACACGTAAAGCACACAGAGGACACAACACAAAGCACAATATGCCAAACAGATTAGGATACACCCAACACACATGCAACTGAGAGCACAATACGTTGCACATCACGGAACACACGTGCGGTCCCATCACACACTAAACATGAAACAGAAAACCATTCACAGACCACATAACATTCCCGACCATGAACACAACACGCTACAAAAAAGTCACCAAACGTACGACACACAAAGACACACTCCAAGCACGCAACACCCAGCGCAGGACCGCCCACAAACACACCAGTCTCACGGCCCTCCATAGAGCAATACACACAGAACATACCCTACAAACAACAAAGTACCCAAACTGCACACCTCACAATCGCAACAGTCACAACACAGAAAGAACACAACACACGGGAAACACACGCTCAGACACATAAACACTGCCATGCACATTAAGCCAGCAGACGACAGACATCAGAGCTAAAAACACACCATAACGCAGTACGCAAAACGCAACACAACACAGAATACACACCCAATCACACAACAAACACCACAACCCATGCCCTACAGTATAAACAAAAGAAGAACGACGCACTTCACACATGACACAAAACCCACAAACACAAAGGACCACACAGAAAGACGCACAACGCAAACATCGCACACAACACACACATTAAAAGAAACACATCAACACATTGCCGCAACACACAAAATAATACACAAATTACAGAGCAATACATCACACAACACACAAACATCACACACAATTTATACATCACACCTCATAACACACACAACAACCTGCAGTAACAACACAACACACAGACCGATGCAACCACTACATACCATACATGAAGCCACACGCTCAAGGAATAACCACAATAAACTTAAGTAAACTCCCACAAACACAAAGACAGAGGACACACACAAACTCAGCACGCTAAAAGCACAACAGATGAAACAACATAAGGCACAAACATCACAGGACATAAAGGCACACGATTCTCAGACACCACGGTTAGCCATATACACACCACACACACAATGAGGTACACGACACGAGCAAAACCACATACAGATAACACGTGTCCCCTCACACACTTAATCAATCACACACACAGCCTCTCAAACACAGCCAAACACGTATCAGAATCACATATGCATCACACACAGAAAACATACAAAACCACATGAAAGCAAACAACCAAGAATAAAGGCAGATAGCACACTTTTCTAACACTGAACACCCCACTCACAACCGCACGCAGACACCCCACACGCATGTATACACGGGCACCTTTACGCAATGCGCGCACAAACACACACACACACACAACATAAAGTAAAAACACAACAGTCACAGGGCGCACACCAGACACAACAGAGCACATGTTTCTCCTAAAACACACAAGTCACATTTGCAAGAGTACATGCACCACGCACCGTGAGGAACACCAAACACAACCACACACAGGTGACATATCTCACTTCGCAAACATAACAAGCACCCTCACATCACAACTCAAACACAACCATACGCAAATCACAATCACATACGGAAAACACACACAAAACAAATCCCTAGGCAAAACACACACAACCCACAAAGAAGACAAAGAGCGCACATTGCATACACTACACTCTGCAAGCACAACCACGCACAGACACAAAACACGTACATCCTCACGCAGGAGCACAACGCAGAGCACACACACAACACAGAAACACGCGAAACAAGGGTCCCAAGACACAGACCACACACCTCAAGGCACATAACTGCTCACAAAACACACACGGAAAACACTGCACAGACTACGTACTGCACACACCATGAGACATACTGAACAAGCGAAACCGCACAGTCAACACTTCTGATATCACGTGCATAACTCAAACAGCCAAACACACACACACAACCTCTCTAACACAACCACACACAAATCACAAACTCCACACATAAGACGGACACAACACATACTAATAATCCACAGACTACTCCCCTATGACGCACTACACACAACACACACAGCCACAAGCAGGCAGTATAGAGCACACACAGGTGCACGCAGACAGCTCGAAAAATCACACCCAAAATACACACTCACAGAACACATCAGACGCAACGCAAAACTAACATCACACAGAATGCTCAAAATACAGAGACCACCCAACATCTATCCTGTATGTAACACACAGAAAGCATATAGACAGCGCTCACACAACCCAGAACACAGTACACAACAGAAAGCAGAAAGACCAGACGCAGTACACATGAAACACGACGACGGAAGGCAGACAACAGAAACACAACACACACACAAACACCAACGGATAACTCATAAAAAATGACAAGATATACAACACACAAAGAACCACTCAGTGCACAGAACACACAGCTCACGACCACACCCATGACACATTGCACGCCACACAGAGAAAGTATGCAGAACAATGTACTCAACAAGCAGCAAAGAACCCATAACACACATTGTACATTCACAACACACACCACATATACAAGCACCAGTAGAACACTCATAAAAAATGACAAAATGTACAACACACAAGGAACCGCTCAATGCACACAACTCACAACCACGCACGTCACACATTGCACGCCACACGGAGAAAATTACACAGAGCAGTGAACTCGACACGCAGTAAAGATCCCACACCACACGTAGTACCTACTCTACACACACAACATGGACAACACACACAAAATAAACAAGGCCCACAGATCACAGTCAACACAAGCCCAAACACACAAGAACACACAGCACACACAGCACAGCCAAACGGAATACACACAGAATCACAACACAAACACCACAAATCATTCACTACCGCATATCAACCACAAATACAGCACACTACACGAAAGAATTCCAGAAAGCACAACACGCACGGATCAAACACGCACAATACACAGTAATAAACACATAACACACAACGCACACAGCAAGACATAAAAAAAGAAGCAGAAACGACACACAGCACACACAACACAACACACACAAAATGTGCATCACAACAGCGCAGACAACACTCACTACATACAACACTCGCAGAACATACAACACACCGGCCACACACAACACACATGGAGAGCACCAACACAACACATACAACGCACACGAAAAACACCCACAACACGCCAAAGAGTTTACATACAACCTCTCAACACACAAACATCGCCTCACCCTAAACAACAAACCCCACACACACCGAGCACATGACTGCACACAATACCCATGAACCACGGTTCTCAGAGTAAACACAACACACACAGTGAGGGACACTGACCAAGCATGACCACACACAGTACACACATCACAAATTACACTCAATACTCAAACAGCGAACCCCACACACCACCTGTCAAACACAAACCCACGGTAATCACAACCACATGCAGAACCTGCACCACACACAACACATGCGAAATGACATGGAAGAAATACACAAACCACAAAAGAACACCGAATTTATGAAACACATTTCACAGACTGCACACACCACACAAAACACACATGAAACATACAGCACACAGGGCCTCACAGAATGCACAATGCGAAGCACACAACCTACATACAAAGCACGTCAGACAGAGCACACAATTAATATCCCACTCAACACGTAAAGCACACAGAGGACACAACACAAAGCACAATATGCCAAACAGATTAGGATACACCCAACACACATGCAACTGAGAGCACAATACGTTGCACATCACGGAACACACGTGCGGTCCCATCACACACTAAACATGAAACAGAAAACCATTCACAGACCACATAACATTCCCGACCATGAACACAACACGCTACAAAAAAGTCACCAAACGTACGACACACAAAGACACACTCCAAGCACGCAACACCCAGCGCAGGACCGCCCACAAACACACCAGTCTCACGGCCCTCCATAGAGCAATACACACAGAACATACCCTACAAACAACAAAGTACCCAAACTGCACACCTCACAATCGCAACAGTCACAACACAGAAAGAACACAACACACGGGAAACACACGCTCAGACACATAAACACTGCCATGCACATTAAGCCAGCAGACGACAGACATCAGAGCTAAAAACACACCATAACGCAGTACGCAAAACGCAACACAACACAGAATACACACCCAATCACACAACAAACACCACAACCCATGCCCTACAGTATAAACAAAAGAAGAACGACGCACTTCACACATGACACAAAACCCACAAACACAAAGGACCACACAGAAAGACGCACAACGCAAACATCGCACACAACACACACATTAAAAGAAACACATCAACACATTGCCGCAACACACAAAATAATACACAAATTACAGAGCAATACATCACACAACACACAAACATCACACACAATTTATACATCACACCTCATAACACACACAACAACCTGCAGTAACAACACAACACACAGACCGATGCAACCACTACATACCATACATGAAGCCACACGCTCAAGGAATAACCACAATAAACTTAAGTAAACTCCCACAAACACAAAGACAGAGGACACACACAAACTCAGCACGCTAAAAGCACAACAGATGAAACAACATAAGGCACAAACATCACAGGACATAAAGGCACACGATTCTCAGACACCACGGTTAGCCATATACACACCACACACACAATGAGGTACACGACACGAGCAAAACCACATACAGATAACACGTGTCCCCTCACACACTTAATCAATCACACACACAGCCTCTCAAACACAGCCAAACACGTATCAGAATCACATATGCATCACACACAGAAAACATACAAAACCACATGAAAGCAAACAACCAAGAATAAAGGCAGATAGCACACTTTTCTAACACTGAACACCCCACTCACAACCGCACGCAGACACCCCACACGCATGTATACACGGGCACCTTTACGCAATGCGCGCACAAACACACACACACACACAACATAAAGTAAAAACACAACAGTCACAGGGCGCACACCAGACACAACAGAGCACATGTTTCTCCTAAAACACACAAGTCACATTTGCAAGAGTACATGCACCACGCACCGTGAGGAACACCAAACACAACCACACACAGGTGACATATCTCACTTCGCAAACATAACAAGCACCCTCACATCACAACTCAAACACAACCATACGCAAATCACAATCACATACGGAAAACACACACAAAACAAATCCCTAGGCAAAACACACACAACCCACAAAGAAGACAAAGAGCGCACATTGCATACACTACACTCTGCAAGCACAACCACGCACAGACACAAAACACGTACATCCTCACGCAGGAGCACAACGCAGAGCACACACACAACACAGAAACACGCGAAACAAGGGTCCCAAGACACAGACCACACACCTCAAGGCACATAACTGCTCACAAAACACACACGGAAAACACTGCACAGACTACGTACTGCACACACCATGAGACATACTGAACAAGCGAAACCGCACAGTCAACACTTCTGATATCACGTGCATAACTCAAACAGCCAAACACACACACACAACCTCTCTAACACAACCACACACAAATCACAAACTCCACACATAAGACGGACACAACACATACTAATAATCCACAGACTACTCCCCTATGACGCACTACACACAACACACACAGCCACAAGCAGGCAGTATAGAGCACACACAGGTGCACGCAGACAGCTCGAAAAATCACACCCAAAATACACACTCACAGAACACATCAGACGCAACGCAAAACTAACATCACACAGAATGCTCAAAATACAGAGACCACCCAACATCTATCCTGTATGTAACACACAGAAAGCATATAGACAGCGCTCACACAACCCAGAACACAGTACACAACAGAAAGCAGAAAGACCAGACGCAGTACACATGAAACACGACGACGGAAGGCAGACAACAGAAACACAACACACACACAAACACCAACGGATAACTCATAAAAAATGACAAGATATACAACACACAAAGAACCACTCAGTGCACAGAACACACAGCTCACGACCACACCCATGACACATTGCACGCCACACAGAGAAAGTATGCAGAACAATGTACTCAACAAGCAGCAAAGAACCCATAACACACATTGTACATTCACAACACACACCACATATACAAGCACCAGTAGAACACTCATAAAAAATGACAAAATGTACAACACACAAGGAACCGCTCAATGCACACAACTCACAACCACGCACGTCACACATTGCACGCCACACGGAGAAAATTACACAGAGCAGTGAACTCGACACGCAGTAAAGATCCCACACCACACGTAGTACCTACTCTACACACACAACATGGACAACACACACAAAATAAACAAGGCCCACAGATCACAGTCAACACAAGCCCAAACACACAAGAACACACAGCACACACAGCACAGCCAAACGGAATACACACAGAATCACAACACAAACACCACAAATCATTCACTACCGCATATCAACCACAAATACAGCACACTACACGAAAGAATTCCAGAAAGCACAACACGCACGGATCAAACACGCACAATACACAGTAATAAACACATAACACACAACGCACACAGCAAGACATAAAAAAAAGAAGCAGAAACGACACACAGCACACACAACACAACACACACAAAATGTGCATCACAACAGCGCAGACAACACTCACTACATACAACACTCGCAGAACATACAACACACCGGCCACACACAACACACATGGAGAGCACCAACACAACACATACAACGCACACGAAAAACACCCACAACACGCCAAAGAGTTTACATACAACCTCTCAACACACAAACATCGCCTCACCCTAAACAACAAACCCCACACACACCGAGCACATGACTGCACACAATACCCATGAACCACGGTTCTCAGAGTAAACACAACACACACAGTGAGGGACACTGACCAAGCATGACCACACACAGTACACACATCACAAATTACACTCAATACTCAAACAGCGAACCCCACACACCACCTGTCAAACACAAACCCACGGTAATCACAACCACATGCAGAACCCGCACCACACACAACACATGCGAAATGACATGGAAGAAATACACAAACCACAAAAGAACACCGAATTTATGAAACACATTTCACAGACTGCACACACCACACAAAACACACATAAAACATACAGCACACAGGGCCTCACAGAACGCACAATGCGAAGCACACAACCTACATACAAAGCACGTCAGACAGAGCACACAATTAATATCCCACTCAACACGTAAAGCACACAGAGGACACAACACAAAGCACAATATGCCAAACAGATTAGGATACACCCAACACATATGCAACTGAGAGCACAATACGTTGCACATCACGGAACACACGTGCGGTCCCATCACACACTAAACATGAAACAGAAAACCATTCACAGACCACATAACATTCCCGACCGTGAACACAACATGCTACAAAAAAGTCACCAAACGTACGACACACAAAGACACACTCCAAGCACGCAACACCCAGCGCAGGACCGCCCACAGACACACCAGTCTCACGGCCCTCCACAGAGCAATACACACAGAACATACCCTACAAACAACAAAGTACCCAAACTGCACACCTCACAATCGCAACAGTCACAACACAGAAAGAACACAACACACGGGAAACACACGCTCAGACACATAAACACTGCCATGCACATTAAGCCAGCAGACCACAGACATCAGAGCTAAAAACACACCATAACGCAGTATGCAAAACGCAACACAACACAGAATACACACCCAATCACACAACAAACACCACAACCCATGCCCTACAGTATAAACAAAAGACGAACGACGCACTTCACACATGACACAAAACCCACAAACACAAAGGACCACACAGAAAGACGCACAACGCAAACATCGCACACAACACACACATTAAAAGAAACACATCAACACATTGCCGCAACACACAAAATAATACACAAATTACAGAGCAATACATCACACAACACACAAACATCACACACAATTTATACATCACACCTCATAACACACACAACAACCTGCAGTAACAACACAACACACAGACCGATGCAACCACTACATACCATACGTAAAGCCACACGCTCAAGGAATAACCACAATAAACTTAAGTAAACTCCCACAAACACAAAGACAGAGGACACACACAAACTCAGCACGCTAAAAGCACAACAGATGAAACAACATACAGCACAAACATCACAGGACATAAAGGCACACGATTCTCAGACACCACGGTTAGCCATATACACACCACACACACAATGAGGTACACGACACGAGCAAAACCACATACAGATAACACGTGTCCCCTCACACACTTAATCAATCACACACACAGCCTCTCAAACACAGCCAAACACGTATCAGAATCACATATGCATCACACACAGAAAACATACAAAACCACATGAAAGCAAACAACCAAGAATAAAGGCCGATAGCACACTTTTCTAACACTGAACACCCCACTCACAACCGCACGCAGACACCCCACACGCATGTATACACGGGCACCTTTACGCAATGCGCGCACAAACACACACACACACACAACATAAAGTAAAAACACAACAGTCACAGGGCGCACACCAGACACAACAGAGCACATGTTTCTCCTAAAACACACAAGTCACATTTGCAAGAGTACATGCACCACGCACCGTGAGGAACACCAAACACAACCACACACAGGTGACATATCTCACTTCGCAAACATAACAAGCACCCTCACATCACAACTCAAACACAACCATACGCAAATCACAATCACATACGGAAAACACACACAAAACAAATCCCTAGGCAAAACACACACAACCCACAAAGAAGACAAAGAGCGCACATTGCATACACTACACTCTGCAAGCACAACCACGCACAGACACAAAACACGTACATCCTCACGCAGGAGCACAACGCAGAGCACACACACAACACAGAAACACGCGAAACAAGGGTCCCAAGACACAGACCACACACCTCAAGGCACATAACTGCTCACAAAACACACACGGAAAACACTGCACAGACTACGTACTGCACACACCATGAGACATACTGAACAAGCGAAACCGCACAGTCAACACTTCTGATATCACGTGCATAACTCAAACAGCCAAACACACACACACAACCTCTCTAACACAACCACACACAAATCACAAACTCCACACATAAGACGGACACAACACATACTAATAATCCACAGACTACTCCCCTATGACGCACTACACACAACACACACAGCCACAAGCAGGCAGTATAGAGCACACACAGGTGCACGCAGACAGCTCGAAAAATCACACCCAAAATACACACTCACAGAACACATCAGACGCAACGCAAAACTAACATCACACAGAATGCTCAAAATACAGAGACCACCCAACATCTATCCTGTATGTAACACACAGAAAGCATATAGACAGCGCTCACACAACCCAGAACACAGTACACAACAGAAAGCAGAAAGACCAGACGCAGTACACATGAAACACGACGACGGAAGGCAGACAACAGAAACACAACACACACACAAACACCAACGGATAACTCATAAAAAATGACAAGATATACAACACACAAAGAACCACTCAGTGCACAGAACACACAGCTCACGACCACACCCATGACACATTGCACGCCACACAGAGAAAGTATGCAGAACAATGTACTCAACAAGCAGCAAAGAACCCATAACACACATTGTACATTCACAACACACACCACATATACAAGCACCAGTAGAACACTCATAAAAAATGACAAAATGTACAACACACAAGGAACCGCTCAATGCACACAACTCACAACCACGCACGTCACACATTGCACGCCACACGGAGAAAATTACACAGAGCAGTGAACTCGACACGCAGTAAAGATCCCACACCACACGTAGTACCTACTCTACACACACAACATGGACAACACACACAAAATAAACAAGGCCCACAGATCACAGTCAACACAAGCCCAAACACACAAGAACACACAGCACACACAGCACAGCCAAACGGAATACACAAAGAATCACAACACAAACACCACAAATCATTCACTACCGCATATCAACCACAAATACAGCACACTACACGAAAGAATTCCAGAAAGCACAACACGCACGGATCAAACACGCACAATACACAGTAATAAACACATAACACACAACGCACACAGCAAGACATAAAAAAAAGAAGCAGAAACGACACACAGCACACACAACACAACACACACAAAATGTGCATCACAACAGCGCAGACAACACTCACTACATACAACACTCGCAGAACATACAACACACCGGCCACACACAACACACATGGAGAGCACCAACACAACACATACAACGCACACGAAAAACACCCACAACACGCCAAAGAGTTTACATACAACCTCTCAACACACAAACATCGCCTCACCCTAAACAACAAACCCCACACACACCGAGCACATGACTGCACACAATACCCATGAACCACGGTTCTCAGAGTAAACACAACACACACAGTGAGGGACACTGACCAAGCATGACCACACACAGTACACACATCACAAATTACACTCAATACTCAAACAGCGAACCCCACACACCACCTGTCAAACACAAACCCACGGTAATCACAACCACATGCAGAACCCGCACCACACACAACACATGCGAAATGACATGGAAGAAATACACAAACCACAAAAGAACACCGAATTTATGAAACACATTTCACAGACTGCACACACCACAAAAAACACACATAAAACATACAGCACACAGGGCCTCACAGAACGCACAATGCGAAGCACACAACCTACATACAAAGCACGTCAGACAGAGCACACAATTAATATCCCACTCAACACGTAAAGCACACAGAGGACACAACACAAAGCACAATATGCCAAACAGATTAGGATACACCCAACACACATGCAACTGAGAGCACAATACGTTGCACATCACGGAACACACGTGCGGTCCCATCACACACTAAACATGAAACAGAAAACCATTCACAGACCACATAACATTCCCGACCGTGAACACAACATGCTACAAAAAAGTCACCAAACGTACGACACACAAAGACACACTCCAAGCACGCAACACCCAGCGCAGGACCGCCCACAGACACACCAGTCTCACGGCCCTCCACAGAGCAATACACACAGAACATACCCTACAAACAACAAAGTACCCAAACTGCACACCTCACAATCGCAACAGTCACAACACAGAAAGAACACAACACACGGGAAACACACGCTCAGACACATAAACACTGCCATGCACATTAAGCCAGCAGACCACAGACATCAGAGCTAAAAACACACCATAACGCAGTACGCAAAACGCAACACAACACAGAATACACACCCAATCACACAACAAACACCACAACCCATGCCCTACAGTATAAACAAAAGACGAACGACGCACTTCACACATGACACAAAACCCACAAACACAAAGGACCACACAGAAAGACGCACAACGCAAACATCGCACACAACACACACATTAAAAGAAACACATCAACACATTGCCGCAACACACAAAATAATACACAAATTACAGAGCAATACATCACACAACACACAAACATCACACACAATTTATACATCACACCTCATAACACACACAACAACCTGCAGTAACAACACAACACACAGACCGATGCAACCACTACATACCATACATAAAGCCACACGCTCAAGGAATAACCACAATAAACTTAAGTAAACTCCCACAAACACAAAGACAGAGGACACACACAAACTCAGCACGCTAAAAGCACAACAGATGAAACAACATACAGCACAAACATCACAGGACATAAAGGCACATGATTCTCAGACACCACGGTTAGCCATATACACACCACACACACAATGAGGTACACGACACGAGCAAAACCACATACAGATAACACGTGTCCCCTCACACACTTAATCAATCACACACACAGCCTCTCAAACACAGCCAAACACGTATCAGAATCACATATGCATCACACACAGAAAACATACAAAACCACATGAAAGCAAACAACCAAGAATAAAGGCCGATAGCACACTTTTCTAACACTGAACACCCCACTCACAACCGCACGCAGACACCCCACACGCATGTATACACGGGCACCTTTACGCAATGCGCGCACAAACACACACACACACACAACATAAAGTAAAAACACAACAGTCACAGGGCGCACACCAGACACAACAGAGCACATGTTTCTCCTAAAACACACAAGTCACATTTGCAAGAGTACATGCACCACGCACCGTGAGGAACACCAAACACAACCACACACAGGTGACATATCTCACTTCGCAAACATAACAAGCACCCTCACATCACAACTCAAACACAACCATACGCAAATCACAATCACATACGGAAAACACACACAAAACAAATCCCTAGGCAAAACACACACAACCCACAAAGAAGACAAAGAGCGCACATTGCATACACTACACTCTGCAAGCACAACCACGCACAGACACAAAACACGTACATCCTCACGCAGGAGCACAACGGAGAGCACACACACAACACAGAAACACGCGAAACAAGGGTCCCAAGACACAGACCACACACCTCAAGGCACATAACTGCTCACAAAACACACACGGAAAACACTGCACAGACTACGTACTGCACACACCATGAGACATACTGAACAAGCGAAACCGCACAGTCAACACTTCTGATATCACGTGCATAACTCAAACAGCCAAACACACACACACAACCTCTCTAACACAACCACACACAAATCACAAACTCCACACATAAGACGGACACAACACATACTAATAATCCACAGACTACTCCCCTATGACGCACTACACACAACACACACAGCCACAAGCAGGCAGTATAGAGCACACACAGGTGCACGCAGACAGCTCGAAAAATCACACCCAAAATACACACTCACAGAACACATCAGACGCAACGCAAAACTAACATCACACAGAATGCTCAAAATACAGAGACCACCCAACATCTATCCTGTATGTAACACACAGAAAGCATATAGACAGCGCTCACACAACCCAGAACACAGTACACAACAGAAAGCAGAAAGACCAGACGCAGTACACATGAAACACGACGACGGAAGGCAGACAACAGAAACACAACACACACACAAACACCAACGGATAACTCATAAAAAATGACAAGATATACAACACACAAAGAACCACTCAGTGCACAGAACACACAGCTCACGACCACACCCATGACACATTGCACGCCACACAGAGAAAGTATGCAGAACAATGTACTCAACAAGCAGCAAAGAACCCATAACACACATTGTACATTCACAACACACACCACATATACAAGCACCAGTAGAACACTCATAAAAAATGACAAAATGTACAACACACAAGGAACCGCTCAATGCACACAACTCACAACCACGCACGTCACACATTGCACGCCACACGGAGAAAATTACACAGAGCAGTGAACTCGACACGCAGTAAAGATCCCACACCACACGTAGTACCTACTCTACACACACAACATGGACAACACACACAAAATAAACAAGGCCCACAGATCACAGTCAACACAAGCCCAAACACACAAGAACACACAGCACACACAGCACAGCCAAACGGAATACACACAGAATCACAACACAAACACCACAAATCATTCACTACCGCATATCAACCACAAATACAGCACACTACACGAAAGAATTCCAGAAAGCACAACACGCACGGATCAAACACGCACAATACACAGTAATAAACACATAACACACAACGCACACAGCAAGACATAAAAAAAAGAAGCAGAAACGACACACAGCACACACAACACAACACACACAAAATGTGCATCACAACAGCGCAGACAACACTCACTACATACAACACTCGCAGAACATACAACACACCGGCCACACACAACACACATGGAGAGCACCAACACAACACATACAACGCACACGAAAAACACCCACAACACGCCAAAGAGTTTACATACAACCTCTCAACACACAAACATCGCCTCACCCTAAACAACAAACCCCACACACACCGAGCACATGACTGCACACAATACCCATGAACCACGGTTCTCAGAGTAAACACAACACACACAGTGAGGGACACTGACCAAGCATGACCACACACAGTACACACATCACAAATTACACTCAATACTCAAACAGCGAACCCCACACACCACCTGTCAAACACAAACCCACGGTAATCACAACCACATGCAGAACCCGCACCACACACAACACATGCGAAATGACATGGAAGAAATACACAAACCACAAAAGAACACCGAATTTATGAAACACATTTCACAGACTGCACACACCACACAAAACACACATAAAACATACAGCACACAGGGCCTCACAGAACGCACAATGCGAAGCACACAACCTACATACAAAGCACGTCAGACAGAGCACACAATTAATATCCCACTCAACACGTAAAGCACACAGAGGACACAACACAAAGCACAATATGCCAAACAGATTAGGATACACCCAACACACATGCAACTGAGAGCACAATACGTTGCACATCACGGAACACACGTGCGGTCCCATCACACACTAAACATGAAACAGAAAACCATTCACAGACCACATAACATTCCCGACCGTGAACACAACATGCTACAAAAAAGTCACCAAACGTACGACACACAAAGACACACTCCAAGCACGCAACACCCAGCGCAGGACCGCCCACAGACACACCAGTCTCACGGCCCTCCACAGAGCAATACACACAGAACATACCCTACAAACAACAAAGTACCCAAACTGCACACCTCACAATCGCAACAGTCACAACACAGAAAGAACACAACACACGGGAAACACACGCTCAGACACATAAACACTGCCATGCACATTAAGCCAGCAGACCACAGACATCAGAGCTAAAAACACACCATAACGCAGTACGCAAAACGCAACACAACACAGAATACACACCCAATCACACAACAAACACCACAACCCATGCCCTACAGTATAAACAAAAGACGAACGACGCACTTCACACATGACACAAAACCCACAAACACAAAGGACCACACAGAAAGACGCACAACGCAAACATCGCACACAACACACACATTAAAAGAAACACATCAACACATTGCCGCAACACACAAAATAATACACAAATTACAGAGCAATACATCACACAACACACAAACATCACACACAATTTATACATCACACCTCATAACACACACAAAAACCTGCAGTAACAACACAACACACAGACCGATGCAACCACTACATACCATACATAAAGCCACACGCTCAAGGAATAACCACAATAAACTTAAGTAAACTCCCACAAACACAAAGACAGAGGACACACACAAACTCAGCACGCTAAAAGCACAACAGATGAAACAACATACAGCACAAACATCACAGGACATAAAGGCACATGATTCTCAGACACCACGGTTAGCCATATACACACCACACACACAATGAGGTACACGACACGAGCAAAACCACATACAGATAACACGTGTCCCCTCACACACTTAATCAATCACACACACAGCCTCTCAAACACAGCCAAACACGTATCAGAATCACATATGCATCACACACAGAAAACATACAAAACCACATGAAAGCAAACAACCAAGAATAAAGGCCGATAGCACACTTTTCTAACACTGAACACCCCACTCACAACCGCACGCAGACACCCCACACGCATGTATACACGGGCACCTTTACGCAATGCGCGCACAAACACACACACACACACAACATAAAGTAAAAACACAACAGTCACAGGGCGCACACCAGACACAACAGAGCACATGTTTCTCCTAAAACACACAAGTCACATTTGCAAGAGTACATGCACCACGCACCGTGAGGAACACCAAACACAACCACACACAGGTGACATATCTCACTTCGCAAACATAACAAGCACCCTCACATCACAACTCAAACACAACCATACGCAAATCACAATCACATACGGAAAACACACACAAAACAAATCCCTAGGCAAAACACACACAACCCACAAAGAAGACAAAGAGCGCACATTGCATACACTACACTCTGCAAGCACAACCACGCACAGACACAAAACACGTACATCCTCACGCAGGAGCACAACGCAGAGCACACACACAACACAGAAACACGCGAAACAAGGGTCCCAAGACACAGACCACACACCTCAAGGCACATAACTGCTCACAAAACACACACGGAAAACACTGCACAGACTACGTACTGCACACACCATGAGACATACTGAACAAGCGAAACCGCACAGTCAACACTTCTGATATCACGTGCATAACTCAAACAGCCAAACACACACACACAACCTCTCTAACACAACCACACACAAATCACAAACTCCACACATAAGACGGACACAACACATACTAATAATCCACAGACTACTCCCCTATGACGCACTACACACAACACACACAGCCACAAGCAGGCAGTATAGAGCACACACAGGTGCACGCAGACAGCTCGAAAAATCACACCCAAAATACACACTCACAGAACACATCAGACGCAACGCAAAACTAACATCACACAGAATGCTCAAAATACAGAGACCACCCAACATCTATCCTGTATGTAACACACAGAAAGCATATAGACAGCGCTCACACAACCCAGAACACAGTACACAACAGAAAGCAGAAAGACCAGACGCAGTACACATGAAACACGACGACGGAAGGCAGACAACAGAAACACAACACACACACAAACACCAACGGATAACTCATAAAAAATGACAAGATATACAACACACAAAGAACCACTCAGTGCACAGAACACACAGCTCACGACCACACCCATGACACATTGCACGCCACACAGAGAAAGTATGCAGAACAATGTACTCAACAAGCAGCAAAGAACCCATAACACACATTGTACATTCACAACACACACCACATATACAAGCACCAGTAGAACACTCATAAAAAATGACAAAATGTACAACACACAAGGAACCGCTCAATGCACACAACTCACAACCACGCACGTCACACATTGCACGCCACACGGAGAAAATTACACAGAGCAGTGAACTCGACACGCAGTAAAGATCCCACACCACACGTAGTACCTACTCTACACACACAACATGGACAACACACACAAAATAAACAAGGCCCACAGATCACAGTCAACACAAGCCCAAACACACAAGAACACACAGCACACACAGCACAGCCAAACGGAATACACACAGAATCACAACACAAACACCACAAATCATTCACTACCGCATATCAACCACAAATACAGCACACTACACGAAAGAATTCCAGAAAGCACAACACGCACGGATCAAACACGCACAATACACAGTAATAAACACATAACACACAACGCACACAGCAAGACATAAAAAAAGAAGCAGAAACGACACACAGCACACACAACACAACACACACAAAATGTGCATCACAACAGCGCAGACAACACTCACTACATACAACACTCGCAGAACATACAACACACCGGCCACACACAACACACATGGAGAGCACCAACACAACACATACAACGCACACGAAAAACACCCACAACACGCCAAAGAGTTTACATACAACCTCTCAACACACAAACATCGCCTCACCCTAAACAACAAACCCCACACACACCGAGCACATGACTGCACACAATACCCATGAACCACGGTTCTCAGAGTAAACACAACACACACAGTGAGGGACACTGACCAAGCATGACCACACACAGTACACACATCACAAATTACACTCAATACTCAAACAGCGAACCCCACACACCACCTGTCAAACACAAACCCACGGTAATCACAACCACATGCAGAACCCGCACCACACACAACACATGCGAAATGACATGGAAGAAATACACAAACCACAAAAGAACACCGAATTTATGAAACACATTTCACAGACTGCACACACCACACAAAACACACATGAAACATACAGCACACAGGGCCTCACAGAACGCACAATGCGAAGCACACAACCTACATACAAAGCACGTCAGACAGAGCACACAATTAATATCCCACTCAACACGTAAAGCACACAGAGGACACAACACAAAGCACAATATGCCAAACAGATTAGGATACACCCAACACACATGCAACTGAGAGCACAATACGTTGCACATCACGGAACACACGTGCGGTCCCATCACACACTAAACATGAAACAGAAAACCATTCACAGACCACATAACATTCCCGACCGTGAACACAACATGCTACAAAAAAGTCACCAAACGTACGACACACAAAGACACACTCCAAGCACGCAACACCCAGCGCAGGACCGCCCACAGACACACCAGTCTCACGGCCCTCCACAGAGCAATACACACAGAACATACCCTACAAACAACAAAGTACCCAAACTGCACACCTCACAATCGCAACAGTCACAACACAGAAAGAACACAACACACGGGAAACACACGCTCAGACACATAAACACTGCCATGCACATTAAGCCAGCAGACCACAGACATCAGAGCTAAAAACACACCATAACGCAGTATGCAAAACGCAACACAACACAGAATACACACCCAATCACACAACAAACACCACAACCCATGCCCTACAGTATAAACAAAAGACGAACGACGCACTTCACACATGACACAAAACCCACAAACACAAAGGACCACACAGAAAGACGCACAACGCAAACATCGCACACAACACACACATTAAAAGAAACACATCAACACATTGCCGCAACACACAAAATAATACACAAATTACAGAGCAATACATCACACAACACACAAACATCACACACAATTTATACATCACACCTCATAACACACACAACAACCTGCAGTAACAACACAACACACAGACCGATGCAACCACTACATACCATACATAAAGCCACACGCTCAAGGAATAACCACAATAAACTTAAGTAAACTCCCACAAACACAAAGACAGAGGACACACACAAACTCAGCACGCTAAAAGCACAACAGATGAAACAACATACAGCACAAACATCACAGGACATAAAGGCACACGATTCTCAGACACCACGGTTAGCCATATACACACCACACACACAATGAGGTACACGACACGAGCAAAACCACATACAGATAACACGTGTCCCCTCACACACTTAATCAATCACACACACAGCCTCTCAAACACAGCCAAACACGTATCAGAATCACATATGCATCACACACAGAAAACATACAAAACCACATGAAAGCAAACAACCAAGAATAAAGGCAGATAGCACACTTTTCTAACACTGAACACCCCACTCACAACCGCACGCAGACACCCCACACGCATGTATACACGGGCACCTTTACGCAATGCGCGCACAAACACACACACACACACAACATAAAGTAAAAACACAACAGTCACAGGGCGCACACCAGACACAACAGAGCACATGTTTCTCCTAAAACACACAAGTCACATTTGCAAGAGTACATGCACCACGCACCGTGAGGAACACCAAACACAACCACACACAGGTGACATATCTCACTTCGCAAACATAACAAGCACCCTCACATCACAACTCAAACACAACCATACGCAAATCACAATCACATACGGAAAACACACACAAAACAAATCCCTAGGCAAAACACACACAACCCACAAAGAAGACAAAGAGCGCACATTGCATACACTACACTCTGCAAGCACAACCACGCACAGACACAAAACACGTACATCCTCACGCAGGAGCACAACGCAGAGCACACACACAACACAGAAACACGCGAAACAAGGGTCCCAAGACACAGACCACACACCTCAAGGCACATAACTGCTCACAAAACACACACGGAAAACACTGCACAGACTACGTACTGCACACACCATGAGACATACTGAACAAGCGAAACCGCACAGTCAACACTTCTGATATCACGTGCATAACTCAAACAGCCAAACACACACACACAACCTCTCTAACACAACCACACACAAATCACAAACTCCACACATAAGACGGACACAACACATACTAATAATCCACAGACTACTCCCCTATGACGCACTACACACAACACACACAGCCACAAGCAGGCAGTATAGAGCACACACAGGTGCACGCAGACAGCTCGAAAAATCACACCCAAAATACACACTCACAGAACACATCAGACGCAACGCAAAACTAACATCACACAGAATACTCAAAATACAGAGACCACCCAACATCTATCCTGTATGTAACACACAGAAAGCATATAGACAGCGCTCACACAACCCAGAACACAGTACACAACAGAAAGCAGAAAGACCAGACGCAGTACACATGAAACACGACGACGGAAGGCAGACAACAGAAACACAACACACACACAAACACCAACGGATAACTCATAAAAAATGACAAGATATACAACACACAAAGAACCACTCAGTGCACAGAACACACAGCTCACGACCACACCCATGACACATTGCACGCCACACAGAGAAAGTATGCAGAACAATGTACTCAACAAGCAGCAAAGAACCCATAACACACATTGTACATTCACAACACACACCACATATACAAGCACCAGTAGAACACTCATAAAAAATGACAAAAGGTACAACACACAAGGAACCGCTCAATGCACACAACTCACAACCACGCACGTCACACATTGCACGCCACACGGAGAAAATTACACAGAGCAGTGAACTCGACACGCAGTAAAGATCCCACACCACACGTAGTACCTACTCTACACACACAACATGGACAACACACACAAAATAAACAAGGCCCACAGATCACAGTCAACACAAGCCCAAACACACAAGAACACACAGCACACACAGCACAGCCAAACGGAATACACACAGAATCACAACACAAACACCACAAATCATTCACTACCGCATATCAACCACAAATACAGCACACTACACGAAAGAATTCCAGAAAGCACAACACGCACGGATCAAACACGCACAATACACAGTAATAAACACATAACACACAACGCACACAGCAAGACATAAAAAAAAGAAGCAGAAACGACACACAGCACACACAACACAACACACACAAAATGTGCATCACAACAGCGCAGACAACACTCACTACATACAACACTCGCAGAACATACAACACACCGGCCACACACAACACACATGGAGAGCACCAACACAACACATACAACGCACACGAAAAACACCCACAACACGCCAAAGAGTTTACATACAACCTCTCAACACACAAACATCGCCTCACCCTAAACAACAAACCCCACACACACCGAGCACATGACTGCACACAATACCCATGAACCACGGTTCTCAGAGTAAACACAACACACACAGTGAGGGACACTGACCAAGCATGACCACACACAGTACACACATCACAAATTACACTCAATACTCAAACAGCGAACCCCACACACCACCTGTCAAACACAAACCCACGGTAATCACAACCACATGCAGAACCCGCACCACACACAACACATGCGAAATGACATGGAAGAAATACACAAACCACAAAAGAACACCGAATTTATGAAACACATTTCACAGACTGCACACACCACACAAAACACACATAAAACATACAGCACACAGGGCCTCACAGAACGCACAATGCGAAGCACACAACCTACATACAAAGCACGTCAGACAGAGCACACAATTAATATCCCACTCAACACGTAAAGCACACAGAGGACACAACACAAAGCACAATATGCCAAACAGATTAGGATACACCCAACACACATGCAACTGAGAGCACAATACGTTGCACATCACGGAACACACGTGCGGTCCCATCACACACTAAACATGAAACAGAAAACCATTCACAGACCACATAACATTCCCGACCGTGAACACAACATGCTACAAAAAAGTCACCAAACGTACGACACACAAAGACACACTCCAAGCACGCAACACCCAGCGCAGGACCGCCCACAGACACACCAGTCTCACGGCCCTCCACAGAGCAATACACACAGAACATACCCTACAAACAACAAAGTACCCAAACTGCACACCTCACAATCGCAACAGTCACAACACAGAAAGAACACAACACACGGGAAACACACGCTCAGACACATAAACACTGCCATGCACATTAAGCCAGCAGACCACAGACATCAGAGCTAAAAACACACCATAACGCAGTATGCAAAACGCAACACAACACAGAATACACACCCAATCACACAACAAACACCACAACCCATGCCCTACAGTATAAACAAAAGACGAACGACGCACTTCACACATGACACAAAACCCACAAACACAAAGGACCACACAGAAAGACGCACAACGCAAACATCGCACACAACACACACATTAAAAGAAACACATCAACACATTGCCGCAACACACAAAATAATACACAAATTACAGAGCAATACATCACACAACACACAAACATCACACACAATTTATACATCACACCTCATAACACACACAACAACCTGCAGTAACAACACAACACACAGACCGATGCAACCACTACATACCATACATAAAGCCACACGCTCAAGGAATAACCACAATAAACTTAAGTAAACTCCCACAAACACAAAGACAGAGGACACACACAAACTCAGCACGCTAAAAGCACAACAGATGAAACAACATACAGCACAAACATCACAGGACATAAAGGCACACGATTCTCAGACACCACGGTTAGCCATATACACACCACACACACAATGAGGTACACGACACGAGCAAAACCACATACAGATAACACGTGTCCCCTCACACACTTAATCAATCACACACACAGCCTCTCAAACACAGCCAAACACGTATCAGAATCACATATGCATCACACACAGAAAACATACAAAACCACATGAAAGCAAACAACCAAGAATAAAGGCAGATAGCACACTTTTCTAACACTGAACACCCCACTCACAACCGCACGCAGACACCCCACACGCATGTATACACGGGCACCTTTACGCAATGCGCGCACAAACACACACACACACACAACATAAAGTAAAAACACAACAGTCACAGGGCGCACACCAGACACAACAGAGCACATGTTTCTCCTAAAACACACAAGTCACATTTGCAAGAGTACATGCACCACGCACCGTGAGGAACACCAAACACAACCACACACAGGTGACATATCTCACTTCGCAAACATAACAAGCACCCTCACATCACAACTCAAACACAACCATACGCAAATCACAATCACATACGGAAAACACACACAAAACAAATCCCTAGGCAAAACACACACAACCCACAAAGAAGACAAAGAGCGCACATTGCATACACTACACTCTGCAAGCACAACCACGCACAGACACAAAACACGTACATCCTCACGCAGGAGCACAACGCAGAGCACACACACAACACAGAAACACGCGAAACAAGGGTCCCAAGACACAGACCACACACCTCAAGGCACATAACTGCTCACAAAACACACACGGAAAACACTGCACAGACTACGTACTGCACACACCATGAGACATACTGAACAAGCGAAACCGCACAGTCAACACTTCTGATATCACGTGCATAACTCAAACAGCCAAACACACACACACAACCTCTCTAACACAACCACACACAAATCACAAACTCCACACATAAGACGGACACAACACATACTAATAATCCACAGACTACTCCCCTATGACGCACTACACACAACACACACAGCCACAAGCAGGCAGTATAGAGCACACACAGGTGCACGCAGACAGCTCGAAAAATCACACCCAAAATACACACTCACAGAACACATCAGACGCAACGCAAAACTAACATCACACAGAATGCTCAAAATACAGAGACCACCCAACATCTATCCTGTATGTAACACACAGAAAGCATATAGACAGCGCTCACACAACCCAGAACACAGTACACAACAGAAAGCAGAAAGACCAGACGCAGTACACATGAAACACGACGACGGAAGGCAGACAACAGAAACACAACACACACACAAACACCAACGGATAACTCATAAAAAATGACAAGATATACAACACACAAAGAACCACTCAGTGCACAGAACACACAGCTCACGACCACACCCATGACACATTGCACGCCACACAGAGAAAGTATGCAGAACAATGTACTCAACAAGCAGCAAAGAACCCATAACACACATTGTACATTCACAACACACACCACATATACAAGCACCAGTAGAACACTCATAAAAAATGACAAAATGTACAACACACAAGGAACCGCTCAATGCACACAACTCACAACCACGCACGTCACACATTGCACGCCACACGGAGAAAATTACACAGAGCAGTGAACTCGACACGCAGTAAAGATCCCACACCACACGTAGTACCTACTCTACACACACAACATGGACAACACACACAAAATAAACAAGGCCCACAGATCACAGTCAACACAAGCCCAAACACACAAGAACACACAGCACACACAGCACAGCCAAACGGAATACACACAGAATCACAACACAAACACCACAAATCATTCACTACCGCATATCAACCACAAATACAGCACACTACACGAAAGAATTCCAGAAAGCACAACACGCACGGATCAAACACGCACAATACACAGTAATAAACACATAACACACAACGCACACAGCAAGACATAAAAAAAAGAAGCAGAAACGACACACAGCACACACAACACAACACACACAAAATGTGCATCACAACAGCGCAGACAACACTCACTACATACAACACTCGCAGAACATACAACACACCGGCCACACACAACACACATGGAGAGCACCAACACAACACATACAACGCACACGAAAAACACCCACAACACGCCAAAGAGTTTACATACAACCTCTCAACACACAAACATCGCCTCACCCTAAACAACAAACCCCACACACACCGAGCACATGACTGCACACAATACCCATGAACCACGGTTCTCAGAGTAAACACAACACACACAGTGAGGGACACTGACCAAGCATGACCACACACAGTACACACATCACAAATTACACTCAATACTCAAACAGCGAACCCCACACACCACCTGTCAAACACAAACCCACGGTAATCACAACCACATGCAGAACCCGCACCACACACAACACATGCGAAATGACATGGAAGAAATACACAAACCACAAAAGAACACCGAATTTATGAAACACATTTCACAGACTGCACACACCACACAAAACACACATGAAACATACAGCACACAGGGCCTCACAGAACGCACAATGCGAAGCACACAACCTACATACAAAGCACGTCAGACAGAGCACACAATTAATATCCCACTCAACACGTAAAGCACACAGAGGACACAACACAAAGCACAATATGCCAAACAGATTAGGATACACCCAACACACATGCAACTGAGAGCACAATACGTTGCACATCACGGAACACACGTGCGGTCCCATCACACACTAAACATGAAACAGAAAACCATTCACAGACCACATAACATTCCCGACCGTGAACACAACATGCTACAAAAAAGTCACCAAACGTACGACACACAAAGACACACTCCAAGCACGCAACACCCAGCGCAGGACCGCCCACAGACACACCAGTCTCACGGCCCTCCACAGAGCAATACACACAGAACATACCCTACAAACAACAAAGTACCCAAACTGCACACCTCACAATCGCAACAGTCACAACACAGAAAGAACACAACACACGGGAAACACACGCTCAGACACATAAACACTGCCATGCACATTAAGCCAGCAGACCACAGACATCAGAGCTAAAAACACACCATAACGCAGTATGCAAAACGCAACACAACACAGAATACACACCCAATCACACAACAAACACCACAACCCATGCCCTACAGTATAAACAAAAGACGAACGACGCACTTCACACATGACACAAAACCCACAAACACAAAGGACCACACAGAAAGACGCACAACGCAAACATCGCACACAACACACACATTAAAAGAAACACATCAACACATTGCCGCAACACACAAAATAATACACAAATTACAGAGCAATACATCACACAACACACAAACATCACACACAATTTATACATCACACCTCATAACACACACAACAACCTGCAGTAACAACACAACACACAGACCGATGCAACCACTACATACCATACATGAAGCCACACGCTCAAGGAATAACCACAATAAACTTAAGTAAACTCCCACAAACACAAAGACAGAGGACACACACAAACTCAGCACGCTAAAAGCACAACAGATGAAACAACATAAGGCACAAACATCACAGGACATAAAGGCACACGATTCTCAGACACCACGGTTAGCCATATACACACCACACACACAATGAGGTACACGACACGAGCAAAACCACATACAGATAACACGTGTCCCCTCACACACTTAATCAATCACACACACAGCCTCTCAAACACAGCCAAACACGTATCAGAATCACATATGCATCACACACAGAAAACATACAAAACCACATGAAAGCAAACAACCAAGAATAAAGGCAGATAGCACACTTTTCTAACACTGAACACCCCACTCACAACCGCACGCAGACACCCCACACGCATGTATACACGGGCACCTTTACGCAATGCGCGCACAAACACACACACACACACAACATAAAGTAAAAACACAACAGTCACAGGGCGCACACCAGACACAACAGAGCACATGTTTCTCCTAAAACACACAAGTCACATTTGCAAGAGTACATGCACCACGCACCGTGAGGAACACCAAACACAACCACACACAGGTGACATATCTCACTTCGCAAACATAACAAGCACCCTCACATCACAACTCAAACACAACCATACGCAAATCACAATCACATACGGAAAACACACACAAAACAAATCCCTAGGCAAAACACACACAACCCACAAAGAAGACAAAGAGCGCACATTGCATACACTACACTCTGCAAGCACAACCACGCACAGACACAAAACACGTACATCCTCACGCAGGAGCACAACGCAGAGCACACACACAACACAGAAACACGCGAAACAAGGGTCCCAAGACACAGACCACACACCTCAAGGCACATAACTGCTCACAAAACACACACGGAAAACACTGCACAGACTACGTACTGCACACACCATGAGACATACTGAACAAGCGAAACCGCACAGTCAACACTTCTGATATCACGTGCATAACTCAAACAGCCAAACACACACACACAACCTCTCTAACACAACCACACACAAATCACAAACTCCACACATAAGACGGACACAACACATACTAATAATCCACAGACTACTCCCCTATGACGCACTACACACAACACACACAGCCACAAGCAGGCAGTATAGAGCACACACAGGTGCACGCAGACAGCTCGAAAAATCACACCCAAAATACACACTCACAGAACACATCAGACGCAACGCAAAACTAACATCACACAGAATGCTCAAAATACAGAGACCACCCAACATCTATCCTGTATGTAACACACAGAAAGCATATAGACAGCGCTCACACAACCCAGAACACAGTACACAACAGAAAGCAGAAAGACCAGACGCAGTACACATGAAACACGACGACGGAAGGCAGACAACAGAAACACAACACACACACAAACACCAACGGATAACTCATAAAAAATGACAAGATATACAACACACAAAGAACCACTCAGTGCACAGAACACACAGCTCACGACCACACCCATGACACATTGCACGCCACACAGAGAAAGTATGCAGAACAATGTACTCAACAAGCAGCAAAGAACCCATAACACACATTGTACATTCACAACACACACCACATATACAAGCACCAGTAGAACACTCATAAAAAATGACAAAATGTACAACACACAAGGAACCGCTCAATGCACACAACTCACAACCACGCACGTCACACATTGCACGCCACACGGAGAAAATTACACAGAGCAGTGAACTCGACACGCAGTAAAGATCCCACACCACACGTAGTACCTACTCTACACACACAACATGGACAACACACACAAAATAAACAAGGCCCACAGATCACAGTCAACACAAGCCCAAACACACAAGAACACACAGCACACACAGCACAGCCAAACGGAATACACACAGAATCACAACACAAACACCACAAATCATTCACTACCGCATATCAACCACAAATACAGCACACTACACGAAAGAATTCCAGAAAGCACAACACGCACGGATCAAACACGCACAATACACAGTAATAAACACATAACACACAACGCACACAGCAAGACATAAAAAAAAGAAGCAGAAACGACACACAGCACACACAACACAACACACACAAAATGTGCATCACAACAGCGCAGACAACACTCACTACATACAACACTCGCAGAACATACAACACACCGGCCACACACAACACACATGGAGAGCACCAACACAACACATACAACGCACATGAAAAACACCCACAACACGCCAAAGAGTTTACATACAACCTCTCAACACACAAACATCGCCTCACCCTAAACAACAAACCCCACACACACCGAGCACATGACTGCACACAATACCCATGAACCACGGTTCTCAGAGTAAACACAACACACACAGTGAGGGACACTGACCAAGCATGACCACACACAGTACACACATCACAAATTACACTCAATACTCAAACAGCGAACCCCACACACCACCTGTCAAACACAAACCCACGGTAATCACAACCACATGCAGAACCCGCACCACACACAACACATGCGAAATGACATGGAAGAAATACACAAACCACAAAAGAACACCGAATTTATGAAACACATTTCACAGACTGCACACACCACACAAAACACACATAAAACATACAGCACACAGGGCCTCACAGAACGCACAATGCGAAGCACACAACCTACATACAAAGCACGTCAGACAGAGCACACAATTAATATCCCACTCAACACGTAAAGCACACAGAGGACACAACACAAAGCACAATATGCCAAACAGATTAGGATACACCCAACACACATGCAACTGAGAGCACAATACGTTGCACATCACGGAACACACGTGCGGTCCCATCACACACTAAACATGAAACAGAAAACCATTCACAGACCACATAACATTCCCGACCGTGAACACAACATGCTACAAAAAAGTCACCAAACGTACGACACACAAAGACACACTCCAAGCACGCAACACCCAGCGCAGGACCGCCCACAGACACACCAGTCTCACGGCCCTCCACAGAGCAATACACACAGAACATACCCTACAAACAACAAAGTACCCAAACTGCACACCTCACAATCGCAACAGTCACAACACAGAAAGAACACAACACACGGGAAACACACGCTCAGACACATAAACACTGCCATGCACATTAAGCCAGCAGACCACAGACATCAGAGCTAAAAACACACCATAACGCAGTATGCAAAACGCAACACAACACAGAATACACACCCAATCACACAACAAACACCACAACCCATGCCCTACAGTATAAACAAAAGACGAACGACGCACTTCACACATGACACAAAACCCACAAACACAAAGGACCACACAGAAAGACGCACAACGCAAACATCGCACACAACACACACATTAAAAGAAACACATCAACACATTGCCGCAACACACAAAATAATACACAAATTACAGAGCAATACATCACACAACACACAAACATCACACACAATTTATACATCACACCTCATAACACACACAACAACCTGCAGTAACAACACAACACACAGACCGATGCAACCACTACATACCATACATAAAGCCACACGCTCAAGGAATAACCACAATAAACTTAAGTAAACTCCCACAAACACAAAGACAGGGGACACACACAAACTCAGCACGCTAAAAGCACAACAGATGAAACAACATACGGCACAAACATCACAGGACATAAAGGCACACGATTCTCAGACACCACGGTTAGCCATATACACACCACACACACAATGAGGTACACGACACGAGCAAAACCACATACAGATAACACGTGTCCCCTCACACACTTAATCAATCACACACACAGCCTCTCAAACACAGCCAAACACGTATCAGAATCACATATGCATCACACACAGAAAACATACAAAACCACATGAAAGCAAACAACCAAGAATAAAGGCAGATAGCACACTTTTCTAACACTGAACACCCCACTCACAACCGCACGCAGACACCCCACACGCATGTATACACGGGCAACTTTACGCAATGCGCGCACAAACACACACACACACACAACATAAAGTAAAAACACAACAGTCACAGGGCGCACACCAGACACAACAGAGCACATGTTTCTCCTAAAACACACAAGTCACATTTGCAAGAGTACATGCACCACGCACCGTGAGGAACACCAAACACAACCACACACAGGTGACATATCTCACTTCGCAAACATAACAAGCACCCTCACATCACAACTCAAACACAACCATACGCAAATCACAATCACATACGGAAAACACACACAAAACAAATCCCTAGGCAAAACACACACAACCCACAAAGAAGACAAAGAGCGCACATTGCATACACTACACTCTGCAAGCACAACCACGCACAGACACAAAACACGTACATCCTCACGCAGGAGCACAACGCAGAGCACACACACAACACAGAAACACGCGAAACAAGGGTCCCAAGACACAGACCACACACCTCAAGGCACATAACTGCTCACAAAACACACACGGAAAACACTGCACAGACTACGTACTGCACACACCATGAGACATACTGAACAAGCGAAACCGCACAGTCAACACTTCTGATATCACGTGCATAACTCAAACAGCCAAACACACACACACAACCTCTCTAACACAACCACACACAAATCACAAACTCCACACATAAGACGGACACAACACATACTAATAATCCACAGACTACTCCCCTATGACGCACTACACACAACACACACAGACACAAGCAGGCAGTATAGAGCACACACAGGTGCACGCAGACAGCTCGAAAAATCACACCCAAAATACACACTCACAGAACACATCAGACGCAACGCAAAACTAACATCACACAGAATGCTCAAAATACAGAGACCACCCAACATCTATCCTGTATGTAACACACAGAAAGCATATAGACAGCGCTCACACAACCCAGAACACAGTACACAACAGAAAGCAGAAAGACCAGACGCAGTACACATGAAACACGACGACGGAAGGCAGACAACAGAAACACAACACACACACAAACACCAACGGATAACTCATAAAAAATGACAAGATATACAACACACAAAGAACCACTCAGTGCACAGAACACACAGCTCACGACCACACCCATGACACATTGCACGCCACACAGAGAAAGTATGCAGAACAATGTACTCAACAAGCAGCAAAGAACCCATAACACACATTGTACATTCACAACACACACCACATATACAAGCACCAGTAGAACACTCATAAAAAATGACAAAATGTACAACACACAAGGAACCGCTCAATGCACACAACTCACAACCACGCACGTCACACATTGCACGCCACACGGAGAAAATTACACAGAGCAGTGAACTCGACACGCAGTAAAGATCCCACACCACACGTAGTACCTACTCTACACACACAACATGGACAACACACACAAAATAAACAAGGCCCACAGATCACAGTCAACACAAGCCCAAACACACAAGAACACACAGCACACACAGCACAGCCAAACGGAATACACACAGAATCACAACACAAACACCACAAATCATTCACTACCGCATATCAACCACAAATACAGCACACTACACGAAAGAATTCCAGAAAGCACAACACGCACGGATCAAACACGCACAATACACAGTAATAAACACATAACACACAACGCACACAGCAAGACATAAAAAAAAGAAGCAGAAACGACACACAGCACACACAACACAACACACACAAAATGTGCATCACAACAGCGCAGACAACACTCACTACATACAACACTCGCAGAACATACAACACACCGGCCACACACAACACACATGGAGAGCACCAACACAACACATACAACGCACACGAAAAACACCCACAACACGCCAAAGAGTTTACATACAACCTCTCAACACACAAACATCGCCTCACCCTAAACAACAAACCCCACACACACCGAGCACATGACTGCACACAATACCCATGAACCACGGTTCTCAGAGTAAACACAACACACACAGTGAGGGACACTGACCAAGCATGACCACACACAGTACACACATCACAAATTACACTCAATACTCAAACAGCGAACCCCACACACCACCTGTCAAACACAAACCCACGGTAATCACAACCACATGCAGAACCCGCACCACACACAACACATGCGAAATGACATGGAAGAAATACACAAACCACAAAAGAACACCGAATTTATGAAACACATTTCACAGACTGCACACACCACACAAAACACACATGAAACATACAGCACACAGGGCCTCACAGAACGCACAATGCGAAGCACACAACCTACATACAAAGCACGTCAGACAGAGCACACAATTAATATCCCACTCAACACGTAAAGCACACAGAGGACACAACACAAAGCACAATATGCCAAACAGATTAGGATACACCCAACACACATGCAACTGAGAGCACAATACGTTGCACATCACGGAACACACGTGCGGTCCCATCACACACTAAACATGAAACAGAAAACCATTCACAGACCACATAACATTCCCGACCGTGAACACAACATGCTACAAAAAAGTCACCAAACGTACGACACACAAAGACACACTCCAAGCACGCAACACCCAGCGCAGGACCGCCCACAGACACACCAGTCTCACGGCCCTCCACAGAGCAATACACACAGAACATACCCTACAAACAACAAAGTACCCAAACTGCACACCTCACAATCGCAACAGTCACAACACAGAAAGAACACAACACACGGGAAACACACGCTCAGACACATAAACACTGCCATGCACATTAAGCCAGCAGACCACAGACATCAGAGCTAAAAACACACCATAACGCAGTATGCAAAACGCAACACAACACAGAATACACACCCAATCACACAACAAACACCACAACCCATGCCCTACAGTATAAACAAAAGACGAACGACGCACTTCACACATGACACAAAACCCACAAACACAAAGGACCACACAGAAAGACGCACAACGCAAACATCGCACACAACACACACATTAAAAGAAACACATCAACACATTGCCGCAACACACAAAATAATACACAAATTACAGAGCAATACATCACACAACACACAAACATCACACACAATTTATACATCACACCTCATAACACACACAACAACCTGCAGTAACAACACAACACACAGACCGATGCAACCACTACATACCATACATAAAGCCACACGCTCAAGGAATAACCACAATAAACTTAAGTAAACTCCCACAAACACAAAGACAGGGGACACACACAAACTCAGCACGCTAAAAGCACAACAGATGAAACAACATACGGCACAAACATCACAGGACATAAAGGCACACGATTCTCAGACACCACGGTTAGCCATATACACACCACACACACAATGAGGTACACGACACGAGCAAAACCACATACAGATAACACGTGTCCCCTCACACACTTAATCAATCACACACACAGCCTCTCAAACACAGCCAAACACGTATCAGAATCACATATGCATCACACACAGAAAACATACAAAACCACATGAAAGCAAACAACCAAGAATAAAGGCAGATAGCACACTTTTCTAACACTGAACACCCCACTCACAACCGCACGCAGACACCCCACACGCATGTATACACGGGCAACTTTACGCAATGCGCGCACAAACACACACACACACACAACATAAAGTAAAAACACAACAGTCACAGGGCGCACACCAGACACAACAGAGCACATGTTTCTCCTAAAACACACAAGTCACATTTGCAAGAGTACATGCACCACGCACCGTGAGGAACACCAAACACAACCACACACAGGTGACATATCTCACTTCGCAAACATAACAAGCACCCTCACATCACAACTCAAACACAACCATACGCAAATCACAATCACATACGGAAAACACACACAAAACAAATCCCTAGGCAAAACACACACAACCCACAAAGAAGACAAAGAGCGCACATTGCATACACTACACTCTGCAAGCACAACCACGCACAGACACAAAACACGTACATCCTCACGCAGGAGCACAACGCAGAGCACACACACAACACAGAAACACGCGAAACAAGGGTCCCAAGACACAGACCACACACCTCAAGGCACATAACTGCTCACAAAACACACACGGAAAACACTGCACAGACTACGTACTGCACACACCATGAGACATACTGAACAAGCGAAACCGCACAGTCAACACTTCTGATATCACGTGCATAACTCAAACAGCCAAACACACACACACAACCTCTCTAACACAACCACACACAAATCACAAACTCCACACATAAGACGGACACAACACATACTAATAATCCACAGACTACTCCCCTATGACGCACTACACACAACACACACAGACACAAGCAGGCAGTATAGAGCACACACAGGTGCACGCAGACAGCTCGAAAAATCACACCCAAAATACACACTCACAGAACACATCAGACGCAACGCAAAACTAACATCACACAGAATGCTCAAAATACAGAGACCACCCAACATCTATCCTGTATGTAACACACAGAAAGCATATAGACAGCGCTCACACAACCCAGAACACAGTACACAACAGAAAGCAGAAAGACCAGACGCAGTACACATGAAACACGACGACGGAAGGCAGACAACAGAAACACAACACACACACAAACACCAACGGATAACTCATAAAAAATGACAAGATATACAACACACAAAGAACCACTCAGTGCACAGAACACACAGCTCACGACCACACCCATGACACATTGCACGCCACACAGAGAAAGTATGCAGAACAATGTACTCAACAAGCAGCAAAGAACCCATAACACACATTGTACATTCACAACACACACCACATATACAAGCACCAGTAGAACACTCATAAAAAATGACAAAATGTACAACACACAAGGAACCGCTCAATGCACACAACTCACAACCACGCACGTCACACATTGCACGCCACACGGAGAAAATTACACAGAGCAGTGAACTCGACACGCAGTAAAGATCCCACACCACACGTAGTACCTACTCTACACACACAACATGGACAACACACACAAAATAAACAAGGCCCACAGATCACAGTCAACACAAGCCCAAACACACAAGAACACACAGCACACACAGCACAGCCAAACGGAATACACACAGAATCACAACACAAACACCACAAATCATTCACTACCGCATATCAACCACAAATACAGCACACTACACGAAAGAATTCCAGAAAGCACAACACGCACGGATCAAACACGCACAATACACAGTAATAAACACATAACACACAACGCACACAGCAAGACATAAAAAAAAGAAGCAGAAACGACACACAGCACACACAACACAACACACACAAAATGTGCATCACAACAGCGCAGACAACACTCACTACATACAACACTCGCAGAACATACAACACACCGGCCACACACAACACACATGGAGAGCACCAACACAACACATACAACGCACACGAAAAACACCCACAACACGCCAAAGAGTTTACATACAACCTCTCAACACACAAACATCGCCTCACCCTAAACAACAAACCCCACACACACCGAGCACATGACTGCACACAATACCCATGAACCACGGTTCTCAGAGTAAACACAACACACACAGTGAGGGACACTGACCAAGCATGACCACACACAGTACACACATCACAAATTACACTCAATACTCAAACAGCGAACCCCACACACCACCTGTCAAACACAAACCCACGGTAATCACAACCACATGCAGAACCCGCACCACACACAACACATGCGAAATGACATGGAAGAAATACACAAACCACAAAAGAACACCGAATTTATGAAACACATTTCACAGACTGCACACACCACACAAAACACACATGAAACATACAGCACACAGGGCCTCACAGAACGCACAATGCGAAGCACACAACCTACATACAAAGCACGTCAGACAGAGCACACAATTAATATCCCACTCAACACGTAAAGCACACAGAGGACACAACACAAAGCACAATATGCCAAACAGATTAGGATACACCCAACACACATGCAACTGAGAGCACAATACGTTGCACATCACGGAACACACGTGCGGTCCCATCACACACTAAACATGAAACAGAAAACCATTCACAGACCACATAACATTCCCGACCGTGAACACAACATGCTACAAAAAAGTCACCAAACGTACGACACACAAAGACACACTCCAAGCACGCAACACCCAGCGCAGGACCGCCCACAGACACACCAGTCTCACGGCCCTCCACAGAGCAATACACACAGAACATACCCTACAAACAACAAAGTACCCAAACTGCACACCTCACAATCGCAACAGTCACAACACAGAAAGAACACAACACACGGGAAACACACGCTCAGACACATAAACACTGCCATGCACATTAAGCCAGCAGACCACAGACATCAGAGCTAAAAACACACCATAACGCAGTATGCAAAACGCAACACAACACAGAATACACACCCAATCACACAACAAACACCACAACCCATGCCCTACAGTATAAACAAAAGACGAACGACGCACTTCACACATGACACAAAACCCACAAACACAAAGGACCACACAGAAAGACGCACAACGCAAACATCGCACACAACACACACATTAAAAGAAACACATCAACACATTGCCGCAACACACAAAATAATACACAAATTACAGAGCAATACATCACACAACACACAAACATCACACACAATTTATACATCACACCTCATAACACACACAACAACCTGCAGTAACAACACAACACACAGACCGATGCAACCACTACATACCATACATGAAGCCACACGCTCAAGGAATAACCACAATAAACTTAAGTAAACTCCCACAAACACAAAGACAGAGGACACACACAAACTCAGCACGCTAAAAGCACAACAGATGAAACAACATAAGGCACAAACATCACAGGACATAAAGGCACACGATTCTCAGACACCACGGTTAGCCATATACACACCACACACACAATGAGGTACACGACACGAGCAAAACCACATACAGATAACACGTGTCCCCTCACACACTTAATCAATCACACACACAGCCTCTCAAACACAGCCAAACACGTATCAGAATCACATATGCATCACACACAGAAAACATACAAAACCACATGAAAGCAAACAACCAAGAATAAAGGCAGATAGCACACTTTTCTAACACTGAACACCCCACTCACAACCGCACGCAGACACCCCACACGCATGTATACACGGGCACCTTTACGCAATGCGCGCACAAACACACACACACACACAACATAAAGTAAAAACACAACAGTCACAGGGCGCACACCAGACACAACAGAGCACATGTTTCTCCTAAAACACACAAGTCACATTTGCAAGAGTACATGCACCACGCACCGTGAGGAACACCAAACACAACCACACACAGGTGACATATCTCACTTCGCAAACATAACAAGCACCCTCACATCACAACTCAAACACAACCATACGCAAATCACAATCACATACGGAAAACACACACAAAACAAATCCCTAGGCAAAACACACACAACCCACAAAGAAGACAAAGAGCGCACATTGCATACACTACACTCTGCAAGCACAACCACGCACAGACACAAAACACGTACATCCTCACGCAGGAGCACAACGCAGAGCACACACACAACACAGAAACACGCGAAACAAGGGTCCCAAGACACAGACCACACACCTCAAGGCACATAACTGCTCACAAAACACACACGGAAAACACTGCACAGACTACGTACTGCACACACCATGAGACATACTGAACAAGCGAAACCGCACAGTCAACACTTCTGATATCACGTGCATAACTCAAACAGCCAAACACACACACACAACCTCTCTAACACAACCACACACAAATCACAAACTCCACACATAAGACGGACACAACACATACTAATAATCCACAGACTACTCCCCTATGACGCACTACACACAACACACACAGCCACAAGCAGGCAGTATAGAGCACACACAGGTGCACGCAGACAGCTCGAAAAATCACACCCAAAATACACACTCACAGAACACATCAGACGCAACGCAAAACTAACATCACACAGAATGCTCAAAATACAGAGACCACCCAACATCTATCCTGTATGTAACACACAGAAAGCATATAGACAGCGCTCACACAACCCAGAACACAGTACACAACAGAAAGCAGAAAGACCAGACGCAGTACACATGAAACACGACGACGGAAGGCAGACAACAGAAACACAACACACACACAAACACCAACGGATAACTCATAAAAAATGACAAGATATACAACACACAAAGAACCACTCAGTGCACAGAACACACAGCTCACGACCACACCCATGACACATTGCACGCCACACAGAGAAAGTATGCAGAACAATGTACTCAACAAGCAGCAAAGAACCCATAACACACATTGTACATTCACAACACACACCACATATACAAGCACCAGTAGAACACTCATAAAAAATGACAAAATGTACAACACACAAGGAACCGCTCAATGCACACAACTCACAACCACGCACGTCACACATTGCACGCCACACGGAGAAAATTACACAGAGCAGTGAACTCGACACGCAGTAAAGATCCCACACCACACGTAGTACCTACTCTACACACACAACATGGACAACACACACAAAATAAACAAGGCCCACAGATCACAGTCAACACAAGCCCAAACACACAAGAACACACAGCACACACAGCACAGCCAAACGGAATACACACAGAATCACAACACAAACACCACAAATCATTCACTACCGCATATCAACCACAAATACAGCACACTACACGAAAGAATTCCAGAAAGCACAACACGCACGGATCAAACACGCACAATACACAGTAATAAACACATAACACACAACGCACACAGCAAGACATAAAAAAAAGAAGCAGAAACGACACACAGCACACACAACACAACACACACAAAATGTGCATCACAACAGCGCAGACAACACTCACTACATACAACACTCGCAGAACATACAACACACCGGCCACACACAACACACATGGAGAGCACCAACACAACACATACAACGCACATGAAAAACACCCACAACACGCCAAAGAGTTTACATACAACCTCTCAACACACAAACATCGCCTCACCCTAAACAACAAACCCCACACACACCGAGCACATGACTGCACACAATACCCATGAACCACGGTTCTCAGAGTAAACACAACACACACAGTGAGGGACACTGACCAAGCATGACCACACACAGTACACACATCACAAATTACACTCAATACTCAAACAGCGAACCCCACACACCACCTGTCAAACACAAACCCACGGTAATCACAACCACATGCAGAACCCGCACCACACACAACACATGCGAAATGACATGGAAGAAATACACAAACCACAAAAGAACACCGAATTTATGAAACACATTTCACAGACTGCACACACCACACAAAACACACATAAAACATACAGCACACAGGGCCTCACAGAACGCACAATGCGAAGCACACAACCTACATACAAAGCACGTCAGACAGAGCACACAATTAATATCCCACTCAACACGTAAAGCACACAGAGGACACAACACAAAGCACAATATGCCAAACAGATTAGGATACACCCAACACACATGCAACTGAGAGCACAATACGTTGCACATCACGGAACACACGTGCGGTCCCATCACACACTAAACATGAAACAGAAAACCATTCACAGACCACATAACATTCCCGACCGTGAACACAACATGCTACAAAAAAGTCACCAAACGTACGACACACAAAGACACACTCCAAGCACGCAACACCCAGCGCAGGACCGCCCACAGACACACCAGTCTCACGGCCCTCCACAGAGCAATACACACAGAACATACCCTACAAACAACAAAGTACCCAAACTGCACACCTCACAATCGCAACAGTCACAACACAGAAAGAACACAACACACGGGAAACACACGCTCAGACACATAAACACTGCCATGCACATTAAGCCAGCAGACCACAGACATCAGAGCTAAAAACACACCATAACGCAGTATGCAAAACGCAACACAACACAGAATACACACCCAATCACACAACAAACACCACAACCCATGCCCTACAGTATAAACAAAAGACGAACGACGCACTTCACACATGACACAAAACCCACAAACACAAAGGACCACACAGAAAGACGCACAACGCAAACATCGCACACAACACACACATTAAAAGAAACACATCAACACATTGCCGCAACACACAAAATAATACACAAATTACAGAGCAATACATCACACAACACACAAACATCACACACAATTTATACATCACACCTCATAACACACACAACAACCTGCAGTAACAACACAACACACAGACCGATGCAACCACTACATACCATACATAAAGCCACACGCTCAAGGAATAACCACAATAAACTTAAGTAAACTCCCACAAACACAAAGACAGGGGACACACACAAACTCAGCACGCTAAAAGCACAACAGATGAAACAACATACGGCACAAACATCACAGGACATAAAGGCACACGATTCTCAGACACCACGGTTAGCCATATACACACCACACACACAATGAGGTACACGACACGAGCAAAACCACATACAGATAACACGTGTCCCCTCACACACTTAATCAATCACACACACAGCCTCTCAAACACAGCCAAACACGTATCAGAATCACATATGCATCACACACAGAAAACATACAAAACCACATGAAAGCAAACAACCAAGAATAAAGGCAGATAGCACACTTTTCTAACACTGAACACCCCACTCACAACCGCACGCAGACACCCCACACGCATGTATACACGGGCAACTTTACGCAATGCGCGCACAAACACACACACACACACAACATAAAGTAAAAACACAACAGTCACAGGGCGCACACCAGACACAACAGAGCACATGTTTCTCCTAAAACACACAAGTCACATTTGCAAGAGTACATGCACCACGCACCGTGAGGAACACCAAACACAACCACACACAGGTGACATATCTCACTTCGCAAACATAACAAGCACCCTCACATCACAACTCAAACACAACCATACGCAAATCACAATCACATACGGAAAACACACACAAAACAAATCCCTAGGCAAAACACACACAACCCACAAAGAAGACAAAGAGCGCACATTGCATACACTACACTCTGCAAGCACAACCACGCACAGACACAAAACACGTACATCCTCACGCAGGAGCACAACGCAGAGCACACACACAACACAGAAACACGCGAAACAAGGGTCCCAAGACACAGACCACACACCTCAAGGCACATAACTGCTCACAAAACACACACGGAAAACACTGCACAGACTACGTACTGCACACACCATGAGACATACTGAACAAGCGAAACCGCACAGTCAACACTTCTGATATCACGTGCATAACTCAAACAGCCAAACACACACACACAACCTCTCTAACACAACCACACACAAATCACAAACTCCACACATAAGACGGACACAACACATACTAATAATCCACAGACTACTCCCCTATGACGCACTACACACAACACACACAGACACAAGCAGGCAGTATAGAGCACACACAGGTGCACGCAGACAGCTCGAAAAATCACACCCAAAATACACACTCACAGAACACATCAGACGCAACGCAAAACTAACATCACACAGAATGCTCAAAATACAGAGACCACCCAACATCTATCCTGTATGTAACACACAGAAAGCATATAGACAGCGCTCACACAACCCAGAACACAGTACACAACAGAAAGCAGAAAGACCAGACGCAGTACACATGAAACACGACGACGGAAGGCAGACAACAGAAACACAACACACACACAAACACCAACGGATAACTCATAAAAAATGACAAGATATACAACACACAAAGAACCACTCAGTGCACAGAACACACAGCTCACGACCACACCCATGACACATTGCACGCCACACAGAGAAAGTATGCAGAACAATGTACTCAACAAGCAGCAAAGAACCCATAACACACATTGTACATTCACAACACACACCACATATACAAGCACCAGTAGAACACTCATAAAAAATGACAAAATGTACAACACACAAGGAACCGCTCAATGCACACAACTCACAACCACGCACGTCACACATTGCACGCCACACGGAGAAAATTACACAGAGCAGTGAACTCGACACGCAGTAAAGATCCCACACCACACGTAGTACCTACTCTACACACACAACATGGACAACACACACAAAATAAACAAGGCCCACAGATCACAGTCAACACAAGCCCAAACACACAAGAACACACAGCACACACAGCACAGCCAAACGGAATACACACAGAATCACAACACAAACACCACAAATCATTCACTACCGCATATCAACCACAAATACAGCACACTACACGAAAGAATTCCAGAAAGCACAACACGCACGGATCAAACACGCACAATACACAGTAATAAACACATAACACACAACGCACACAGCAAGACATAAAAAAAAGAAGCAGAAACGACACACAGCACACACAACACAACACACACAAAATGTGCATCACAACAGCGCAGACAACACTCACTACATACAACACTCGCAGAACATACAACACACCGGCCACACACAACACACATGGAGAGCACCAACACAACACATACAACGCACACGAAAAACACCCACAACACGCCAAAGAGTTTACATACAACCTCTCAACACACAAACATCGCCTCACCCTAAACAACAAACCCCACACACACCGAGCACATGACTGCACACAATACCCATGAACCACGGTTCTCAGAGTAAACACAACACACACAGTGAGGGACACTGACCAAGCATGACCACACACAGTACACACATCACAAATTACACTCAATACTCAAACAGCGAACCCCACACACCACCTGTCAAACACAAACCCACGGTAATCACAACCACATGCAGAACCCGCACCACACACAACACATGCGAAATGACATGGAAGAAATACACAAACCACAAAAGAACACCGAATTTATGAAACACATTTCACAGACTGCACACACCACACAAAACACACATGAAACATACAGCACACAGGGCCTCACAGAACGCACAATGCGAAGCACACAGCCTACATACAAAGCACGTCAGACAGAGCACACAATTAATATCCCACTCAACACGTAAAGCACACAGAGGACACAACACAAAGCACAATATGCCAAACAGATTAGGATACACCCAACACACATGCAACTGAGAGCACAATACGTTGCACATCACGGAACACACGTGCGGTCCCATCACACACTAAACATGAAACAGAAAACCATTCACAGACCACATAACATTCCCGACCGTGAACACAACACGCTACAAAAAAGACGCCAAACGTACGACACACAAAGACACACTCCAAGCACGCAACACCCAGCGCAGGACCGCCCACAGACACACCAGTCTCACGGCCCTCCACAGAGCAATACACACAGAACATACCCTACAAACAACAAAGTACCCAAACTGCACACCTCACAATCGCAACAGTCACAACACAGAAAGAACACAACACACGGGAAACACACGCTCAGACACATAAACACTGCCATGCACATTAAGCCAGCAGACCACAGACATCAGAGCTAAAAACACACCATAACGCAGTACGCAAAACGCAACACAACACAGAATACACACCCAATCACACAACAAACACCACAACCCATGCCCTACAGTATAAACAAAAGACGAACGACGCACTTCACACATGACACAAAACCCACAAACACAAAGGACCACACAGAAAGACGCACAACGCAAACATCGCACACAACACACACATTAAAAGAAACACATCAACACATTGCCGCAACACACAAAATAATACACAAATTACAGAGCAATACATCACACAACACACAAACATCACACACAATTTATACATCACACCTCATAACACACACAACAACCTGCAGTAACAACACAACACACAGACCGATGCAACCACTACATACCATACATGAAGCCACACGCTCAAGGAATAACCACAATAAACTTAAGTAAACTCCCACAAACACAAAGACAGAGGACACACACAAACTCAGCACGCTAAAAGCACAACAGATGAAACAACATAAGGCACAAACATCACAGGACATAAAGGCACACGATTCTCAGACACCACGGTTAGCCATATACACACCACACACACAATGAGGTACACGACACGAGCAAAACCACATACAGATAACACGTGTCCCCTCACACACTTAATCAATCACACACACAGCCTCTCAAACACAGCCAAACACGTATCAGAATCACATATGCATCACACACAGAAAACATACAAAACCACATGAAAGCAAACAACCAAGAATAAAGGCAGATAGCACACTTTTCTAACACTGAACACCCCACTCACAACCGCACGCAGACACCCCACACGCATGTATACACGGGCACCTTTACGCAATGCGCGCACAAACACACACACACACACAACATAAAGTAAAAACACAACAGTCACAGGGCGCACACCAGACACAACAGAGCACATGTTTCTCCTAAAACACACAAGTCACATTTGCAAGAGTACATGCACCACGCACCGTGAGGAACACCAAACACAACCACACACAGGTGACATATCTCACTTCGCAAACATAACAAGCACCCTCACATCACAACTCAAACACAACCATACGCAAATCACAATCACATACGGAAAACACACACAAAACAAATCCCTAGGCAAAACACACACAACCCACAAAGAAGACAAAGAGCGCACATTGCATACACTACACTCTGCAAGCACAACCACGCACAGACACAAAACACGTACATCCTCACGCAGGAGCACAACGCAGAGCACACACACAACACAGAAACGTGCGAAACAAGGGTCCCAAGACACAGACCACACACCTCAAGGCACATAACTGCTCACAAAACACACACGGAAAACACTGCACAGACTACGTACTGCACACACCATGAGACATACTGAACAAGCGAAACCGCACAGTCAACACTTCTGATATCACGTGCATAACTCAAACAGCCAAACACACACACACAACCTCTCTAACACAACCACACACAAATCACAAACTCCACACATAAGACGGACACAACACATACTAATAATCCACAGACTACTCCCCTATGACGCACTACACACAACACACACAGCCACAAGCAGGCAGTATAGAGCACACACAGGTGCACGCAGACAGCTCGAAAAATCACACCCAAAATACACACTCACAGAACACATCAGACGCAACGCAAAACTGATATCACACAGAATGCTCAAAATACAGAGACCACCCAACATCTATCCTGTATGTAACACACAGAAAGCATATAGACAGCACTCACACAACCCAGAACACAGTACACAACAGAAAGCAGAAAGACCAGACGCAGTACACATGAAACACGACGACGGAAGGCAGACAACAGAAACACAACACACACACAAACACCAACGGATAACTCATAAAAAATGACAAGATATACAACACACAAAGAACCACTCAGTGCACAGAACACACAGCTCACGACCACACCCATGACACATTGCACGCCACACAGAGAAAGTATGCAGAACAATGTACTCAACAAGCAGCAAAGAACCCATAACACACATTGTACATTCACAACACACACCACATATACAAGCACCAGTAGAACACTCATAAAAAATGACAAAATGTACAACACACAAGGAACCGCTCAATGCACACAACTCACAACCACGCACGTCACACATTGCACGCCACACGGAGAAAATTACACAGAGCAGTGAACTCGACACGCAGTAAAGATCCCACACCACACGTAGTACCTACTCTACACACACAACATGGACAACACACACAAAATAAACAAGGCCCACAGATCACAGTCAACACAAGCCCAAACACACAAGAACACACAGCACACACAGCACAGCCAAACGGAATACACACAGAATCACAACACAAACACCACAAATCATTCACTACCGCATATCAACCACAAATACAGCACACTACACGAAAGAATTCCAGAAAGCACAACACGCACGGATCAAACACGCACAATACACAGTAATAAACACATAACACACAACGCACACAGCAAGACATAAAAAAAAGAAGCAGAAACGACACACAGCACACACAACACAACACACACAAAATGTGCATCACAACAGCGCAGACAACACTCACTACATACAACACTCGCAGAACATACAACACACCGGCCACACACAACACACATGGAGAGCACCAACACAACACATACAACGCACACGAAAAACACCCACAACACGCCAAAGAGTTTACATACAACCTCTCAACACACAAACATCGCCTCACCCTAAACAACAAACCCCACACACACCGAGCACATGACTGCACACAATACCCATGAACCACGGTTCTCAGAGTAAACACAACACACACAGTGAGGGACACTGACCAAGCATGACCACACACAGTACACACATCACAAATTACACTCAATACTCAAACAGCGAACCCCACACACCACCTGTCAAACACAAACCCACGGTAATCACAACCACATGCAGAACCCGCACCACAAACAACACATGCGAAATGACATGGAAGAAATACACAAACCACAAAAGAACACCGAATTTATGAAACACATTTCACAGACTGCACACACCACACAAAACACACATAAAACATACAGCACACAGGGCCTCACAGAACGCACAATGCGAAGAACACAACCTACATACAAAGCACGTCAGACAGAGCACACAATTAATATCCCACTCAACACGTAAAGCACACAGAGGACACAACACAAAGCACAATATGCCAAACAGATTAGGATACACCCAACACACATGCAACTGAGAGCACAATACGTTGCACATCACGGAACACACGTGCGGTCCCATCACACACTAAACATGAAACAGAAAACCATTCACAGACCACATAACATTCCCGACCGTGAACACAACATGCTACAAAAAAGTCACCAAACGTACGACACACAAAGACACACTCCAAGCACGCAACACCCAGCGCAGGACCGCCCACAGACACACCAGTCTCACGGCCCTCCACAGAGCAATACACACAGAACATACCCTACAAACAACAAAGTACCCAAACTGCACACCTCACAATCGCAACAGTCACAACACAGAAAGAACACAACACACGGGAAACACACGCTCAGACACATAAACACTGCCATGCACATTAAGCCAGCAGACCACAGACATCAGAGCTAAAAACACACCATAACGCAGTATGCAAAACGCAACACAACACAGAATACACACCCAATCACACAACAAACACCACAACCCATGCCCTACAGTATAAACAAAAGACGAACGACGCACTTCACACACGACACAAAACCCACAAACACAAAGGACCACACAGAAAGACGCACAACGCAAACATCGCACACAACACACACATTAAAAGAAACACATCAACACATTGCCGCAACACACAAAATAATACACAAATTACAGAGCAATACATCACACAACACACAAACATCACACACAATTTATACATCACACCTCATAACACACACAACAACCTGCAGTAACAACACAACACACAGACCGATGCAACCACTACATACCATACATAAAGCCACACGCTCAAGGAATAACCACAATAAACTTAAGTAAACTCCCACAAACACAAAGACAGAGGACACACACAAACTCAGCACGCTAAAAGCACAACAGATGAAACAACATACAGCACAAACATCACAGGACATAAAGGCACACGATTCTCAGACACCACGGTTAGCCATATACACACCACACACACAATGAGGTACACGACACGAGCAAAACCACATACAGATAACACGTGTCCCCTCACACACTTAATCAATCACACACACAGCCTCTCAAACACAGCCAAACACGTATCAGAATCACATATGCATCACACACAGAAAACATACAAAACCACATGAAAGCAAACAACCAAGAATAAAGGCAGATAGCACACTTTTCTAACACTGAACACCCCACTCACAACCGCACGCAGACACCCCACACGCATGTATACACGGGCACCTTTACGCAATGCGCGCACAAACACACACACACACACAACATAAAGTAAAAACACAACAGTCACAGGGCGCACACCAGACACAACAGAGCACATGTTTCTCCTAAAACACACAAGTCACATTTGCAAGAGTACATGCACCACGCACCGTGAGGAACACCAAACACAACCACACACAGGTGACATATCTCACTTCGCAAACATAACAAGCACCCTCACATCACAACTCAAACACAACCATACGCAAATCACAATCACATACGGAAAACACACACAAAACAATTCCCTAGGCAAAACACACACAACCCACAAAGAAGACAAAGAGCGCACATTGCATACACTACACTCTGCAAGCACAACCACGCACAGACACAAAACACATACATCCTCACGCAGGAGCACAACGCAGAGCACACACACAACACAGAAACGTGCGAAACAAGGGTCCCAAGACACAGACCACACACCTCAAGGCACATAACTGCTCACAAAACACACACGGAAAACACTGCACAGACTACGTACTGCACACACCATGAGACATACTGAACAAGCGAAACCGCACAGTCAACACTTCTGATATCACGTGCATAACTCAAACAGCCAAACACACACACACAACCTCTCTAACACAACCACACACAAATCACAAACTCCACACATAAGACGGACACAACACATACTAATAATCCACAGACTACTCCCCTATGACGCACTACACACAACACACACAGCCACAAGCAGGCAGTATAGAGCACACACAGGTGCACGCAGACAGCTCGAAATATCACACCCAAAATACACACTCACAGAACACATCAGACGCAACGCAAAACTGATATCACACAGAATGCTCAAAATACAGAGACCACCCAACATCTATCCTGTATGTAACACACAGAAAGCATATAGACAGCACTCACACAACCCAGAACACAGTACACAACAGAAAGCAGAAAGACCAGACGCAGTACACATGAAACACGACGACGGAAGGCAGACAACAGAAACACAACACACACACAAACACCAACGGATAACTCATAAAAAATGACAAGATATACAACACACAAAGAACCACTCAGTGCACAGAACACACAGCTCACGACCACACCCATGACACATTGCACGCCACACAGAGAAAGTATGCAGAACAATGTACTCAACAAGCAGCAAAGAACCCATAACACACATTGTACATTCACAACACACACCACATATACAAGCACCAGTAGAACACTCATAAAAAATGACAAAATGTACAACACACAAGGAACCGCTCAATGCACACAACTCACAACCACGCACGTCACACATTGCACGCCACACGGAGAAAATTACACAGAGCAGTGAACTCGACACGCAGTAAAGATCCCACACCACACGTAGTACCTACTCTACACACACAACATGGACAACACACACAAAATAAACAAGGCCCACAGATCACAGTCAACACAAGCCCAAACACACAAGAACACACAGCACACACAGCACAGCCAAACGGAATACACACAGAATCACAACACAAACACCACAAATCATTCACTACCGCATATCAACCACAAATACAGCACACTACACGAAAGAATTCCAGAAAGCACAACACGCACGGATCAAACACGCACAATACACAGTAATAAACACATAACACACAACGCACACAGCAAGACATAAAAAAAAGAAGCAGAAACGACACACAGCACACACAACACAACACACACAAAATGTGCATCACAACAGCGCAGACAACACTCACTACATACAACACTCGCAGAACATACAACACACCGGCCACACACAACACACATGGAGAGCACCAACACAACACATACAACGCACACGAAAAACACCCACAACACGCCAAAGAGTTTACATACAACCTCTCAACACACAAACATCGCCTCACCCTAAACAACAAACCCCACACACACCGAGCACATGACTGCACACAATACCCATGAACCACGGTTCTCAGAGTAAACACAACACACACAGTGAGGGACACTGACCAAGCATGACCACACACAGTACACACATCACAAATTACACTCAATACTCAAACAGCGAACCCCACACACCACCTGTCAAACACAAACCCACGGTAATCACAACCACATGCAGAACCCGCACCACAAACAACACATGCGAAATGACATGGAAGAAATACACAAACCACAAAAGAACACCGAATTTATGAAACACATTTCACAGACTGCACACACCACACAAAACACACATAAAACATACAGCACACAGGGCCTCACAGAACGCACAATGCGAAGAACACAACCTACATACAAAGCACGTCAGACAGAGCACACAATTAATATCCCACTCAACACGTAAAGCACACAGAGGACACAACACAAAGCACAATATGCCAAACAGATTAGGATACACCCAACACACATGCAACTGAGAGCACAATACGTTGCACATCACGGAACACACGTGCGGTCCCATCACACACTAAACATGAAACAGAAAACCATTCACAGACCACATAACATTCCCGACCGTGAACACAACATGCTACAAAAAAGTCACCAAACGTACGACACACAAAGACACACTCCAAGCACGCAACACCCAGCGCAGGACCGCCCACAGACACACCAGTCTCACGGCCCTCCACAGAGCAATACACACAGAACATACCCTACAAACAACAAAGTACCCAAACTGCACACCTCACAATCGCAACAGTCACAACACAGAAAGAACACAACACACGGGAAACACACGCTCAGACACATAAACACTGCCATGCACATTAAGCCAGCAGACCACAGACATCAGAGCTAAAAACACACCATAACGCAGTATGCAAAACGCAACACAACACAGAATACACACCCAATCACACAACAAACACCACAACCCATGCCCTACAGTATAAACAAAAGACGAACGACGCACTTCACACACGACACAAAACCCACAAACACAAAGGACCACACAGAAAGACGCACAACGCAAACATCGCACACAACACACACATTAAAAGAAACACATCAACACATTGCCGCAACACACAAAATAATACACAAATTACAGAGCAATACATCACACAACACACAAACATCACACACAATTTATACATCACACCTCATAACACACACAACAACCTGCAGTAACAACACAACACACAGACCGATGCAACCACTACATACCATACATAAAGCCACACGCTCAAGGAATAACCACAATAAACTTAAGTAAACTCCCACAAACACAAAGACAGAGGACACACACAAACTCAGCACGCTAAAAGCACAACAGATGAAACAACATACAGCACAAACATCACAGGACATAAAGGCACACGATTCTCAGACACCACGGTTAGCCATATACACACCACACACACAATGAGGTACACGACACGAGCAAAACCACATACAGATAACACGTGTCCCCTCACACACTTAATCAATCACACACACAGCCTCTCAAACACAGCCAAACACGTATCAGAATCACATATGCATCACACACAGAAAACATACAAAACCACATGAAAGCAAACAACCAAGAATAAAGGCAGATAGCACACTTTTCTAACACTGAACACCCCACTCACAACCGCACGCAGACACCCCACACGCATGTATACACGGGCACCTTTACGCAATGCGCGCACAAACACACACACACACACAACATAAAGTAAAAACACAACAGTCACAGGGCGCACACCAGACACAACAGAGCACATGTTTCTCCTAAAACACACAAGTCACATTTGCAAGAGTACATGCACCACGCACCGTGAGGAACACCAAACACAACCACACACAGGTGACATATCTCACTTCGCAAACATAACAAGCACCCTCACATCACAACTCAAACACAACCATACGCAAATCACAATCACATACGGAAAACACACACAAAACAAATCCCTAGGCAAAACACACACAACCCACAAAGAAGACAAAGAGCGCACATTGCATACACTACACTCTGCAAGCACAACCACGCACAGACACAAAACACGTACATCCTCACGCAGGAGCACAACGCAGAGCACACACACAACACAGAAACGTGCGAAACAAGGGTCCCAAGACACAGACCACACACCTCAAGGCACATAACTGCTCACAAAACACACACGGAAAACACTGCACAGACTACGTACTGCACACACCATGAGACATACTGAACAAGCGAAACCGCACAGTCAACACTTCTGATATCACGTGCATAACTCAAACAGCCAAACACACACACACAACCTCTCTAACACAACCACACACAAATCACAAACTCCACACATAAGACGGACACAACACATACTAATAATCCACAGACTACTCCCCTATGACGCACTACACACAACACACACAGCCACAAGCAGGCAGTATAGAGCACACACAGGTGCACGCAGACAGCTCGAAATATCACACCCAAAATACACACTCACAGAACACATCAGACGCAACGCAAAACTGATATCACACAGAATGCTCAAAATACAGAGACCACCCAACATCTATCCTGTATGTAACACACAGAAAGCATATAGACAGCACTCACACAACCCAGAACACAGTACACAACAGAAAGCAGAAAGACCAGACGCAGTACACATGAAACACGACGACGGAAGGCAGACAACAGAAACACAACACACACACAAACACCAACGGATAACTCATAAAAAATGACAAGATATACAACACACAAAGAACCACTCAGTGCACAGAACACACAGCTCACGACCACACCCATGACACATTGCACGCCACACAGAGAAAGTATGCAGAACAATGTACTCAACAAGCAGCAAAGAACCCATAACACACATTGTACATTCACAACACACACCACATATACAAGCACCAGTAGAACACTCATAAAAAATGACAAAATGTACAACACACAAGGAACCGCTCAATGCACACAACTCACAACCACGCACGTCACACATTGCACGCCACACGGAGAAAATTACACAGAGCAGTGAACTCGACACGCAGTAAAGATCCCACACCACACGTAGTACCTACTCTACACACACAACATGGACAACACACACAAAATAAACAAGGCCCACAGATCACAGTCAACACAAGCCCAAACACACAAGAACACACAGCACACACAGCACAGCCAAACGGAATACACACAGAATCACAACACAAACACCACAAATCATTCACTACCGCATATCAACCACAAATACAGCACACTACACGAAAGAATTCCAGAAAGCACAACACGCACGGATCAAACACGCACAATACACAGTAATAAACACATAACACACAACGCACACAGCAAGACATAAAAAAAAGAAGCAGAAACGACACACAGCACACACAACACAACACACACAAAATGTGCATCACAACAGCGCAGACAACACTCACTACATACAACACTCGCAGAACATACAACACACCGGCCACACACAACACACATGGAGAGCACCAACACAACACATACAACGCACACGAAAAACACCCACAACACGCCAAAGAGTTTACATACAACCTCTCAACACACAAACATCGCCTCACCCTAAACAACAAACCCCACACACACCGAGCACATGACTGCACACAATACCCATGAACCACGGTTCTCAGAGTAAACACAACACACACAGTGAGGGACACTGACCAAGCATGACCACACACAGTACACACATCACAAATTACACTCAATACTCAAACAGCGAACCCCACACACCACCTGTCAAACACAAACCCACGGTAATCACAACCACATGCAGAACCCGCACCACAAACAACACATGCGAAATGACATGGAAGAAATACACAAACCACAAAAGAACACCGAATTTATGAAACACATTTCACAGACTGCACACACCACACAAAACACACATAAAACATACAGCACACAGGGCCTCACAGAACGCACAATGCGAAGCACACAACCTACATACAAAGCACGTCAGACAGAGCACACAATTAATATCCCACTCAACACGTAAAGCACACAGAGGACACAACACAAAGCACAATATGCCAAACAGATTAGGATACACCCAACACACATGCAACTGAGAGCACAATACGTTGCACATCACGGAACACACGTGCGGTCCCATCACACACTAAACATGAAACAGAAAACCATTCACAGACCACATAACATTCCCGACCGTGAACACAACATGCTACAAAAAAGTCACCAAACGTACGACACACAAAGACACACTCCAAGCACGCAACACCCAGCGCAGGACCGCCCACAAACACACCAGTCTCACAGCCCTCCACAGAGCAATACACACAGAACATACCCTACAAACAACAAAGTACCCAAACTGCACACCTCACAATCGCAACAGTCACAACACAGAAAGAACACAACACACGGGAAACACACGCTCAGACACATAAACACTGCCATGCACATTAAGCCAGCAGACCACAGACATCAGAGCTAAAAACACACCATAACGCAGTATGCAAAACGCAACACAACACAGAATACACACCCAATCACACAACAAACACCACAACCCATGCCCTACAGTATAAACAAAAGACGAACGACGCACTTCACACATGACACAAAACCCACAAACACAAAGGACCACACAGAAAGACGCACAATGCAAACATCGCACACAACACACACATTAAAAGAAACACATCAACACATTGCCGCAACACACAAAATAATACACAAATTACAGAGCAATACATCACACAACACACAAACATCACACACAATTTATACATCACACCTCATAACACACACAACAACCTGCAGTAACAACACAACACACAGACCGATGCAACCACTACATACCATACATAAAGCCACACGCTCAAGGAATAACCACAATAAACTTAAGTAAACTCCCACAAACACAAAGACAGAGGACACACACAAACTCAGCACGCTAAAAGCACAACAGATGAAACAACATACAGCACAAACATCACAGGACATAAAGGCACACGATTCTCAGACACCACGGTTAGCCATATACACACCACACACACAATGAGGTACACGACACGAGCAAAACCACATACAGATAACACGTGTCCCCTCACACACTTAATCAATCACACACACAGCCTCTCAAACACAGCCAAACACGTATCAGAATCACATATGCATCACACACAGAAAACATACAAAACCACATGAAAGCAAACAACCAAGAATAAAGGCAGATAGCACACTTTTCTAACACTGAACACCCCACTCACAACCGCACGCAGACACCCCACACGCATGTATACATGGGCACCTTTACGCAATGCGCGCACAAACACACACACACACACAACATAAAGTAAAAACACAACAGTCACAGGGCGCACACCAGACACAACAGAGCACATGTTTCTCCTAAAACACACAAGTCACATTTGCAAGAGTACATGCACCACGCACCGTGAGGAACACCAAACACAACCACACACAGGTGACATATCTCACTTCGCAAACATAACAAGCACCCTCACATCACAACTCAAACACAACCATACGCAAATCACAATCACATACGGAAAACACACACAAAACAAATCCCTAGGCAAAACACACACAACCCACAAAGAAGACAAAGAGCGCACATTGCATACACTACACTCTGCAAGCACAACCACGCACAGACACAAAACACGTACATCCTCACGCAGGAGCACAACGCAGAGCACACACACAACACAGAAACATGCGAAACAAGGGTCCCAAGACACAGACCACACACCTCAAGGCACATAACTGCTCACAAAACACACACGGAAAACACTGCACAGACTACGTACTGCACACACCATGAGACATACTGAACAAGCGAAACCGCACAGTCAACACTTCTGATATCACGTGCATAACTCAAACAGCCAAACACACACACACAACCTCTCTAACACAACCACACACAAATCACAAACTCCACACATAAGACGGACACAACACATACTAATAATCCACAGACTACTCCCCTATGACGCACTACACACAACACACACAGCCACAAGCAGGCAGTATAGAGCACACACAGGTGCACGCAGACAGCTCGAAAAATCACACCCAAAATACACACTCACAGAACACATCAGACGCAACGCAAAACTAACATCACACAGAATGCTCAAAATACAGAGACCACCCAACATCTATCCTGTATGTAACACACAGAAAGCATATAGACAGCGCTCACACAACCCAGAACACAGTACACAACAGAAAGCAGAAAGACCAGACGCAGTACACATGAAACACGACGACGGAAGGCAGACAACAGAAACACAACACACACACAAACACCAACGGATAACTCATAAGAAATGACAAGATATACAACACACAAAGAACCACTCAGTGCACAGAACACACAGCTCACGACCACACCCATGACACATTGCACGCCACACAGAGAAAGTATGCAGAACAATGTACTCAACAAGCAGCAAAGAACCCATAACACACATTGTACATTCACAACACACACCACATATACAAGCACCAGTAGAACACTCATAAAAAATGACAAAATGTACAACACACAAGGAACCGCTCAATGCACACAACTCACAACCACGCACGTCACACATTGCACGCCACACGGAGAAAATTACACAGAGCAGTGAACTCGACACGCAGTAAAGATCCCACACCACACGTAGTACCTACTCTACACACACAACATGGACAACACACACAAAATAAACAAGGCCCACAGATCACAGTCAACACAAGCCCAAACACACAAGAACACACAGCACACACAGCACAGCCAAACGGAATACACACAGAATCACAACACAAACACCACAAATCATTCACTACCGCATATCAACCACAAATACAGCACACTACACGAAAGAATTCCAGAAAGCACAACACGCACGGATCAAACACGCACAATACACAGTAATAAACACATAACACACAACGCACACAGCAAGACATAAAAAAAAGAAGCAGAAACGACACACAGCACACACAACACAACACACACAAAATGTGCATCACAACAGCGCACACAACACTCACTACATACAACACTCGCAGAACATACAACACACCGGCCACACACAACACACATGGAGAGCACCAACACAACACATACAACGCACACGAAAAACACCCACAACACGCCAAAGAGTTTACATACAACCTCTCAACACACAAACATCGCCTCACCCTAAACAACAAACCCCACACACACCGAGCACATGACTGCACACAATACCCATGAACCACGGTTCTCAGAGTAAACACAACACACACAGTGAGGGACACTGACCAAGCATGACCACACACAGTACACACATCACAAATTACACTCAATACTCAAACAGCGAACCCCACACACCACCTGTCAAACACAAACCCACGGTAATCACAACCACATGCAGAACCCGCACCACAAACAACACATGCGAAATGACATGGAAGAAATACACAAACCACAAAAGAACACCGAATTTATGAAACACATTTCACAGACTGCACACACCACACAAAACACACATAAAACATACAGCACACAGGGCCTCACAGAACGCACAATGCGAAGCACACAACCTACATACAAAGCACGTCAGACAGAGCACACAATTAATATCCCACTCAACACGTAAAGCACACAGAGGACACAACACAAAGCACAATATGCCAAACAGATTAGGATACACCCAACACACATGCAACTGAGAGCACAATACGTTGCACATCACGGAACACACGTGCGGTCCCATCACACACTAAACATGAAACAGAAAACCATTCACAGACCACATAACATTCCCGACCGTGAACACAACATGCTACAAAGAAGTCACCAAACGTACGACACACAAAGACACACTCCAAGCACGCAACACCCAGCGCAGGACCGCCCACAAACACACCAGTCTCACAGCCCTCCACAGAGCAATACACACAGAACATACCCTACAAACAACAAAGTACCCAAACTGCACACCTCACAATCGCAACAGTCACAACACAGAAAGAACACAACACACGGGAAACACACGCTCAGACACATAAACACTGCCATGCACATTAAGCCAGCAGACCACAGACATCAGAGCTAAAAACACACCATAACGCAGTATGCAAAACGCAACACAACACAGAATACACACCCAATCACACAACAAACACCACAACCCATGCCCTACAGTATAAACAAAAGACGAACGACGCACTTCACACATGACACAAAACCCACAAACACAAAGGACCACACAGAAAGACGCACAATGCAAACATCGCACACAACACACACATTAAAAGAAACACATCAACACATTGCCGCAACACACAAAATAATACACAAATTACAGAGCAATACATCACACAACACACAAACATCACACACAATTTATACATCACACCTCATAACACACACAACAACCTGCAGTAACAACACAACACACAGACCGATGCAACCACTACATACCATACATGAAGCCACACGCTCAAGGAATAACCACAATAAACTTAAGTAAACTCGCACAAACACAAAGACAGAGGACACACACAAACTCAGCACGCTAAAAGCACAACAGATGAAACAACATACAGCACAAACATCACAGGACATAAAGGCACACGATTCTCAGACACCACGGTTAGCCATATACACACCACACACACAATGAGGTACACGACACGAGCAAAACCACATACAGATAACACGTGTCCCCTCACACACTTAATCAATCACACACACAGCCTCTCAAACACAGCCAAACACGTATCAGAATCACATATGCATCACACACAGAAAACATACAAAACCACATGAAAGCAAACAACCAAGAATAAAGGCAGATAGCACACTTTTCTAACACTGAACACCCCACTCACAACCGCACGCAGACACCCCACACGCATGTATACATGGGCACCTTTACGCAATGCGTGCACAAACACACACACACACACAACATAAAGTAAAAACACAACAGTCACAGGGCGCACACCAGACACAACAGAGCACATGTTTCTCCTAAAACACACAAGTCACATTTGCAAGAGTACATGCACCACGCACCGTGAGGAACACCAAACACAACCACACACAGGTGACATATCTCACTTCGCAAACATAACAAGCACCCTCACATCACAACTCAAACACAACCATACGCAAATCACAATCACATACGGAAAACACACACAAAACAAATCCCTAGGCAAAACACACACAACCCACAAAGAAGACAAAGAGCGCACATTGCATACACTACACTCTGCAAGCACAACCACGCACAGACACAAAACACGTACATCCTCACGCAGGAGCACAACGCAGAGCACACACACAACACAGAAACATGCGAAACAAGGGTCCCAAGACACAGACCACACACCTCAAGGCACATAACTGCTCACAAAACACACACGGAAAACACTGCACAGACTACGTACTGCACACACCATGAGACATACTGAACAAGTGAAACCGCACAGTCAACACTTCTGATATCACGTGCATAACTCAAACAGCCAAACACACACACACAACCTCTCTAACACAACCACACACAAATCACAAACTCCACACATAAGACGGACACAACACATACTAATAATCCACAGACTACTCCCCTATGACGCACTACACACAACACACACAGCCACAAGCAGGCAGTATAGAGCACACACAGGTGCACGCAGACAGCTCGAAAAATCACACCCAAAATACACACTCACAGAACACATCAGACGCAACGCAAAACTTACATCACACAGAATGCTCAAAATACAGAGACCACCCAACATCTATCCTGTATGTAACACACAGAAAGCATATAGACAGCGCTCACACAACCCAGAACACAGTACACAACAGAAAGCAGAAAGACCAGACGCAGTACACATGAAACACGACGACGGAAGGCAGACAACAGAAACACAACACACACACAAACACCAACGGATAACTCATAAGAAATGACAAGATATACAACACACAAAGAACCACTCAGTGCACAGAACACACAGCTCACGACCACACCCATGACACATTGCACGCCACACAGAGAAAGTATGCAGAACAATGTACTCAACAAGCAGCAAAGAACCCATAACACACATTGTACATTCACAACACACACCACATATACAAGCACCAGTAGAACACTCATAAAAAATGACAAAATGTACAACACACAAGGAACCGCTCAATGCACACAACTCACAACCACGCACGTCACACATTGCACGCCACACGGAGAAAATTACACAGAGCAGTGAACTCGACACGCAGTAAAGATCCCACACCACACGTAGTACCTACTCTACACACACAACATGGACAACACACACAAAATAAACAAGGCCCACAGATCACAGTCAACACAAGCCCAAACACACAAGAACACACAGCACACACAGCACAGCCAAACGGAATACACACAGAATCACAACACAAACACCACAAATCATTCACTACCGCATATCAACCACAAATACAGCACACTACACGAAAGAATTCCAGAAAGCACAACACGCACGGATCAAACACGCACAATACACAGTAATAAACCCATAACACACAACGCACACAGCAAGACATAAAAAAAAGAAGCAGAAACGACACACAGCACACACAACACAACGCACACAAAAATGTGCATCACAACAGCGCAGACAACACTCACTACATACAACACTCGCAGAACATACAACACACCGGCCACACACAACACACATGGAGAGCGCCAACACAACACATACAACGCACACGAAAAACACCCACAACACGCCAAAGAGTTTACATACAACCTCTCAACACACAAACATCGCCTCACCCTAAACAACAAACCCCACACACACCGAGCACATGACTGCACACAATACCCATGAACCACGGTTCTCAGAGTAAACACAACACACACAGTGAGGGACACTGACCAAGCATGACCACACACAGTACACACATCACAAATTACACTCAATACTCAAACAGCGAACCCCACACACCACCTGTCAAACACAAACCCACGGTAATCACAACCACATGCAGAACCTGCACCACACACAACACATGCGAAATGACATGGAAGAAATACACAAACCAAAAAAGAACACCGAATTTATGAAACACATTTCACAGACTGCACACACCACACAAAACACACATGAAACATACAGCACACAGGGCCTCACAGAACGCACAATGCGAAGCACACAACCTACATACAAAGCACGTCAGACAGAGCACACAATTAATATCCCACTCAACACGTAAAGCACACAGAGGACACAACACAAAGCACAATATGCCAAACAGATTAGGATACACCCAACACACATGCAACTGAGAGCACAATACGTTGCACATCACGGAACATACGTGCGGTCCCATCACACACTAAACATGAAACAGAAAACCATTCACAGACCACATAACATTCCCGACCATGAACACAACACGCTACAAAAAAGACGCCAAACGTACGACACACAAAGACACACTCCAAGCACGCAACACCCAGCGCAGGACCGCCCACAAACACACCAGTCTCACAGCCCTCCACAGAGCAATACACACAGAACATACCCTACAAACAACAAAGTACCCAAACTGCACACCTCACAATCACAACAGTCACAACACAGAAAGAACACAACACACGGGAAACACACGCTCAGACACATAAACACTGCCATGCACATTAAGCCAGCAGACCACAGACATCAGAGCTAAAAACACACCATAACGCAGTATGCAAAACGCAACACAACACAGAATACACACCCAATCACACAACAAACACCACAACCCATGCCCTACAGTATAAACAAAAGACGAACGACGCACTTCACACATGACACAAAACCCACAAACACAAAGGACCACACAGAAAGACGCACAATGCAAACATCGCACACAACACACACATTAAAAGAAACACATCAACACATTGCCGCAACACACAAAATAATACACAAATTACAGAGCAATACATCACACAACACACAAACATCACACACAATTTATACATCACACCTCATAACACACACAACAACCTGCAGTAACAACACAACACACAGACCGATGCAACCACTACATACCATACGTAAAGCCACACTCTCAAGGAATAACCACAATAAACTTAAGTAAACTCCCACAAACACAAAGACAGAGGACACACACAAACTCAGCACGCTAAAAGCACAACAGATGAAACAACATACAGCACAAACATCACAGGACATAAAGGCACACGATTCTCAGACACCACGGTTAGCCATATACACACCACACACACAATGAGGTACACGACACGAGCAAAACCACATACAGATAACACGTGTCCCCTCACACACTTAATCAATCACACACACAGCCTCTCAAACACAGCCAAACACGTATCAGAATCACATATGCATCACACACAGAAAACATACAAAACCACATGAAAGCAAACAACCAAGAATAAAGGCAGATAGCACACTTTTCTAACACTGAACACCCCACTCACAACCGCACGCAGACACCCCACACGCATGTATACATGGGCACCTTTACGCAATGCGCGCACAAACACACACACACACACAACATAAAGTAAAAACACAACAGTCACAGGGCGCACACCAGACACAACAGAGCACATGTTTCTCCTAAAACACACAAGTCACATTTGCAAGAGTACATGCACCACGCACCGTGAGGAACACCAAACACAACCACACACAGGTGACATATCTCACTTCGCAAACATAACAAGCACCCTCACATCACAACTCAAACACAACCATACGCAAATCACAATCACATACGGAAAACACACACAAAACAAATCCCTAGGCAAAACACACACAACCCACAAAGAAGACAAAGAGCGCACATTGCATACACTACACTCTGCAAGCACAACCACGCACAGACACAAAACACGTACATCCTCACGCAGGAGCACAACGCAGAGCACACACACAACACAGAAACATGCGAAACAAGGGTCCCAAGACACAGACCACACACCTCAAGGCACATAACTGCTCACAAAACACACACGGAAAACACTGCACAGACTACGTACTGCACACACCATGAGACATACTGAACAAGCGAAACCGCACAGTCAACACTTCTGATATCACGTGCATAACTCAAACAGCCAAACACACACACACAGCCTCTCTAACACAACCACACACAAATCACAAACTCCACACATAAGACGGACACAACACTTACTAATAATCCACAGACTACTCCCCTATGACGCACTACACACAACACACACAGCCACAAGCAGGCAGTATAGAGCACACACAGGTGCACGCAGACAGCTCGAAAAATCACACCCAAAATACACACTCACAGAACACATCAGACGCAACGCAAAACTAACATCACACAGAATGCTCAAAATACAGAGACCACCCAACATCTATCCTGTATGTAACACACAGAAAGCATATAGACAGCGCTCACACAACCCAGAACACTGTACACAACAGAAAGCAGAAAGACCAGACGCAGTACACATGAAACACGACGACGGAAGGCAGACAACAGAAACACAACACACACACAAACACCAACGGATAACTCATAAGAAATGACAAGATATACAACACACAAAGAACCACTCAGTGCACAGAACACACAGCTCACGACCACACCCATGACACATTGCACGCCACACAGAGAAAGTATGCAGAACAATGTACTCAACAAGCAGCAAAGAACCCATAACACACATTGTACATTCACAACACACACCACATATACAAGCACCAGTAGAACACTCATAAAAAATGACAAAATGTACAACACACAAGGAACCGCTCAATGCACACAACTCACAACCACGCACGTCACACATTGCACGCCACACGGAGAAAATTACACAGAGCAGTGAACTCGACACGCAGTAAAGATCCCACACCACACGTAGTACCTACTCTACACACACAACATGGACAACACACACAAAATAAACAAGGCCCACAGATCACAGTCAACACAAGCCCAAACACACAAGAACACACAGCACACACAGCACAGCCAAACGGAATACACACAGAATCACAACACAAACACCACAAATCATTCACTACCGCATATCAACCACAAATACAGCACACTACACGAAAGAATTCCAGAAAGCACAACACGCACGGATCAAACACGCACAATACACAGTAATAAACACATAACACACAACGCACACAGCAAGACATAAAAAAAAGAAGCAGAAACGACACACAGCACACACAACACAACACACACAAAATGTGCATCACAACAGCGCAGACAACACTCACTACATACAACACTCGCAGAACATACAACACACCGGCCACACACAACACACATGGAGAGCACCAACACAACACATACAACGCACACGAAAAACACCCACAACACGCCAAAGAGTTTACATACAACCTCTCAACACACAAACATCGCCTCACCCTAAACAACAAACCCCACACACACCGAGCACATGACTGCACACAATACCCATGAACCACGGTTCTCAGAGTAAACACAACACACACAGTGAGGGACACTGACCAAGCATGACCACACAGTACACACATCACAAATTACACTCAATACTCAAACAGCGAACCCCACACACCACCTGTCAAACACAAACCCACGGTAATCACAACCACATGCAGAACCCGCACCACACACAACACATGCGAAATGACATGGAAGAAATACACAAACCACAAAAGAACACCGAATTTATGAAACACATTTCACAGACTGCACACACCACACAAAACACACATAAAACATACAGCACACAGGGCCTCACAGAACGCACAATGCGAAGCACACAACCTACATACAAAGCACGTCAGACAGAGCACACAATTAATATCCCACTCAACACGTAAAGCACACAGAGGACACAACACAAAGCACAATATGCCAAACAGATTAGGATACACCCAACACACATGCAACTGAGAGCACAATACGTTGCACATCACGGAACACACGTGCGGTCCCATCACACACTAAACATGAAACAGAAAACCATTCACAGACCACATAACATTCCCGACCGTGAACACAACATGCTACAAAAAAGTCACCAAACGTACGACACACAAAGACACACTCCAAGCACGCAACACCCAGCGCAGGACCGCCCACAGACACACCAGTCTCACGGCCCTCCACAGAGCAATACACACAGAACATACCCTACAAACAACAAAGTACCCAAACTGCACACCTCACAATCGCAACAGTCACAACACAGAAAGAACACAACACACGGGAAACACACGCTCAGACACATAAACACTGCCATGCACATTAAGCCAGCAGACCACAGACATCAGAGCTAAAAACACACCATAACGCAGTATGCAAAACGCAACACAACACAGAATACACACCCAATCACACAACAAACACCACAACCCATGCCCTACAGTATAAACAAAAGACGAACGACGCACTTCACACATGACACAAAACCCACAAACACAAAGGACCACACAGAAAGACGCACAATGCAAACATCGCACACAACACACACATTAAAAGAAACACATCAACACATTGCCGCAACACACAAAATAATACACAAATTACAGAGCAATACATCACACAACACACAAACATCACACACAATTTATACATCACACCTCATAACACACACAACAACCTGCAGTAACAACACAACACACAGACCGATGCAACCACTACATACCATACGTAAAGCCACACGCTCAAGGAATAACCACAATAAACTTAAGTAAACTCCCACAAACACAAAGACAGAGGACACACACAAACTCAGCACGCTAAAAGCACAACAGATGAAACAACATACAGCACAAACATCACAGGACATAAAGGCACACGATTCTCAGACACCACGGTTAGCCATATACACACCACACACACAATGAGGTACACGACACGAGCAAAACCACATACAGATAACACGTGTCCCCTCACACACTTAATCAATCACACACACAGCCTCTCAAACACAGCCAAACACGTATCAGAATCACATATGCATCACACACAGAAAACATACAAAACCACATGAAAGCAAACAACCAAGAATAAACGCAGATAGCACACACTTCTAACACTGAACACCCCACTCACAACCGCACGCAGACACCCCACACGCATGTATACACGGGCACCTTTACGCAATGCGCGCACAAACACACACACACACACAACATAAAGTAAAAACACAACAGTCACAGGGCGCACACCAGACACAACAGAGCACATGTTTCTCCTAAAACACACAAGTCACATTTGCAAGAGTACATGCACCACGCACCGTGAGGAACACCAAACACAACCACACACAGGTGACATATCTCACTTCGCAAACATAACAAGCACCCTCACATCACAACTCAAACACAACCATACGCAAATCACAATCACATACGGAAAACACACACAAAACAAATCCCTAGGCAAAACACACACAACCCACAAAGAAGACAAAGAGCGCACATTGCATACACTACACTCTGCAAGCACAACCACGCACAGACACAAAACACGTACATCCTCACGCAGGAGCACAACGCAGAGCACACACACAACACAGAAACATGCGAAACAAGGGTCCCAAGACACAGACCACACACCTCAAGGCACATAACTGCTCACAAAACACACACGGAAAACACTGCACAGACTACGTACTGCACACACCATGAGACATACTGAACAAGCGAAACCGCACAGTCAACACTTCTGATATCACGTGCATAACTCAAACAGCCAAACACACACACACAACCTCTCTAACACAACCACACACAAATCACAAACTCCACACATAAGACGGACACAACACATACTAATAATCCACAGACTACTCCCCTATGACGCACTACACACAACACACACAGCCACAAGCAGGCAGTATAGAGCACACACAGGTGCACGCAGACAGCTCGAAAAATCACACCCAAAATACACACTCACAGAACACATCAGACGCAACGCAAAACTTACATCACACAGAATGCTCAAAATACAGAGACCACCCAACATCTATCCTGTATGTAACACACAGAAAGCATATAGACAGCGCTCACACAACCCAGAACACAGTACACAACAGAAAGCAGAAAGACCAGACGCAGTACACATGAAACACGACGACGGAAGGCAGACAACAGAAACACAACACACACACAAACACCAACGGATAACTCATAAAAAATGACAAGATATACAACACACAAAGAACCACTCAGTGCACAGAACACACAGCTCACGACCACACCCATGACACATTGCACGCCACACAGAGAAAGTATGCAGAACAATGTACTCAACAAGCAGCAAAGAACCCATAACACACATTGTACATTCACAACACACACCACATATACAAGCACCAGTAGAACACTCATAAAAAATGACAAAATGTACAACACACAAGGAACCGCTCAATGCACACAACTCACAACCACGCACGTCACACATTGCACGCCACACGGAGAAAATTACACAGAGCAGTGAACTCGACACGCAGTAAAGATCCCACACCACACGTAGTACCTACTCTACACACACAACATGGACAACACACACAAAATAAACAAGGCCCACAGATCACAGTCAACACAAGCCCAAACACACAAGAACACACAGCACACACAGCACAGCCAAACGGAATACACACAGAATCACAACACAAACACCACAAATCATTCACTACCGCATATCAACCACAAATACAGCACACTACACGAAAGAATTCCAGAAAGCACAACACGCACGGATCAAACACGCACAATACACAGTAATAAACACATAACACACAACGCACACAGCAAGACATAAAAAAAAGAAGCAGAAACGACACACAGCACACACAACACAACACACACAAAATGTGCATCACAACAGCGCAGACAACACTCACTACATACAACACTCGCAGAACATACAACACACCGGCCACACACAACACACATGGAGAGCGCCAACACAACACATACAACGCACACGAAAAACACCCACAACACGCCAAAGAGTTTACATACAACCTCTCAACACACAAACATCGCCTCACCCTAAACAACAAACCCCACACACACCGAGCACATGACTGCACACAATACCCATGAACCACGGTTCTCAGAGTAAACACAACACACACAGTGAGGGACACTGACCAAGCATGACCACACACAGTACACACATCACAAATTACACTCAATACTCAAACAGCGAACCCCACACACCACCTGTCAAACACAAACCCACGGTAATCACAACCACATGCAGAACCCGCACCACACACAACACATGCGAAATGACATGGAAGAAATACACAAACCACAAAAGAACACCGAATTTATGAAACACATTTCACAGACTGCACACACCACACAAAACACACATAAAACATACAGCACACAGGGCCTCACAGAACGCACAATGCGAAGCACACAACCTACATACAAAGCACGTCAGACAGAGCACACAATTAATATCCCATTCAACACGTAAAGCACACAGAGGACACAACACAAAGCACAATATGCCAAACAGATTAGGATACACCCAACACACATGCAACTGAGAGCACAATACGTTGCACATCACGGAACACACGTGCGGTCCCATCACACACTAAACATGAAACAGAAAACCATTCACAGACCACATAACATTCCCGACCGTGAACACAACATGCTACAAAAAAGTCACCAAACGTACGACACACAAAGACACACTCCAAGCACGCAACACCCAGCGCAGGACCGCCCACAAACACACCAGTCTCACAGCCCTCCACAGAGCAATACACACAGAACATACCCTACAAACAACAAAGTACCCAAACTGCACACCTCACAATCGCAACAGTCACAACACAGAAAGAACACAACACACGGGAAACACACGCTCAGACACATAAACACTGCCATGCACATTAAGCCAGCAGACCACAGACATCAGAGCTAAAAACACACCATAACGCAGTATGCAAAACGCAACACAACACAGAATACACACCCAATCACACAACAAACACCACAACCCATGCCCTACAGTATAAACAAAAGACGAACGACGCACTTCACACATGACACAAAACCCACAAACACAAAGGACCACACAGAAAGACGCACAACGCAAACATCGCACACAACACACACATTAAAAGAAACACATCAACACATTGCCGCAACACACAAAATAATACACAAATTACAGAGCAATACATCACACAACACACAAACATCACACACAATTTATACATCACACCTCATAACACACACAACATCCTGCAGTAACAACACAACACACAGACCGATGCAACCACTACATACCATACGTAAAGCCACACGCTCAAGGAATAACCACAATAAACTTAAGTAAACTCCCACAAACACAAAGACAGAGGACACACACAAACTCAGCACTCTAAAAGCACAACAGATGAAACAACATACAGCACAAACATCACAGGACATAAAGGCACACGATTCTCAGACACCACGGTTAGCCATATACACACCACACACACAATGAGGTACACGACACGAGCAAAACCACATACAGATAACACGTGTCCCCTCACACACTTAATCAATCACACACACAGCCTCTCAAACACAGCCAAACACGTATCAGAATCACATATGCATCACACACAGAAAACATACAAAACCACATGAAAGCAAACAACCAAGAATAAACGCAGATAGCACACACTTCTAACACTGAACACCCCACTCACAACCGCACGCAGACACCCCACACGCATGTATACACGGGCACCTTTACGCAATGCGCGCACAAACACACACACACACACAACATAAAGTAAAAACACAACAGTCACAGGGCGCACACCAGACACAACAGAGCACATGTTTCTCCTAAAACACACAAGTCACATTTGCAAGAGTACATGCACCACGCACCGTGAGGAACACCAAACACAACCACACACAGGTGACATATCTCACTTCGCAAACATAACAAGCACCCTCACATCACAACTCAAACACAACCATACGCAAATCACAATCACATACGGAAAACACACACAAAACAAATCCCTAGGCAAAACACACACAACCCACAAAGAAGACAAAGAGCGCACATTGCATACACTACACTCTGCAAGCACAACCACGCACAGACACAAAACACGTACATCCTCACGCAGGAGCACAACGCAGAGCACACACACAACACAGAAACATGCGAAACAAGGGTCCCAAGACACAGACCACACACCTCAAGGCACATAACTGCTCACAAAACACACACGGAAAACACTGCACAGACTACGTACTGCACACACCATGAGACATACTGAACAAGCGAAACCGCACAGTCAACACTTCTGATATCACGTGCATAACTCAAACAGCCAAACACACACACACAACCTCTCTAACACAACCACACACAAATCACAAACTCCACACATAAGACGGACACAACACATACTAATAATCCACAGACTACTCCCCTATGACGCACTACACACAACACACACAGCCACAAGCAGGCAGTATAGAGCACACACAGGTGCACGCAGACAGCTCGAAAAATCACACCCAAAATACACACTCACAGAACACATCAGACGCAACGCAAAACTAACATCACACAGAATGCTCAAAATACAGAGACCACCCAACATCTATCCTGTATGTAACACACAGAAAGCATATAGACAGCGCTCACACAACCCAGAACACAGTACACAACAGAAAGCAGAAAGACCAGACGCAGTACACATGAAACACGACGACGGAAGGCAGACAACAGAAACACAACACACACACAAACACCAACGGATAACTCATAAAAAATGACAAGATATACAACACACAAAGAACCACTCAGTGCACAGAACACACAGCTCACGACCACACCCATGACACATTGCACGCCACACAGAGAAAGTATGCAGAACAATGTACTCAACAAGCAGCAAAGAACCCATAACACACATTGTACATTCACAACACACACCACATATACAAGCACCAGTAGAACACTCATAAAAAATGACAAAATGTACAACACACAAGGAACCGCTCAATGCACACAACTCACAACCACGCACGTCACACATTGCACGCCACACGGAGAAAATTACACAGAGCAGTGAACTCGACACGCAGTAAAGATCCCACACCACACGTAGTAACTACTCTATACACACAACATGGACAACACACACAAAATAAACAAGGCCCAAAGATCACAGTCAACACAAGCCCAAACACACAAGAACACACAGCACACACAGCACAGCCAAACGGAATACACACAGAATCACAACACAAACACCACAAATCATTCACTACCGCATATCAACCACAAATACAGCACACTACACGAAAGAATTCCAGAAAGCACAACACGCACGGATCAAACACGCACAATACACAGTAATAAACACATAACACACAACGCACACAGCAAGACATAAAAAAAAGAAGCAGAAACGACACACAGCACACACAACACAACACACACAAAATGTGCATCACAACAGCGCAGACAACACTCACTACATACAACACTCGCAGAACATACAACACACCGGCCACACACAACACACATGGAGAGCACCAACACAACACATACAACGCACACGAAAAACACCCACAACACGCCAAAGAGTTTACATACAACCTCTCAACACACAAACATCGCCTCACCCTAAACAACAAACCCCACACACACCGAGCACATGACTGCACACAATACCCATGAACCACGGTTCTCAGAGTAAACACAACACACACAGTGAGGGACACTGACCAAGCATGACCACACACAGTACACACATCACAAATTACACTCAATACTCAAACAGCGAACCCCACACACCACCTGTCAAACACAAACCCACGGTAATCACAACCACATGCACAACCCGCACCACACACAACACATGCGAAATGACATTGAAGAAATACACAAACCACAAAAGAACACCGAATTTATGAAACACATTTCACAGACTGCACACACCACACAAAACACACATAAAACATACAGCACACAGGGCCTCACAGAACGCACAATGCGAAGCACACAACCTACATACAAAGCACGTCAGACAGAGCACACAATTAATATCCCACTCAACACGTAAAGCACACAGAGGACACAACACAAAGCACAATATGCCAAACAGATTAGGATACACCCAACACACATGCAACTGAGAGCACAATACGTTGCACATCACGGAACACACGTGCGGTCCCATCACACACTAAACATGAAACAGAAAACCATTCACAGACCACATAACATTCCCGACCGTGAACACAACATGCTACAAAAAAGTCACCAAACGTACGACACACAAAGACACACTCCAAGCACGCAACACCCAGCGCAGGACCGCCCACAAACACACCAGTCTCACGGCCCTCCACAGAGCAATACACACAGAACATACCCTACAAACAACAAAGTACCCAAACTGCACACCTCACAATCGCAACAGTCACAACACAGAAAGAACACAACACACGGGAAACACACGCTCAGACACATAAACACTGCCATGCACATTAAGCCAGCAGACCACAGACATCAGAGCTAAAAACACACCATAACGCAGTATGCAAAACGCAACACAACACAGAATACACACCCAATCACACAACAAACACCACAACCCATGCCCTACAGTATAAACAAAAGACGAACGACGCACTTCACACATGACACAAAACCCACAAACACAAAGGACCACACAGAAAGACGCACAACGCAAACATCACACACAACACACACATTAAAAGAAACACATCAACACATTGCCGCAACACACAAAATAATACACAAATTACAGAGCAATACATCACACAACACACAAACATCACACACAATTTATACATCACACCTCATAACACACACAACAACCTGCAGTAACAACACAACACACAGACCGATGCAACCACTACATACCATACATAAAGCCACACGCTCAAGGAATAACCACAATAAACTTAAGTAAACTCCCACAAACACAAAGACAGAGGACACACACTAACTCAGCACGCTAAAAGCACAACAGATGAAACAACATACAGCACAAACATCACAGGACATAAAGGCACACGATTCTCAGACACCACGGTTAGCCATATACACACCACACACACAATGAGGTACACGACACGAGCAAAACCACATACAGATAACACGTGTCCCCTCACACACTTAATCAATCACACACACAGCCTCTCAAACACAGCCAAACACGTATCAGAATCACATATGCATCACACACAGAAAACATACAAAACCACATGAAAGCAAACAACCAAGAATAAAGGCAGATAGCACACTTTTCTAACACTGAACACCCCACTCACAACCGCACGCAGACACCCCACACGCATGTATACATGGGCACCTTTACGCAATGCGCGCACAAACACACACACACACACAACATAAAGTAAAAACACAACAGTCACAGGGCGCACACCAGACACAACAGAGCACATGTTTCTCCTAAAACACACAAGTCACATTTGCAAGAGTACATGCACCACGCACCGTGAGGAACACCAAACACAACCACACACAGGTGACATATCTCACTTCGCAAACATAACAAGCACCCTCACATCACAACTCAAACACAACCATACGCAAATCACAATCACATACGGAAAACACACACAAAACAAATCCCTAGGCAAAACACACACAACCCACAAAGAAGACAAAGAGCGCACATTGCATACACTACACTCTGCAAGCACAACCACGCACAGACACAAAACACGTACATCCTCACGCAGGAGCACAACGCAGAGCACACACACAACACAGAAACACGCGAAACAAGGGTCCCAAGACACAGACCACACACCTCAAGGCACATAACTGCTCACAAAACACACACGGAAAACACTGCACAGACTACGTACTGCACACACCATGAGACATACTGAACAAGCGAAACCGCACAGTCAACACTTCTGATATCACGTGCATAACTCAAACAGCCAAACACACACACACAACCTCTCTAACACAACCACACACAAATCACAAACTCCACACATAAGACGGACACAACACATACTAATAATCCACAGACTACTCCCCTATGACGCACTACACACAACACACACAGCCACAAGCAGGCAGTATAGAGCACACACAGGTGCACGCAGACAGCTCGAAAAATCACACCCAAAATACACACTCACAGAACACATCAGACGCAACGCAAAACTAACATCACACAGAATGCTCAAAATACAGAGACCACCCAACATCTATCCTGTATGTAACACACAGAAAGCATATAGACAGCGCTCACACAACCCAGAACACAGTACACAACAGAAAGCAGAAAGACCAGACGCAGTACACATGAAACACGACGACGGAAGGCAGACAACAGAAACACAACACACACACAAACACCAACGGATAACTCATAAAAAATGACAAGATATACAACACACAAAGAACCACTCAGTGCACAGAACACACAGCTCACGACCACACTCATGACACATTGCACGCCACACAGAGAAAGTATGCAGAACAATGTACTCAACAAGCAGCAAAGAACCCATAACACACATTGTACATTCACAACACACACCACATATACAAGCACCAGTAGAACACTCATAAAAAATGACAAAATGTACAACACACAAGGAACCGCTCAATGCACACAACTCACAACCACGCACGTCACACATTGCACGCCACACGGAGAAAATTACACAGAGCAGTGAACTCGACACGCAGTAAAGATCCCACACCACACGTAGTACCTACTCTACACACACAACATGGACAACACACACAAAATAAACAAGGCCCACAGATCACAGTCAACACAAGCCCAAACACACAAGAACACACAGCACACACAGCACAGCCAAACGGAATACACACAGAATCACAACACAAACACCACAAATCATTCACTACCGCATATCAACCACAAATACAGCACACTACACGAAAGAATTCCAGAAAGCACAACACGCACGGATCAAACACGCACAATACACAGTAATAAACACATAACACACAACGCACACAGCAAGACATAAAAAAAAGAAGCAGAAACGACACACAGCACACACAACACAACACACACAAAATGTGCATCACAACAGCGCAGACAACACTCACTACATACAACACTCGCAGAACATACAACACACCGGCCACACACAACACACATGGAGAGCACCAACACAACACATACAACGCACACGAAAAACACCCACAACACGCCAAAGAGTTTACATACAACCTCTCAACACACAAACATCGCCTCACCCTAAACAACAAACCCCACACACACCGAGCACATGACTGCACACAATACCCATGAACCACGGTTCTCAGAGTAAACACAACACACACAGTGAGGGACACTGACCAAGCATGACCACACACAGTACACACATCACAAATTACACTCAATACTCAAACAGCGAACCCCACACACCACCTGTCAAACACAAACCCACGGTAATCACAACCACATGCAGAACCCGCACCACACACAACACATGCGAAATGACATGGAAGAAATACACAAACCACAAAAGAACACCGAATTTATGAAACACATTTCACAGACTGCACACACCACACAAAACACACATGAAACATACAGCACACAGGGCCTCACAGAACGCACAATGCGAAGCACACAACCTACATACAAAGCACGTCAGACAGAGCACACAATTAATATCCCACTCAACACGTAAAGCACACAGAGGACACAACACAAAGCACAATATGCCAAACAGATTAGGATACACCCAACACACATGCAACTGAGAGCACAATACGTTGCACATCACGGAACACACGTGCGGTCCCATCACACACTAAACATGAAACAGAAAACCATTCACAGACCACATAACATTCCCGACCGTGAACACAACATGCTACAAAAAAGTCACCAAACGTACGACACACAAAGACACACTCCAAGCACGCAACACCCAGCGCAGGACCGCCCACAAACACACCAGTCTCACAGCCCTCCACAGAGCAATACACACAGAACATACCCTACAAACAACAAAGTACCCAAACTGCACACCTCACAATCGCAACAGTCACAACACAGAAAGAACACAACACACGGGAAACACACGCTCAGACACATAAACACTGCCATGCACATTAAGCCAGCAGACCACAGACATCAGAGCTAAAAACACACCATAACGCAGTATGCAAAACGCAACACAACACAGAATACACACCCAATCACACAACAAACACCACAACCCATGCCCTACAGTATAAACAAAAGACGAACGACGCACTTCACACATGACACAAAACCCACAAACACAAAGGACCACACAGAAAGACGCACAATGCAAACATCGCACACAACACACACATTAAAAGAAACACATCAACACATTGCCGCAACACACAAAATAATACACAAATTACAGAGCAATACATCACACAACACACAAACATCACACACAATTTATACATCACACCTCATAACACACACAACAACCTGCAGTAACAACACAACACACAGACCGATGCAACCACTACATACCATACATAAAGCCACACGCTCAAGGAATAACCACAATAAACTTAAGTAAACTCCCACAAACACAAAGACAGAGGACACACACAAACTCAGCACGCTAAAAGCACAACAGATGAAACAACATACAGCACAAACATCACAGGACATAAAGGCACACGATTCTCAGACACCACGGTTAGCCATATACACACCACACACACAATGAGGTACACGACACGAGCAAAACCACATACAGATAACACGTGTCCCCTCACACACTTAATCAATCACACACACAGCCTCTCAAACACAGCCAAACACGTATCAGAATCACGTATGCATCACACACAGAAAACATACAAAACCACATGAAAGCAAACAACCAAGAATAAAGGCAGATAGCACACTTTTCTAACACTGAACACCCCACTCACAACCGCACGCAGGCACCCCACACGCATGTATACACGGGCACCTTTACGCAATGCGCGCACAAACACACACACACACAACATAAAGTAAAAACACAACAGTCACAGGGCGCACACCAGACACAACAGAGCACATGTTTCTCCTAAAACACACAAGTCACATTTGCAAGAGTACATGCACCACGCACCGTGAGGAACACCAAACACAACCACACACAGGTGACATATCTCACTTCGCAAACATAACAAGCACCCTCACATCACAACTCAAACACAACCATACGCAAATCACAATCACATACGGAAAACACACACAAAACAAATCCCTAGGCAAAACACACACAACCCACAAAGAAGACAAAGAGCGCACATTGCATACACTACACTCTGCAAGCACAACCACGCACAGACACAAAACACGTACATCCTCACGCAGGAGCACAACGCAGAGCACACACACAACACAGAAACATGCGAAACAAGGATCCCAAGACACAGACCACACACCTCAAGGCACATAACTGCTCACAAAACACACACGGAAAACACTGCACAGACTACGTACTGCACACACCATGAGACATACTGAACAAGCGAAACCGCACAGTCAACACTTCTGATATCACGTGCATAACTCAAACAGCCAAACACACACACACAACCTCTCTAACACAACCACACACAAATCACAAACTCCACACATAAGACGGACACAACACATACTAATAATCCACAGACTACTCCCCTATGACGCACTACACACAACACACACAGCCACAAGCAGGCAGTATAGAGCACACACAGGTGCACGCAGACAGCTCGAAAAATCACACCCAAAATACACACTCACAGAACACATCAGACGCAACGCAAAACTAACATCACACAGAATGCTCAAAATACAGAGACCACCCAACATCTATCCTGTATGTAACACACAGAAAGCATATAGACAGCGCTCACACAACCCAGAACACAGTACACAACAGAAAGCAGAAAGACCAGACGCAGTACACATGAAACACGACGACGGAAGGCAGACAACAGAAACACAACACACACACAAACACCAACGGATAACTCATAAAAAATGACAAGATATACAACACACAAAGAACCACTCAGTGCACAGAACACACAGCTCACGACCACACCCATGACACATTGCACGCCACACAGAGAAAGTATGCAGAACAATGTACTCAACAAGCAGCAAAGAACCCATAACACACATTGTACATTCACAACACACACCACATATACAAGCACCAGTAGAACACTCATAAAAAATGACAAAATGTACAACACACAAGGAACCGCTCAATGCACACAACTCACAACCACGCACGTCACACATTGCACGCCACACGGAGAAAATTACACAGAGCAGTGAACTCGACACGCAGTAAAGATCCCACACCACACGTAGTACCTACTCTACACACACAACATGGACAACACACACAAAATAAACAAGGCCCACAGATCACAGTCAACACAAGCCCAAACACACAAGAACACACAGCACACACAGCACAGCCAAACGGAATACACACAGAATCACAACACAAACACCACAAATCATTCACTACCGCATATCAACCACAAATACAGCACACTACACGAAAGAATTCCAGAAAGCACAACACGCACGGATCAAACACGCACAATACACAGTAATAAACACATAACACACAACGCACACAGCAAGACATAAAAAAAGAAGCAGAAACGACACACAGCACACACAACACAACGCACACAAAAATGTGCATCACAACAGCGCAGACAACACTCACTACATACAACACTCGCAGAACATACAACACACCGGCCACACACAACACACATGGAGAGCACCAACACAACACATACAACGCACACGAAAAACACCCACAACACGCCAAAGAGTTTACATACAACCTCTCAACACACAAACATCGCCTCACCCTAAACAACAAACCCCACACACACCGAGCACATGACTGCACACAATACCCATGAACCACGGTTCTCAGAGTAAACACAACACACACAGTGAGGGACACTGACCAAGCATGACCACACACAGTACACACATCACAAATTACACTCAATACTCAAACAGCGAACCCCACACACCACCTGTCAAACACAAACCCACGGTAATCACAACCACATGCAGAACCCGCACCACACACAACACATGCGAAATGACATGGAAGAAATACACAAACCACAAAAGAACACCGAATTTATGAAACACATTTCACAGACTGCACACACCACACAAAACACACATGAAACATACAGCACACAGGGCCTCACAGAACGCACAATGCGAAGCACACAACCTACATACAAAGCACGTCAGACAGAGCACACAATTAATATCCCACTCAACACGTAAAGCACACAGAGGACACAACACAAAGCACAATATGCCAAACAGATTAGGATACACCCAACACACATGCAACTGAGAGCACAATACGTTGCACATCACGGAACACACGTGCGGTCCCATCACACACTAAACATGAAACAGAAAACCATTCACAGACCACATAACATTCCCGACCATGAACACAACACGCTACAAAAAAGACGCCAAACGTACGACACACAAAGACACACTCCAAGCACGCAACACCCAGCGCAGGACCGCCCACAAACACACCAGTCTCACAGCCCTCCACAGAGCAATACACACAGAACATACCCTACAAACAACAAAGTACCCAAACTGCACACCTCACAATCGCAACAGTCACAACACAGAAAGAACACAACACACGGGAAACACATGCTCAGACACATAAACACTGCCATGCACATTAAGCCAGCAGACCACAGACATCAGAGCTAAAAACACACCATAACGCAGTATGCAAAACGCAACACAACACAGAATACACACCCAATCACACAACAAACACCACAACCCATGCCCTACAGTATAAACAAAAGACGAACGACGCACTTCACACATGACACAAAACCCACAAACACAAAGGACCACACAGAAAGACGCACAACGCAAACATCGCACACAACACACACATTAAAAGAAACACATCAACACATTGCCGCAACACACAAAATAATACACAAATTACAGAGCAATACATCACACAACACACAAACATCACACACAATTTATACATCACACCTCATAACACACACAACAACCTGCAGTAACAACACAACACACAGACCGATGCAACCACTACATACCATACATAAGGCCACACGCTCAAGGAATAACCACAATAAACTTAAGTAAACTCCCACAAACACAAAGACAGAGGACACACACAAACTCAGCACGCTAAAAGCACAACAGATGAAACAACATACAGCACAAACATCACAGGACATAAAGGCACACGATTCTCAGACACCACGGTTAGCCATATACACACCACACACACAATGAGGTACACGACACGAGCAAAACCACATACAGATAACACGTGTCCCCTCACACACTTAATCAATCACACACACAGCCTCTCAAACACAGCCAAACACGTATCAGAATCACGTATGCATCACACACAGAAAACATACAAAACCACATGAAAGCAAACAACCAAGAATAAAGGCAGATAGCACACTTTTCTAACACTGAACACCCCACTCACAACCGCACGCAGACACCCCACACGCATGTATACACGGGCACCTTTACGCAATGCGCGCACAAACACACACACACACACAACATAAAGTAAAAACACAACAGTCACAGGGCGCACACCAGACACAACAGAGCACATGTTTCTCCTAAAACACACAAGTCACATTTGCAAGAGTACATGCACCACGCACCGTGAGGAACACCAAACACAACCACACACAGGTGACATATCTCACTTCGCAAACATAACAAGCACCCTCACATCACAACTCAAACACAACCATACGCAAATCACAATCACACACGGAAAACACACACAAAACAAATCCCTAGGCAAAACACACACAACCCACAAAGAAGACAAAGAGCGCACATTGCATACACTACACTCTGCAAGCACAACCACGCACAGACACAAAACACGTACATCCTCACGCAGGAGCACAACGCAGAGCACACACACAACACAGAAACATGCGAAACAAGGGTCCCAAGACACAGACCACACACCTCAAGGCACATAACTGCTCACAAAACACACACGGAAAACACTGCACAGACTACGTACTGCACACACCATGAGACATACTGAACAAGCGAAACCGCACAGTCAACACTTCTGATATCACGTGCATAAGTCAAACAGCCAAACACACACACACAACCTCTCTAACACAACCACACACAAATCACAAACTCCACACATAAGACGGACACAACACTTACTAATAATCCACAGACTACTCCCCTATGACGCACTACACACAACACACACAGCCACAAGCAGGCAGTATAGAGCACACACAGGTGCACGCAGACAGCTCGAAAAATCACACCCAAAATACACACTCACAGAACACATCAGACGCAACGCAAAACTAACATCACACAGAATGCTCAAAATACAGAGACCACCCAACATCTATCCTGTATGTAACACACAGAAAGCATATAGACAGCGCTCACACAACCCAGAACACAGTACACAACAGAAAGCAGAAAGACCAGACGCAGTACACATGAAACACGACGACGGAAGGCAGACAACAGAAACACAACACACACACAAACACCAACGGATAACTCATAAAAAATGACAAGATATACAACACACAAAGAACCACTCAGTGCACAGAACACACAGCTCACGACCACACCCATGACACATTGCACGCCACACAGAGAAAGTATGAAGAACAATGTACTCAACAAGCAGCAAAGAACCCATAACACACATTGTACATTCACAACACACACCACATATACAAGCACCAGTAGAACACTCATAAAAAATGACAAAATGTACAACACACAAGGAACCGCTCAATGCACACAACTCACAACCACGCACGTCACACATTGCACGCCACACGGAGAAAATTACACAGAGCAGTGAACTCGACACGCAGTAAAGATCCCACACCACACGTAGTACCTACTCTACACACACAACATGGACAACACACACAAAATAAACAAGGCCCACAGATCACAGTCAACACAAGCCCAAACACACAAGAACACACAGCACACACAGCACAGCCAAACGGAATACACACAGAATCACAACACAAACACCACAAATCATTCACTACCGCATATCAACCACAAATACAGCACACTACACGAAAGAATTCCAGAAAGCACAACACGCACGGATCAAACACGCACAATACACAGTAATAAACACATAACACACAACGCACACAGCAAGACATAAAAAAAAGAAGCAGAAACGACACACAGCACACACAACACAACACACACAAAATGTGCATCACAACAGCGCAGACAACACTCACTACATACAACACTCGCAGAACATACAACACACCGGCCACACACAACACACATGGAGAGCACCAACACAACACATACAACGCACACGAAAAACACCCACAACACGCCAAAGAGTTTACATACAACCTCTCAACACACAATCATCGCCTCACCCTAAACAACAAACCCCACACACACCGAGCACATGACTGCACACAATACCCATGAACCACGGTTCTCAGAGTAAACACAACACACACAGTGAGGGACACTGACCAAGCATGACCACACACAGTACACACATCACAAATTACACTCAATACTCAAACAGCGAACCCCACACACCACCTGTCAAACACAAACCCACGGTAATCACAACCACATGCAGAACCCGCACCACACACAACACATGCGAAATGACATGGAAGAAATACACAAACCACAAAAGAACACCGAATTTATGAAACACATTTCACAGACTGCACACACCACACAAAACACACATGAAACATACAGCACACAGGGCCTCACAGAACGCACAATGCGAAGCACACAACCTACATACAAAGCACGTCAGACAGAGCACACAATTAATATCCCACTCAACACGTAAAGCACACAGAGGACACAACACAAAGCACAATATGCCAAACAGATTAGGATACACCCAACACACATGCAACTGAGAGCACAATACGTTGCACATCACGGAACACACGTGCGGTCCCATCACACACTAAACATGAAACAGAAAACCATTCACAGACCACATAACATTCCCGACCATGAACACAACACGCTACAAAAAAGACGCCAAACGTACGACACACAAAGACACACTCCAAGCACGCAACACCCAGCGCAGGACCGCCCACAAACACACCAGTCTCACAGCCCTCCACAGAGCAATACACACAGAACATACCCTACAAACAACAAAGTACCCAAACTGCACACCTCACAATCGCAACAGTCACAACACAGAAAGAACACAACACACGGGAAACACATGCTCAGACACATAAACACTGCCATGCACATTAAGCCAGCAGACCACAGACATCAGAGCTAAAAACACACCATAACGCAGTATGCAAAACGCAACACAACACAGAATACACACCCAATCACACAACAAACACCACAACCCATGCCCTACAGTATAAACAAAAGACGAACGACGCACTTCACACATGACACAAAACCCACAAACACAAAGGACCACACAGAAAGACGCACAACGCAAACATCGCACACAACACACACATTAAAAGAAACACATCAACACATTGCCGCAACACACAAAATAATACACAAATTACAGAGCAATACATCACACAACACACAAACATCACACACAATTTATACATCACACCTCATAACACACACAACAACCTGCAGTAACAACACAACACACAGACCGATGCAACCACTACATACCATACATAAAGCCACACGCTCAAGGAATAACCACAATAAACTTAAGTAAACTCCCACAAACACAAAGACAGAGGACACACACAAACTCAGCACGCTAAAAGCACAACAGATGAAACAACATACAGCACAAACATCACAGGACATAAAGGCACACGATTCTCAGACAACACGGTTAGCCATATACACACCACACACACAATGAGGTACACGACACGAGCAAAACCACATACAGATAACACGTGTCCCCTCACACACTTAATCAATCACACACACAGCCTCTCAAACACAGCCAAACACGTATCAGAATCACGTATGCATCACACACAGAAAACATACAAAACCACATGAAAGCAAACAACCAAGAATAAAGGCAGATAGCACACTTTTCTAACACTGAACACCCCACTCACAACCGCACGCAGACACCCCACACGCATGTATACACGGGCACCTTTACGCAATGCGCGCACAAACACACACACACACACAACATAAAGTAAAAACACAACAGTCACAGGGCGCACACCAGACACAACAGAGCACATGTTTCTCCTAAAACACACAAGTCACATTTGCAAGAGTACATGCACCACGCACCGTGAGGAACACCAAACACAACCACACACAGGTGACATATCTCACTTCGCAAACATAACAAGCACCCTCACATCACAACTCAAACACAACCATACGCAAATCACAATCACACACGGAAAACACACACAAAACAAATCCCTAGGCAAAACACACACAACCCACAAAGAAGACAAAGAGCGCACATTGCATACACTACACTCTGCAAGCACAACCACGCACAGACACAAAACACGTACATCCTCACGCAGGAGCACAACGCAGAGCACACACACAACACAGAAACATGCGAAACAAGGGTCCCAAGACACAGACCACACACCTCAAGGCACATAACTGCTCACAAAACACACACGGAAAACACTGCACAGACTACGTACTGCACACACCATGAGACATACTGAACAAGCGAAACCGCACAGTCAACACTTCTGATATCACGTGCATAACTCAAACAGCCAAACACACACACACAACCTCTCTAACACAACCACACACAAATCACAAACTCCACACATAAGACGGACACAACACTTACTAATAATCCACAGACTACTCCCCTATGACGCACTACACACAACACACACAGCCACAAGCAGGCAGTATAGAGCACACACAGGTGCACGCAGACAGCTCGAAAAATCACACCCAAAATACACACTCACAGAACACATCAGACGCAACGCAAAACTAACATCACACAGAATGCTCAAAATACAGAGACCACCCAACATCTATCCTGTATGTAACACACAGAAAGCATATAGACAGCGCTCACACAACCCAGAACACAGTACACAACAGAAAGCAGAAAGACCAGACGCAGTACACATGAAACACGACGACGGAAGGCAGACAACAGAAACACAACACACACACAAACACCAACGGATAACTCATAAAAAATGACAAGATATACAACACACAAAGAACCACTCAGTGCACAGAACACACAGCTCACGACCACACCCATGACACATTGCACGCCACACAGAGAAAGTATGAAGAACAATGTACTCAACAAGCAGCAAAGAACCCATAACACACATTGTACATTCACAACACACACCACATATACAAGCACCAGTAGAACACTCATAAAAAATGACAAAATGTACAACACACAAGGAACCGCTCAATGCACACAACTCACAACCACGCACGTCACACATTGCACGCCACACGGAGAAAATTACACAGAGCAGTGAACTCGACACGCAGTAAAGATCCCACACCACACGTAGTACCTACTCTACACACACAACATGGACAACACACACAAAATAAACAAGGCCCACAGATCACAGTCAACACAAGCCCAAACACACAAGAACACACAGCACACACAGCACAGCCAAACGGAATACACACAGAATCACAACACAAACACCACAAATCATTCACTACCGCATATCAACCACAAATACAGCACACTACACGAAAGAATTCCAGAAAGCACAACACGCACGGATCAAACACGCACAATACACAGTAATAAACACATAACACACAACGCACACAGCAAGACATAAAAAAAAGAAGCAGAAACGACACACAGCACACACAACACAACACACACAAAATGTGCATCACAACAGCGCAGACAACACTCACTACATACAACACTCGCAGAACATACAACACACCGGCCACACACAACACACATGGAGAGCACCAACACAACACATACAACGCACACGAAAAACACCCACAACACGCCAAAGAGTTTACATACAACCTCTCAACACACAATCATCGCCTCACCCTAAACAACAAACCCCACACACACCGAGCACATGACTGCACACAATACCCATGAACCACGGTTCTCAGAGTAAACACAACACACACAGTGAGGGACACTGACCAAGCATGACCACACACAGTACACACATCACAAATTACACTCAATACTCAAACAGCGAACCCCACACACCACCTGTCAAACACAAACCCACGGTAATCACAACCACATGCAGAACCCGCACCACACACAACACATGCGAAATGACATGGAAGAAATACACAAACCACAAAAGAACACCGAATTTATGAAACACATTTCACAGACTGCACACACCACACAAAACACACATGAAACATACAGCACACAGGGCCTCACAGAACGCACAATGCGAAGCACACAACCTACATACAAAGCACGTCAGACAGAGCACACAATTAATATCCCACTCAACACGTAAAGCACACAGAGGACACAACACAAAGCACAATATGCCAAACAGATTAGGATACACCCAACACACATGCAACTGAGAGCACAATACGTTGCACATCACGGAACACACGTGCGGTCCCATCACACACTAAACATGAAACAGAAAACCATTCACAGACCACATAACATTCCCGACCGTGAACACAACATGCTACAAAAAAGTCACCAAACGTACGACACACAAAGACACACTCCAAGCACGCAACACCCAGCGCAGGACCGCCCACAAACACACCAGTCTCACAGCCCTCCACAGAGCAATACACACAGAACATACCCTACAAACAACAAAGTACCCAAACTGCACACCTCACAATCGCAACAGTCACAACACAGAAAGAACACAACACACGGGAAACACACGCTCAGACACATAAACACTGCCATGCACATTAAGCCAGCAGACCACAGACATCAGAGCTAAAAACACACCATAACGCAGTATGCAAAACGCAACACAACACAGAATACACACCCAATCACACAACAAACACCACAACCCATGCCCTACAGTATAAACAAAAGACGAACGACGCACTTCACACATGACACAAAACCCACAAACACAAAGGACCACACAGAAAGACGCACAATGCAAACATCGCACACAACACACACATTAAAAGAAACACATCAACACATTGCCGCAACACACAAAATAATACACAAATTACAGAGCAATACATCACACAACACACAAACATCACACACAATTTATACATCACACCTCATAACACACACAACAACCTGCAGTAACAACACAACACACAGACCGATGCAACCACTACATACCATACATAAAGCCACACGCTCAAGGAATAACCACAATAAACTTAAGTAAACTCCCACAAACACAAAGACAGAGGACACACACAAACTCAGCACGCTAAAAGCACAACAGATGAAACAACATACAGCACAAACATCACAGGACATAAAGGCACACGATTCTCAGACACCACGGTTAGCCATATACACACCACACACACAATGAGGTACACGACACGAGCAAAACCACATACAGATAACACGTGTCCCCTCACACACTTAATCAATCACACACACAGCCTCTCAAACACAGCCAAACACGTATCAGAATCACGTATGCATCACACACAGAAAACATACAAAACCACATGAAAGCAAACAACCAAGAATAAAGGCAGATAGCACACTTTTCTAACACTGAACACCCCACTCACAACCGCACGCAGGCACCCCACACGCATGTATACACGGGCACCTTTACGCAATGCGCGCACAAACACACACACACACAACATAAAGTAAAAACACAACAGTCACAGGGCGCACACCAGACACAACAGAGCACATGTTTCTCCTAAAACACACAAGTCACATTTGCAAGAGTACATGCACCACGCACCGTGAGGAACACCAAACACAACCACACACAGGTGACATATCTCACTTCGCAAACATAACAAGCACCCTCACATCACAACTCAAACACAACCATACGCAAATCACAATCACATACGGAAAACACACACAAAACAAATCCCTAGGCAAAACACACACAACCCACAAAGAAGACAAAGAGCGCACATTGCATACACTACACTCTGCAAGCACAACCACGCACAGACACAAAACACGTACATCCTCACGCAGGAGCACAACGCAGAGCACACACACAACACAGAAACATGCGAAACAAGGATCCCAAGACACAGACCACACACCTCAAGGCACATAACTGCTCACAAAACACACACGGAAAACACTGCACAGACTACGTACTGCACACACCATGAGACATACTGAACAAGCGAAACCGCACAGTCAACACTTCTGATATCACGTGCATAACTCAAACAGCCAAACACACACACACAACCTCTCTAACACAACCACACACAAATCACAAACTCCACACATAAGACGGACACAACACATACTAATAATCCACAGACTACTCCCCTATGACGCACTACACACAACACACACAGCCACAAGCAGGCAGTATAGAGCACACACAGGTGCACGCAGACAGCTCGAAAAATCACACCCAAAATACACACTCACAGAACACATCAGACGCAACGCAAAACTAACATCACACAGAATGCTCAAAATACAGAGACCACCCAACATCTATCCTGTATGTAACACACAGAAAGCATATAGACAGCGCTCACACAACCCAGAACACAGTACACAACAGAAAGCAGAAAGACCAGACGCAGTACACATGAAACACGACGACGGAAGGCAGACAACAGAAACACAACACACACACAAACACCAACGGATAACTCATAAAAAATGACAAGATATACAACACACAAAGAACCACTCAGTGCACAGAACACACAGCTCACGACCACACCCATGACACATTGCACGCCACACAGAGAAAGTATGCAGAACAATGTACTCAACAAGCAGCAAAGAACCCATAACACACATTGTACATTCACAACACACACCACATATACAAGCACCAGTAGAACACTCATAAAAAATGACAAAATGTACAACACACAAGGAACCGCTCAATGCACACAACTCACAACCACGCACGTCACACATTGCACGCCACACGGAGAAAATTACACAGAGCAGTGAACTCGACACGCAGTAAAGATCCCACACCACACGTAGTACCTACTCTACACACACAACATGGACAACACACACAAAATAAACAAGGCCCACAGATCACAGTCAACACAAGCCCAAACACACAAGAACACACAGCACACACAGCACAGCCAAACGGAATACACACAGAATCACAACACAAACACCACAAATCATTCACTACCGCATATCAACCACAAATACAGCACACTACACGAAAGAATTCCAGAAAGCACAACACGCACGGATCAAACACGCACAATACACAGTAATAAACACATAACACACAACGCACACAGCAAGACATAAAAAAAGAAGCAGAAACGACACACAGCACACACAACACAACGCACACAAAAATGTGCATCACAACAGCGCAGACAACACTCACTACATACAACACTCGCAGAACATACAACACACCGGCCACACACAACACACATGGAGAGCACCAACACAACACATACAACGCACACGAAAAACACCCACAACACGCCAAAGAGTTTACATACAACCTCTCAACACACAAACATCGCCTCACCCTAAACAACAAACCCCACACACACCGAGCACATGACTGCACACAATACCCATGAACCACGGTTCTCAGAGTAAACACAACACACACAGTGAGGGACACTGACCAAGCATGACCACACACAGTACACACATCACAAATTACACTCAATACTCAAACAGCGAACCCCACACACCACCTGTCAAACACAAACCCACGGTAATCACAACCACATGCAGAACCCGCACCACACACAACACATGCGAAATGACATGGAAGAAATACACAAACCACAAAAGAACACCGAATTTATGAAACACATTTCACAGACTGCACACACCACACAAAACACACATGAAACATACAGCACACAGGGCCTCACAGAACGCACAATGCGAAGCACACAACCTACATACAAAGCACGTCAGACAGAGCACACAATTAATATCCCACTCAACACGTAAAGCACACAGAGGACACAACACAAAGCACAATATGCCAAACAGATTAGGATACACCCAACACACATGCAACTGAGAGCACAATACGTTGCACATCACGGAACACACGTGCGGTCCCATCACACACTAAACATGAAACAGAAAACCATTCACAGACCACATAACATTCCCGACCATGAACACAACACGCTACAAAAAAGACGCCAAACGTACGACACACAAAGACACACTCCAAGCACGCAACACCCAGCGCAGGACCGCCCACAAACACACCAGTCTCACAGCCCTCCACAGAGCAATACACACAGAACATACCCTACAAACAACAAAGTACCCAAACTGCACACCTCACAATCGCAACAGTCACAACACAGAAAGAACACAACACACGGGAAACACATGCTCAGACACATAAACACTGCCATGCACATTAAGCCAGCAGACCACAGACATCAGAGCTAAAAACACACCATAACGCAGTATGCAAAACGCAACACAACACAGAATACACACCCAATCACACAACAAACACCACAACCCATGCCCTACAGTATAAACAAAAGACGAACGACGCACTTCACACATGACACAAAACCCACAAACACAAAGGACCACACAGAAAGACGCACAACGCAAACATCGCACACAACACACACATTAAAAGAAACACATCAACACATTGCCGCAACACACAAAATAATACACAAATTACAGAGCAATACATCACACAACACACAAACATCACACACAATTTATACATCACACCTCATAACACACACAACAACCTGCAGTAACAACACAACACACAGACCGATGCAACCACTACATACCATACATAAGGCCACACGCTCAAGGAATAACCACAATAAACTTAAGTAAACTCCCACAAACACAAAGACAGAGGACACACACAAACTCAGCACGCTAAAAGCACAACAGATGAAACAACATACAGCACAAACATCACAGGACATAAAGGCACACGATTCTCAGACACCACGGTTAGCCATATACACACCACACACACAATGAGGTACACGACACGAGCAAAACCACATACAGATAACACGTGTCCCCTCACACACTTAATCAATCACACACACAGCCTCTCAAACACAGCCAAACACGTATCAGAATCACGTATGCATCACACACAGAAAACATACAAAACCACATGAAAGCAAACAACCAAGAATAAAGGCAGATAGCACACTTTTCTAACACTGAACACCCCACTCACAACCGCACGCAGACACCCCACACGCATGTATACACGGGCACCTTTACGCAATGCGCGCACAAACACACACACACACAACATAAAGTAAAAACACAACAGTCACAGGGCGCACACCAGACACAACAGAGCACATGTTTCTCCTAAAACACACAAGTCACATTTGCAAGAGTACATGCACCACGCACCGTGAGGAACACCAAACACAACCACACACAGGTGACATATCTCACTTCGCAAACATAACAAGCACCCTCACATCACAACTCAAACACAACCATACGCAAATCACAATCACACACGGAAAACACACACAAAACAAATCCCTAGGCAAAACACACACAACCCACAAAGAAGACAAAGAGCGCACATTGCATACACTACACTCTGCAAGCACAACCACGCACAGACACAAAACACGTACATCCTCACGCAGGAGCACAACGCAGAGCACACACACAACACAGAAACATGCGAAACAAGGGTCCCAAGACACAGACCACACACCTCAAGGCACATAACTGCTCACAAAACACACACGGAAAACACTGCACAGACTACGTACTGCACACACCATGAGACATACTGAACAAGCGAAACCGCACAGTCAACACTTCTGATATCACGTGCATAAGTCAAACAGCCAAACACACACACACAACCTCTCTAACACAACCACACACAAATCACAAACTCCACACATAAGACGGACACAACACTTACTAATAATCCACAGACTACTCCCCTATGACGCACTACACACAACACACACAGCCACAAGCAGGCAGTATAGAGCACACACAGGTGCACGCAGACAGCTCGAAAAATCACACCCAAAATACACACTCACAGAACACATCAGACGCAACGCAAAACTAACATCACACAGAATGCTCAAAATACAGAGACCACCCAACATCTATCCTGTATGTAACACACAGAAAGCATATAGACAGCGCTCACACAACCCAGAACACAGTACACAACAGAAAGCAGAAAGACCAGACGCAGTACACATGAAACACGACGACGGAAGGCAGACAACAGAAACACAACACACACACAAACACCAACGGATAACTCATAAAAAATGACAAGATATACAACACACAAAGAACCACTCAGTGCACAGAACACACAGCTCACGACCACACCCATGACACATTGCACGCCACACAGAGAAAGTATGAAGAACAATGTACTCAACAAGCAGCAAAGAACCCATAACACACATTGTACATTCACAACACACACCACATATACAAGCACCAGTAGAACACTCATAAAAAATGACAAAATGTACAACACACAAGGAACCGCTCAATGCACACAACTCACAACCACGCACGTCACACATTGCACGCCACACGGAGAAAATTACACAGAGCAGTGAACTCGACACGCAGTAAAGATCCCACACCACACGTAGTACCTACTCTACACACACAACATGGACAACACACACAAAATAAACAAGGCCCACAGATCACAGTCAACACAAGCCCAAACACACAAGAACACACAGCACACACAGCACAGCCAAACGGAATACACACAGAATCACAACACAAACACCACAAATCATTCACTACCGCATATCAACCACAAATACAGCACACTACACGAAAGAATTCCAGAAAGCACAACACGCACGGATCAAACACGCACAATACACAGTAATAAACACATAACACACAACGCACACAGCAAGACATAAAAAAAAGAAGCAGAAACGACACACAGCACACACAACACAACACACACAAAATGTGCATCACAACAGCGCAGACAACACTCACTACATACAACACTCGCAGAACATACAACACACCGGCCACACACAACACACATGGAGAGCACCAACACAACACATACAACGCACACGAAAAACACCCACAACACGCCAAAGAGTTTACATACAACCTCTCAACACACAAACATCGCCTCACCCTAAACAACAAACCCCACACACACCGAGCACATGACTGCACACAATACCCATGAACCACGGTTCTCAGAGTAAACACAACACACACAGTGAGGGACACTGACCAAGCATGACCACACACAGTACACACATCACAAATTACACTCAATACTCAAACAGCGAACCCCACACACCACCTGTCAAACACAAACCCACGGTAATCACAACCACATGCAGAACCCGCACCACACACAACACATGCGAAATGACATGGAAGAAATACACAAACCACAAAAGAACACCGAATTTATGAAACACATTTCACAGACTGCACACACCACACAAAACACACATGAAACATACAGCACACAGGGCCTCACAGAACGCACAATGCGAAGCACACAACCTACATACAAAGCACGTCAGACAGAGCACACAATTAATATCCCACTCAACACGTAAAGCACACAGAGGACACAACACAAAGCACAATATGCCAAACAGATTAGGATACACCCAACACACATGCAACTGAGAGCACAATACGTTGCACATCACGGAACACACGTGCGGTCCCATCACACACTAAACATGAAACAGAAAACCATTCACAGACCACATAACATTCCCGACCATGAACACAACACGCTACAAAAAAGACGCCAAACGTACGACACACAAAGACACACTCCAAGCACGCAACACCCAGCGCAGGACCGCCCACAAACACACCAGTCTCACAGCCCTCCACAGAGCAATACACACAGAACATACCCTACAAACAACAAAGTACCCAAACTGCACACCTCACAATCGCAACAGTCACAACACAGAAAGAACACAACACACGGGAAACACATGCTCAGACACATAAACACTGCCATGCACATTAAGCCAGCAGACCACAGACATCAGAGCTAAAAACACACCATAACGCAGTATGCAAAACGCAACACAACACAGAATACACACCCAATCACACAACAAACACCACAACCCATGCCCTACAGTATAAACAAAAGACGAACGACGCACTTCACACATGACACAAAACCCACAAACACAAAGGACCACACAGAAAGACGCACAACGCAAACATCGCACACAACACACACATTAAAAGAAACACATCAACACATTGCCGCAACACACAAAATAATACACAAATTACAGAGCAATACATCACACAACACACAAACATCACACACAATTTATACATCACACCTCATAACACACACAACAACCTGCAGTAACAACACAACACACAGACCGATGCAACCACTACATACCATACATAAAGCCACACGCTCAAGGAATAACCACAATAAACTTAAGTAAACTCCCACAAACACAAAGACAGAGGACACACACAAACTCAGCACGCTAAAAGCACAACAGATGAAACAACATACAGCACAAACATCACAGGACATAAAGGCACACGATTCTCAGACAACACGGTTAGCCATATACACACCACACACACAATGAGGTACACGACACGAGCAAAACCACATACAGATAACACGTGTCCCCTCACACACTTAATCAATCACACACACAGCCTCTCAAACACAGCCAAACACGTATCAGAATCACGTATGCATCACACACAGAAAACATACAAAACCACATGAAAGCAAACAACCAAGAATAAAGGCAGATAGCACACTTTTCTAACACTGAACACCCCACTCACAACCGCACGCAGACACCCCACACGCATGTATACACGGGCACCTTTACGCAATGCGCGCACAAACACACACACACACACAACATAAAGTAAAAACACAACAGTCACAGGGCGCACACCAGACACAACAGAGCACATGTTTCTCCTAAAACACACAAGTCACATTTGCAAGAGTACATGCACCACGCACCGTGAGGAACACCAAACACAACCACACACAGGTGACATATCTCACTTCGCAAACATAACAAGCACCCTCACATCACAACTCAAACACAACCATACGCAAATCACAATCACACACGGAAAACACACACAAAACAAATCCCTAGGCAAAACACACACAACCCACAAAGAAGACAAAGAGCGCACATTGCATACACTACACTCTGCAAGCACAACCACGCACAGACACAAAACACGTACATCCTCACGCAGGAGCACAACGCAGAGCACACACACAACACAGAAACATGCGAAACAAGGGTCCCAAGACACAGACCACACACCTCAAGGCACATAACTGCTCACAAAACACACACGGAAAACACTGCACAGACTACGTACTGCACACACCATGAGACATACTGAACAAGCGAAACCGCACAGTCAACACTTCTGATATCACGTGCATAACTCAAACAGCCAAACACACACACACAACCTCTCTAACACAACCACACACAAATCACAAACTCCACACATAAGACGGACACAACACTTACTAATAATCCACAGACTACTCCCCTATGACGCACTACACACAACACACACAGCCACAAGCAGGCAGTATAGAGCACACACAGGTGCACGCAGACAGCTCGAAAAATCACACCCAAAATACACACTCACAGAACACATCAGACGCAACGCAAAACTAACATCACACAGAATGCTCAAAATACAGAGACCACCCAACATCTATCCTGTATGTAACACACAGAAAGCATATAGACAGCGCTCACACAACCCAGAACACAGTACACAACAGAAAGCAGAAAGACCAGACGCAGTACACATGAAACACGACGACGGAAGGCAGACAACAGAAACACAACACACACACAAACACCAACGGATAACTCATAAAAAATGACAAGATATACAACACACAAAGAACCACTCAGTGCACAGAACACACAGCTCACGACCACACCCATGACACATTGCACGCCACACAGAGAAAGTATGCAGAACAATGTACTCAACAAGCAGCAAAGAACCCATAACACACATTGTACATTCACAACACACACCACATATACAAGCACCAGTAGAACACTCATAAAAAATGACAAAATGTACAACACACAAGGAACCGCTCAATGCACACAACTCACAACCACGCACGTCACACATTGCACGCCACACGGAGAAAATTACACAGAGCAGTGAACTCGACACGCAGTAAAGATCCCACACCACACGTAGTACCTACTCTACACACACAACATGGACAACACACACAAAATAAACAAGGCCCACAGATCACAGTCAACACAAGCCCAAACACACAAGAACACACAGCACACACAGCACAGCCAAACGGAATACACACAGAATCACAACACAAACACCACAAATCATTCACTACCGCATATCAACCACAAATACAGCACACTACACGAAAGAATTCCAGAAAGCACAACACGCACGGATCAAACACGCACAATACACAGTAATAAACACATAACACACAACGCACACAGCAAGACATAAAAAAAAGAAGCAGAAACGACACACAGCACACACAACACAACACACACAAAATGTGCATCACAACAGCGCAGACAACACTCACTACATACAACACTCGCAGAACATACAACACACCGGCCACACACAACACACATGGAGAGCACCAACACAACACATACAACGCACACGGAAAACACCCACAACACGCCAAAGAGTTTACATACAACCTCTCAACACACAAACATCGCCTCACCCTAAACAACAAACCCCACACACACCGAGCACATGACTGCACACAATACCCATGAACCACGGTTCTCAGAGTAAACACAACACACACAGTGAGGGACACTGACCAAGCATGACCACACACAGTACACACATCACAAATTACACTCAATACTCAAACTGCGAACCCCACACACCACCTGTCAAACACAAACCCACGGTAATCACAACCACATGCAGAACCTGCACCACACACAACACATGAGAAATGACATGGAAGAAATACACAAACCACAAAAGAACACCGAATTTATGAAACACATTTCACAGACTGCACACACCACACAAAACACACATGAAACATACAGCACACAGGGCCTCACAGAACGCACAATGCGAAGCACACAACCTACATACAAAGCACGTCAGACAGAGCACACAATTAATATCCCACTCAACACGTAAAGCTCACAGAGGACACAACACAAAGCACAATATGCCAAACAGATTAGGATACACCCAACACACATGCAACTGAGAGCACAATACGTTGCACATCACGGAACACACGTGCGGTCCCATCACACACTAAACATGAAACAGAAAACCATTCACAGACCACATAACATTCCCGACCATGAACACAACACGCTACAAAAAAGTCACCAAACGTACGACACACAAAGACACACTCCAAGCACGCAACACCCAGCGCAGGACCGCCCACATACACACCAGTCTCACAGCCCTCCACAGAGCAATACACACAGAACATACCCTACAAACAACAAAGTACCCAAACTGCACACCTCACAATCGCAACAGTCACAACACAGAAAGAACACAACACACGGGAAACACACGCTCAGACACATAAACACTGCCATGCACATTAAGCCAGCAGACCACAGACATCAGAGCTAAAAACACACAATAACGCAGCACGCAAAACGCAACACAACACAGAATACACACCCAATCACACAACAAACACCACAACCCATGCCCTACAGTATAAACAAAAGACGAACGACGCACTTCACACATGACACAAAACCCACAAACACAAAGGACCACACAGAAAGACGCACAACGCAAACATCGCACACAACACACACATTAAAAGAAACACATCAACACATTGCCGCAACACACAAAATAATACACAAATTACAGAGCAATACATCACACAACACACAAACATCACACACAATTTATACATCACACCTCATAACACACACAACAACCTGCAGTAACAACACAACACACAGACCGATGCAACCACTACATACCATACGTAAAGCCACACGCTCAAGGAATAACCACAATAAACTTAAGTAAACTCCCACAAACACAAAGACAGAGGACACACACAAACTCAGCACGCTAAAAGCACAACAGATGAAACAACATACAGCACAAACATCACAGGACATAAAGGCACACGATTCTCAGACACCACGGTTAGCCATATACACACCACACACACAATGAGGTACACGACACGAGCAAAACCACATACAGATAACACGTGTCCCCTCACACACTTAATCAATCACACACACAGCCTCTCAAACACAGCCAAACACGTATCAGAATCATGTATGCATCACACACAGAAAACATACAAAACCACATGAAAGCAAACAACCAAGAATAAAGGCAGATAGCACACTTTTCTAACACTGAACACCCCACTCACAACCGCACGCAGACACCCCACACGCATGTATACACGGGCACCTTTACGCAATGCGCGCACAAACACACACACACACACAACATAAAGTAAAAACACAACAGTCACAGGGCGCACACCAGACACAACAGAGCACATGTTTCTCCTAAAACACACAAGTCACATTTGCAAGAGTACATGCACCACGCACCGTGAGGAACACCAAACACAACCACACACAGGTGACATATCTCACTTCGCAAACATAACAAGCACCCTCACATCACAACTCAAACACAACCATACGCAAATCACAATCACATACGGAAAACACACACAAAACAAATCCCTAGGCAAAACACACACAACCCACAAAGAAGACAAAGAGCGCACATTGCATACACTACACTCTGCAAGCACAACCACGCACAGACACAAAACACGTACATCCTCACGCAGGAGCACAACGCAGAGCACACACACAACACAGAAACATGCGAAACAAGGATCCCAAGACACAGACCACACACCTCAAGGCACATAACTGCTCACAAAACACACACGGAAAACACTGCACAGACTACGTACTGCACACACCATGAGACATACTGAACAAGCGAAACCGCACAGTCAACACTTCTGATATCACGTGCATAACTCAAACAGCCAAACACACACACACAACCTCTCTAACACAACCACACACAAATCACAAACTCCACACATAAGACGGACACAACACATACTAATAATCCACAGACTACTCCCCTATGACGCACTACACACAACACACACAGCCACAAGCAGGCAGTATAGAGCACACACAGGTGCACGCAGACAGCTCGAAAAATCACACCCAAAATACACACTCACAGAACACATCAGACGCAACGCAAAACTAACATCACACAGAATGCTCAAAATACAGAGACCACCCAACATCTATCCTGTATGTAACACACAGAAAGCATATAGACAGCGCTCACACAACCCAGAACACAGTACACAACAGAAAGCAGAAAGACCAGACGCAGTACACATGAAACACGACGACGGAAGGCAGACAACAGAAACACAACACACACACAAACACCAACGGATAACTCATAAAAAATGACAAGATATACAACACACAAAGAACCACTCAGTGCACAGAACACACAGCTCACGACCACACCCATGACACATTGCACGCCACACAGAGAAAGTATGCAGAACAATGTACTCAACAAGCAGCAAAGAACCCATAACACACATTGTACATTCACAACACACACCACATATACAAGCACCAGTAGAACACTCATAAAAAATGACAAAATGTACAACACACAAGGAACCGCTCAATGCACACAACTCACAACCACGCACGTCACACATTGCACGCCACACGGAGAAAATTACACAGAGCAGTGAACTCGACACGCAGTAAAGATCCCACACCACACGTAGTACCTACTCTACACACACAACATGGACAACACACACAAAATAAACAAGGCCCACAGATCACAGTCAACACAAGCCCAAACACACAAGAACACACAGCACACACAGCACAGCCAAACGGAATACACACAGAATCACAACACAAACACCACAAATCATTCACTACCGCATATCAACCACAAATACAGCACACTACACGAAAGAATTCCAGAAAGCACAACACGCACGGATCAAACACGCACAATACACAGTAATAAACACATAACACACAACGCACACAGCAAGACATAAAAAAAAGAAGCAGAAACGACACACAGCACACACAACACAACACACACAAAATGTGCATCACAACAGCGCAGACAACACTCACTACATACAACACTCGCAGAACATACAACACACCGGCCACACACAACACACATGGAGAGCACCAACACAACACATACAACGCACACGAAAAACACCCACAACACGCCAAAGAGTTTACATACAACCTCTCAACACACAAACATCGCCTCACCCTAAACAACAAACCCCACACACACCGAGCACATGACTGCACACAATACCCATGAACCACGGTTCTCAGAGTAAACACAACACACACAGTGAGGGACACTGACCAAGCATGACCACACACAGTACACACATCACAAATTACACTCAATACTCAAACAGCGAACCCCACACACCACCTGTCAAACACAAACCCACGGTAATCACAACCACATGCAGAACCCGCACCACACACAACACATGCGAAATGACATGGAAGAAATACACAAACCACAAAAGAACACCGAATTTATGAAACACATTTCACAGACTGCACACACCACACAAAACACACATGAAACATACAGCACACAGGGCCTCACAGAAAGCACAATGCGAAGCACACAACCTACATACAAAGCACGTCAGACAGAGCACACAATTAATATCCCACTCAACACGTAAAGCACACAGAGGACACAACACAAAGCACAATATGCCAAACAGATTAGGATACACCCAACACACATGCAACTGAGAGCACAATACGTTGCACATCACGGAACACACGTGCGGTCCCATCACACACTAAACATGAAACAGAAAACCATTCACAGACCACATAACATTCCCGACCATGAACACAACACGCTACAAAAAAGACGCCAAACGTACGACACACAAAGACACACTCCAAGCACGCAACACCCAGCGCAGGACCGCCCACAAACACACCAGTCTCACAGCCCTCCACAGAGCAATACACACAGAACATACCCTACAAACAACAAAGTACCCAAACTGCACACCTCACAATCGCAACAGTCACAACACAGAAAGAACACAACACACGGGAAACACATGCTCAGACACATAAACACTGCCATGCACATTAAGCCAGCAGACCACAGACATCAGAGCTAAAAACACACCATAACGCAGTATGCAAAACGCAACACAACACAGAATACACACCCAATCACACAACAAACACCACAACCCATGCCCTACAGTATAAACAAAAGACGAACGACGCACTTCACACATGACACAAAACCCACAAACACAAAGGACCACACAGAAAGACGCACAACGCAAACATCGCACACAACACACACATTAAAAGAAACACATCAACACATTGCCGCAACACACAAAATAATACACAAATTACAGAGCAATACATCACACAACACACAAACATCACACACAATTTATACATCACACCTCATAACACACACAACAACCTGCAGTAACAACACAACACACAGACCGATGCAACCACTACATACCATACATAAAGCCACACGCTCAAGGAATAACCACAATAAACTTAAGTAAACTCCCACAAACACAAAGACAGAGGACACACACAAACTCAGCACGCTAAAAGCACAACAGATGAAACAACATACAGCACAAACATCACAGGACATAAAGGCACACGATTCTCAGACAACACGGTTAGCCATATACACACCACACACACAATGAGGTACACGACACGAGCAAAACCACATACAGATAACACGTGTCCCCTCACACACTTAATCAATCACACACACAGCCTCTCAAACACAGCCAAACACGTATCAGAATCACGTATGCATCACACACAGAAAACATACAAAACCACATGAAAGCAAACAACCAAGAATAAAGGCAGATAGCACACTTTTCTAACACTGAACACCCCACTCACAACCGCACGCAGACACCCCACACGCATGTATACACGGGCACCTTTACGCAATGCGCGCACAAACACACACACACACACAACATAAAGTAAAAACACAACAGTCACAGGGCGCACACCAGACACAACAGAGCACATGTTTCTCCTAAAACACACAAGTCACATTTGCAAGAGTACATGCACCACGCACCGTGAGGAACACCAAACACAACCACACACAGGTGACATATCTCACTTCGCAAACATAACAAGCACCCTCACATCACAACTCAAACACAACCATACGCAAATCACAATCACACACGGAAAACACACACAAAACAAATCCCTAGGCAAAACACACACAACCCACAAAGAAGACAAAGAGCGCACATTGCATACACTACACTCTGCAAGCACAACCACGCACAGACACAAAACACGTACATCCTCACGCAGGAGCACAACGCAGAGCACACACACAACACAGAAACATGCGAAACAAGGGTCCCAAGACACAGACCACACACCTCAAGGCACATAACTGCTCACAAAACACACACGGAAAACACTGCACAGACTACGTACTGCACACACCATGAGACATACTGAACAAGCGAAACCGCACAGTCAACACTTCTGATATCACGTGCATAACTCAAACAGCCAAACACACACACACAACCTCTCTAACACAACCACACACAAATCACAAACTCCACACATAAGACGGACACAACACTTACTAATAATCCACAGACTACTCCCCTATGACGCACTACACACAACACACACAGCCACAAGCAGGCAGTATAGAGCACACACAGGTGCACGCAGACAGCTCGAAAAATCACACCCAAAATACACACTCACAGAACACATCAGACGCAACGCAAAACTAACATCACACAGAATGCTCAAAATACAGAGACCACCCAACATCTATCCTGTATGTAACACACAGAAAGCATATAGACAGCGCTCACACAACCCAGAACACAGTACACAACAGAAAGCAGAAAGACCAGACGCAGTACACATGAAACACGACGACGGAAGGCAGACAACAGAAACACAACACACACACAAACACCAACGGATAACTCATAAAAAATGACAAGATATACAACACACAAAGAACCACTCAGTGCACAGAACACACAGCTCACGACCACACCCATGACACATTGCACGCCACACAGAGAAAGTATGCAGAACAATGTACTCAACAAGCAGCAAAGAACCCATAACACACATTGTACATTCACAACACACACCACATATACAAGCACCAGTAGAACACTCATAAAAAATGACAAAATGTACAACACACAAGGAACCGCTCAATGCACACAACTCACAACCACGCACGTCACACATTGCACGCCACACGGAGAAAATTACACAGAGCAGTGAACTCGACACGCAGTAAAGATCCCACACCACACGTAGTACCTACTCTACACACACAACATGGACAACACACACAAAATTAACAAGGCCCACAGATCACAGTCAACACAAGCCCAAACACACAAGAACACACAGCACACACAGCACAGCCAAACGGAATACACACAGAATCACAACACAAACACCACAAATCATTCACTACCGCATATCAACCACAAATACAGCACACTACACGAAAGAATTCCAGAAAGCACAACACGCACGGATCAAACACGCACAATACACAGTAATAAACACATAACACACAACGCACACAGCAAGACATAAAAAAAAGAAGCAGAAACGACACACAGCACACACAACACAACACACACAAAATGTGCATCACAACAGCGCAGACAACACTCACTACATACAACACTCGCAGAACATACAACACACCGGCCACACACAACACACATGGAGAGCACCAACACAACACATACAACGCACACGAAAAACACCCACAACACGCCAAAGAGTTTACATACAACCTCTCAACACACAAACATCGCCTCACCCTAAACAACAAACCCCACACACACCGAGCACATGACTGCACACAATACCCATGAACCACGGTTCTCAGAGTAAACACAACACACACAGTGAGGGACACTGACCAAGCATGACCACACACAGTACACACATCACAAATTACACTCAATACTCAAACAGCGAACCCCACACACCACCTGTCAAACACAAACCCACGGTAATCACAACCACATGCAGAACCTGCACCACACACAACACATGAGAAATGACATGGAAGAAATACACAAACCACAAAAGAACACCGAATTTATGAAACACATTTCACAGACTGCACACACATGAAACATACAGCACACAGGGCCTCACAGAACGCACAATGCGAAGCACACAACCTACATACAAAGCACGTCAGACAGAGCACACAATTAATATCCCACTCAACACGTAAAGCTCACAGAGGACACAACACAAAGCACAATATGCCAAACAGATTAGGATACACCCAACACACATGCAACTGAGAGCACAATACGTTGCACATCACGGAACACACGTGCGGTCCCATCACACACTAAACATGAAACAGAAAACCATTCACAGACCACATAACATTCCCGACCATGAACACAACACGCTACAAAAAAGTCACCAAACGTACGACACACAAAGACACACTCCAAGCACGCAACACCCAGCGCAGGACCGCCCACATACACACCAGTCTCACAGCCCTCCACAGAGCAATACACACAGAACATACCCTACAAACAACAAAGTACCCAAACTGCACACCTCACAATCGCAACAGTCACAACACAGAAAGAACACAACACACGGGAAACACACGCTCAGACACATAAACACTGCCATGCACATTAAGCCAGCAGACCACAGACATCAGAGCTAAAAACACACAATAACGCAGCACGCAAAACGCAACACAACACAGAATACACACCCAATCACACAACAAACACCACAACCCATGCCCTACAGTATAAACAAAAGACGAACGACGCACTTCACACATGACACAAAACCCACAAACACAAAGGACCACACAGAAAGACGCACAACGCAAACATCGCACACAACACACACATTAAAAGAAACACATCAACACATTGCCGCAACACACAAAATAATACACAAATTACAGAGCAATACATCACACAACACACAAACATCACACACAATTTATACATCACACCTCATAACACACACAACAACCTGCAGTAACAACACAACACACAGACCGATGCAACCACTACATACCATACGTAAAGCCACACGCTCAAGGAATAACCACAATAAACTTAAGTAAACTCCCACAAACACAAAGACAGAGGACACACACAAACTCAGCACGCTAAAAGCACAACAGATGAAACAACATACAGCACAAACATCACAGGACATAAAGGCACACGATTCTCAGACACCACGGTTAGCCATATACACACCACACACACAATGAGGTACACGACACGAGCAAAACCACATACAGATAACACGTGTCCCCTCACACACTTAATCAATCACACACACAGCCTCTCAAACACAGCCAAACACGTATCAGAATCACATATGCATCACACACAGAAAACATACAAAACCACATGAAAGCAAACAACCAAGAATAAACGCAGATAGCACACACTTCTAACACTGAACACCCCACTCACAACCGCACGCAGACACCCCACACGCATGTATACACGGGCACCTTTACGCAATGCGCGCACAAACACACACACACACACAACATAAAGTAAAAACACAACAGTCACAGGGCGCACACCAGACACAACAGAGCACATGTTTCTCCTAAAACACACAAGTCACATTTGCAAGAGTACATGCACCACGCACCGTGAGGAACACCAAACACAACCACACACAGGTGACATATCTCACTTCGCAAACATAACAAGCACCCTCACATCACAACTCAAACACAACCATACGCAAATCACAATCACACACGGAAAACACACACAAAACAAATCCCTAGGCAAAACACACACAACCCACAAAGAAGACAAAGAGCGCACATTGCATACACTACACTCTGCAAGCACAACCACGCACAGACACAAAACACGTACATCCTCACGCAGGAGCACAACGCAGAGCACACACACAACACAGAAACATGCGAAACAAGGGTCCCAAGACACAGACCACACACCTCAAGGCACATAACTGCTCACAAAACACACACGGAAAACACTGCACAGACTACGTACTGCACACACCATGAGACATACTGAACAAGCGAAACCGCACAGTCAACACTTCTGATATCACGTGCATAACTCAAACAGCCAAACACACACACACAACCTCTCTAACACAACCACACACAAATCACAAACTCCACACATAAGACGGACACAACACTTACTAATAATCCACAGACTACTCCCCTATGACGCACTACACACAACACACACAGCCACAAGCAGGCAGTATAGAGCACACACAGGTGCACGCAGACAGCTCGAAAAATCACACCCAAAATACACACTCACAGAACACATCAGACGCAACGCAAAACTAACATCACACAGAATGCTCAAAATACAGAGACCACCCAACATCTATCCTGTATGTAACACACAGAAAGCATATAGACAGCGCTCACACAACCCAGAACACAGTACACAACAGAAAGCAGAAAGACCAGACGCAGTACACATGAAACACGACGACGGAAGGCAGACAACAGAAACACAACACACACACAAACACCAACGGATAACTCATAAAAAATGACAAGATATACAACACACAAAGAACCACTCAGTGCACAGAACACACAGCTCACGACCACACCCATGACACATTGCACGCCACACAGAGAAAGTATGCAGAACAATGTACTCAACAAGCAGCAAAGAACCCATAACACACATTGTACATTCACAACACACACCACATATACAAGCACCAGTAGAACACTCATAAAAAATGACAAAATGTACAACACACAAGGAACCGCTCAATGCACACAACTCACAACCACGCACGTCACACATTGCACGCCACACGGAGAAAATTACACAGAGCAGTGAACTCGACACGCAGTAAAGATCCCACACCACACGTAGTACCTACTCTACACACACAACATGGACAACACACACAAAATTAACAAGGCCCACAGATCACAGTCAACACAAGCCCAAACACACAAGAACACACAGCACACACAGCACAGCCAAACGGAATACACACAGAATCACAACACAAACACCACAAATCATTCACTACCGCATATCAACCACAAATACAGCACACTACACGAAAGAATTCCAGAAAGCACAACACGCACGGATCAAACACGCACAATACACAGTAATAAACACATAACACACAACGCACACAGCAAGACATAAAAAAAAGAAGCAGAAACGACACACAGCACACACAACACAACACACACAAAATGTGCATCACAACAGCGCAGACAACACTCACTACATACAACACTCGCAGAACATACAACACACCGGCCACACACAACACACATGGAGAGCACCAACACAACACATACAACGCACACGGAAAACACCCACAACACGCCAAAGAGTTTACATACAACCTCTCAACACACAAACATCGCCTCACCCTAAACAACAAACCCCACACACACCGAGCACATGACTGCACACAATACCCATGAACCACGGTTCTCAGAGTAAACACAACACACACAGTGAGGGACACTGACCAAGCATGACCACACACAGTACACACATCACAAATTACACTCAATACTCAAACAGCGAACCCCACACACCACCTGTCAAACACAAACCCACGGTAATCACAACCACATGCAGAACCTGCACCACACACAACACATGAGAAATGACATGGAAGAAATACACAAACCACAAAAGAACACCGAATTTATGAAACACATTTCACAGACTGCACACACATGAAACATACAGCACACAGGGCCTCACAGAACGCACAATGCGAAGCACACAACCTACATACAAAGCACGTCAGACAGAGCACACAATTAATATCCCACTCAACACGTAAAGCTCACAGAGGACACAACACAAAGCACAATATGCCAAACAGATTAGGATACACCCAACACACATGCAACTGAGAGCACAATACGTTGCACATCACGGAACACACGTGCGGTCCCATCACACACTAAACATGAAACAGAAAACCATTCACAGACCACATAACATTCCCGACCATGAACACAACACGCTACAAAAAAGTCACCAAACGTACGACACACAAAGACACACTCCAAGCACGCAACACCCAGCGCAGGACCGCCCACATACACACCAGTCTCACAGCCCTCCACAGAGCAATACACACAGAACATACCCTACAAACAACAAAGTACCCAAACTGCACACCTCACAATCGCAACAGTCACAACACAGAAAGAACACAACACACGGGAAACACACGCTCAGACACATAAACACTGCCATGCACATTAAGCCAGCAGACCACAGACATCAGAGCTAAAAACACACAATAACGCAGCACGCAAAACGCAACACAACACAGAATACACACCCAATCACACAACAAACACCACAACCCATGCCCTACAGTATAAACAAAAGACGAACGACGCACTTCACACATGACACAAAACCCACAAACACAAAGGACCACACAGAAAGACGCACAACGCAAACATCGCACACAACACACACATTAAAAGAAACACATCAACACATTGCCGCAACACACAAAATAATACACAAATTACAGAGCAATACATCACACAACACACAAACATCACACACAATTTATACATCACACCTCATAACACACACAACAACCTGCAGTAACAACACAACACACAGACCGATGCAACCACTACATACCATACGTAAAGCCACACGCTCAAGGAATAACCACAATAAACTTAAGTAAACTCCCACAAACACAAAGACAGAGGACACACACAAACTCAGCACGCTAAAAGCACAACAGATGAAACAACATACAGCACAAACATCACAGGACATAAAGGCACACGATTCTCAGACACCACGGTTAGCCATATACACACCACACACACAATGAGGTACACGACACGAGCAAAACCACATACAGATAACACGTGTCCCCTCACACACTTAATCAATCACACACACAGCCTCTCAAACACAGCCAAACACGTATCAGAATCACATATGCATCACACACAGAAAACATACAAAACCACATGAAAGCAAACAACCAAGAATAAACGCAGATAGCACACACTTCTAACACTGAACACCCCACTCACAACCGCACGCAGACACCCCACACGCATGTATACACGGGCACCTTTACGCAATGCGCGCACAAACACACACACACACACAACATAAAGTAAAAACACAACAGTCACAGGGCGCACACCAGACACAACAGAGCACATGTTTCTCCTAAAACACACAAGTCACATTTGCAAGAGTACATGCACCACGCACCGTGAGGAACACCAAACACAACCACACACAGGTGACATATCTCACTTCGCAAACATAACAAGCACCCTCACATCACAACTCAAACACAACCATACGCAAATCACAATCACATACGGAAAACACACACAAAACAAATCCCTAGGCAAAACACACACAACCCACAAAGAAGACAAAGAGCGCACATTGCATACACTACACTCTGCAAGCACAACCACGCACAGACACAAAACACGTACATCCTCACGCAGGAGCACAACGCAGAGCACACACACAACACAGAAACATGCGAAACAAGGATCCCAAGACACAGACCACACACCTCAAGGCACATAACTGCTCACAAAACACACACGGAAAACACTGCACAGACTACGTACTGCACACACCATGAGACATACTGAACAAGCGAAACCGCACAGTCAACACTTCTGATATCACGTGCATAACTCAAACAGCCAAACACACACACACAACCTCTCTAACACAACCACACACAAATCACAAACTCCACACATAAGACGGACACAACACATACTAATAATCCACAGACTACTCCCCTATGACGCACTACACACAACACACACAGCCACAAGCAGGCAGTATAGAGCACACACAGGTGCACGCAGACAGCTCGAAAAATCACACCCAAAATACACACTCACAGAACACATCAGACGCAACGCAAAACTAACATCACACAGAATGCTCAAAATACAGAGACCACCCAACATCTATCCTGTATGTAACACACAGAAAGCATATAGACAGCGCTCACACAACCCAGAACACAGTACACAACAGAAAGCAGAAAGACCAGACGCAGTACACATGAAACACGACGACGGAAGGCAGACAACAGAAACACAACACACACACAAACACCAACGGATAACTCATAAAAAATGACAAGATATACAACACACAAAGAACCACTCAGTGCACAGAACACACAGCTCACGACCACACCCATGACACATTGCACGCCACACAGAGAAAGTATGCAGAACAATGTACTCAACAAGCAGCAAAGAACCCATAACACACATTGTACATTCACAACACACACCACATATACAAGCACCAGTAGAACACTCATAAAAAATGACAAAATGTACAACACACAAGGAACCGCTCAATGCACACAACTCACAACCACGCACGTCACACATTGCACGCCACACGGAGAAAATTACACAGAGCAGTGAACTCGACACGCAGTAAAGATCCCACACCACACGTAGTACCTACTCTACACACACAACATGGACAACACACACAAAATAAACAAGGCCCACAGATCACAGTCAACACAAGCCCAAACACACAAGAACACACAGCACACACAGCACAGCCAAACGGAATACACACAGAATCACAACACAAACACCACAAATCATTCACTACCGCATATCAACCACAAATACAGCACACTACACGAAAGAATTCCAGAAAGCACAACACGCACGGATCAAACACGCACAATACACAGTAATAAACACATAACACACAACGCACACATCAAGACATAAAAAAAAGAAGCAGAAACGACACACAGCACACACAACACAACACACACAAAATGTGCATCACAACAGCGCAGACAACACTCACTACATACAACACTCGCAGAACATACAACACACCGGCCACACACAACACACATGGAGAGCACCAACACAACACATACAACGCACACGAAAAACACCCACAACACGCCAAAGAGTTTACATACAACCTCTCAACACACAAACATCGCCTCACCCTAAACAACAAACCCCACACACACCGAGCACATGACTGCACACAATACCCATGAACCACGGTTCTCAGAGTAAACACAACACACACAGTGAGGGACACTGACCAAGCATGACCACACACAGTACACACATCACAAATTACACTCAATACTCAAACAGCGAACCCCACACACCACCTGTCAAACACAAACCCACGGTAATCACAACCACATGCAGAACCCGCACCACACACAACACATGCGAAATGACATGGAAGAAATACACAAACCACAAAAGAACACCGAATTTATGAAACACATTTCACAGACTGCACACACCACACAAAACACACATGAAACATACAGCACACAGGGCCTCACAGAAAGCACAATGCGAAGCACACAACCTACATACAAAGCACGTCAGACAGAGCACACAATTAATATCCCACTCAACACGTAAAGCACACAGAGGACACAACACAAAGCACAATATGCCAAACAGATTAGGATACACCCAACACACATGCAACTGAGAGCACAATACGTTGCACATCACGGAACACACGTGCGGTCCCATCACACACTAAACATGAAACAGAAAACCATTCACAGACCACATAACATTCCCGACCATGAACACAACACGCTACAAAAAAGACGCCAAACGTACGACACACAAAGACACACTCCAAGCACGCAACACCCAGCGCAGGACCGCCCACAAACACACCAGTCTCACAGCCCTCCACAGAGCAATACACACAGAACATACCCTACAAACAACAAAGTACCCAAACTGCACACCTCACAATCGCAGCAGTCACAACACAGAAAGAACACAACACACGGGAAACACATGCTCAGACACATAAACACTGCCATGCACATTAAGCCAGCAGACCACAGACATCAGAGCTAAAAACACACCATAACGCAGCATGCAAAACGCAACACAACACAGAATACACACCCAATCACACAACAAACACCACAACCCATGCCCTACAGTATAAACAAAAGACGAACGACGCACTTCACACATGACACAAAACCCACAAACACAAAGGACCACACAGAAAGACGCACAACGCAAACATCGCACACAACACACACATTAAAAGAAACACATCAACACATTGCCGCAACACACAAAATAATACACAAATTACAGAGCAATACATCACACAACACACAAACATCACACACAATTTATACATCACACCTCATAACACACACAACAACCTGCAGTAACAACACAACACACAGACCGATGCAACCACTACATACCATACATAAGGCCACACGCTCAAGGAATAACCACAATAAACTTAAGTAAACTCCCACAAACACAAAGACAGAGGACACACACAAACTCAGCACGCTAAAAGCACAACAGATGAAACAACATACAGCACAAACATCACAGGACATAAAGGCACACGATTCTCAGACACCACGGTTAGCCATATACACACCACACACACAATGAGGTACACGACACGAGCAAAACCACATACAGATAACACGTGTCCCCTCACACACTTAATCAATCACACACACAGCCTCTCAAACACAGCCAAACACGTATCAGAATCACATATGCATCACACACAGAAAACATACAAAACCACATGAAAGCAAACAACCAAGAATAAAGGCAGATAGCACACTTTTCTAACACTGAACACCCCACTCACAACCGCACGCAGACACCCCACACGCATGTATACACGGGCACCTTTACGCAATGCGCGCACAAACACACACACACACACAACATAAAGTAAAAACACAACAGTCACAGGGCGCACACCAGACACAACAGAGCACATGTTTCTCCTAAAACACACAAGTCACATTTGCAAGAGTACATGCACCACGCACCGTGAGGAACACCAAACACAACCACACACAGGTGACATATCTCACTTCGCAAACATAACAAGCACCCTCACATCACAACTCAAACACAACCATACGCAAATCACAATCACACACGGAAAACACACACAAAACAAATCCCTAGGCAAAACACACACAACCCACAAAGAAGACAAAGAGCGCACATTGCATACACTACACTCTGCAAGCACAACCACGCACAGACACAAAACACGTACATCCTCACGCAGGAGCACAACGCAGAGCACACACACAACACAGAAACATGCGAAACAAGGGTCCCAAGACACAGACCACACACCTCAAGGCACATAACTGCTCACAAAACACACACGGAAAACACTGCACAGACTACGTACTGCACACACCATGAGACATACTGAACAAGCGAAACCGCACAGTCAACACTTCTGATATCACGTGCATAACTCAAACAGCCAAACACACACACACAACCTCTCTAACACAACCACACACAAATCACAAACTCCACACATAAGACGGACACAACACTTACTAATAATCCACAGACTACTCCCCTATGACGCACTACACACAACACACACAGCCACAAGCAGGCAGTATAGAGCACACACAGGTGCACGCAGACAGCTCGAAAAATCACACCCAAAATACACACTCACAGAACACATCAGACGCAACGCAAAACTAACATCACACAGAATGCTCAAAATACAGAGACCACCCAACATCTATCCTGTATGTAACACACAGAAAGCATATAGACAGCGCTCACACAACCCAGAACACAGTACACAACAGAAAGCAGAAAGACCAGACGCAGTACACATGAAACACGACGACGGAAGGCAGACAACAGAAACACAACACACACACAAACACCAACGGATAACTCATAAAAAATGACAAGATATACAACACACAAAGAACCACTCAGTGCACAGAACACACAGCTCACGACCACACCCATGACACATTGCACGCCACACAGAGAAAGTATGCAGAACAATGTACTCAACAAGCAGCAAAGAACCCATAACACACATTGTACATTCACAACACACACCACATATACAAGCACCAGTAGAACACTCATAAAAAATGACAAAATGTACAACACACAAGGAACCGCTCAATGCACACAACTCACAACCACGCACGTCACACATTGCACGCCACACGGAGAAAATTACACAGAGCAGTGAACTCGACACGCAGTAAAGATCCCACACCACACGTAGTACCTACTCTACACACACAACATGGACAACACACACAAAATAAACAAGGCCCACAGATCACAGTCAACACAAGCCCAAACACACAAGAACACACAGCACACACAGCACAGCCAAACGGAATACACACAGAATCACAACACAAACACCACAAATCATTCACTACCGCATATCAACCACAAATACAGCACACTACACGAAAGAATTCCAGAAAGCACAACACGCACGGATCAAACACGCACAATACACAGTAATAAACACATAACACACAACGCACACAGCAAGACATAAAAAAAAGAAGCAGAAACGACACACAGCACACACAACACAACACACACAAAATGTGCATCACAACAGCGCAGACAACACTCACTACATACAACACTCGCAGAACATACAACACACCGGCCACACACAACACACATGGAGAGCACCAACACAACACATACAACGCACACGAAAAACACCCACAACACGCCAAAGAGTTTACATACAACCTCTCAACACACAAACATCGCCTCACCCTAAACAACAAACCCCACACACACCGAGCACATGACTGCACACAATACCCATGAACCACGGTTCTCAGAGTAAACACAACACACACAGTGAGGGACACTGACCAAGCATGACCACACACAGTACACACATCACAAATTACACTCAATACTCAAACAGCGAACCCCACACACCACCTGTCAAACACAAACCCACGGTAATCACAACCACATGCAGAACCTGCACCACACACAACACATGAGAAATGACATGGAAGAAATACACAAACCACAAAAGAACACCGAATTTATGAAACACATTTCACAGACTGCACACACCACACAAAACACACATGAAACATACAGCACACAGGGCCTCACAGAACGCACAATGCGAAGCACACAACCTACATACAAAGCACGTCAGACAGAGCACACAATTAATATCCCACTCAACACGTAAAGCTCACAGAGGACACAACACAAAGCACAATATGCCAAACAGATTAGGATACACCCAACACACATGCAACTGAGAGCACAATACGTTGCACATCACGGAACACACGTGCGGTCCCATCACACACTAAACATGAAACAGAAAACCATTCACAGACCACATAACATTCCCGACCATGAACACAACACGCTACAAAAAAGTCACCAAACGTACGACACACAAAGACACACTCCAAGCACGCAACACCCAGCGCAGGACCGCCCACATACACACCAGTCTCACAGCCCTCCACAGAGCAATACACACAGAACATACCCTACAAACAACAAAGTACCCAAACTGCACACCTCACAATCGCAACAGTCACAACACAGAAAGAACACAACACACGGGAAACACACGCTCAGACACATAAACACTGCCATGCACATTAAGCCAGCAGACCACAGACATCAGAGCTAAAAACACACAATAACGCAGCACGCAAAACGCAACACAACACAGAATACACACCCAATCACACAACAAACACCACAACCCATGCCCTACAGTATAAACAAAAGACGAACGACGCACTTCACACATGACACAAAACCCACAAACACAAAGGACCACACAGAAAGACGCACAACGCAAACATCGCACACAACACACACATTAAAAGAAACACATCAACACATTGCCGCAACACACAAAATAATACACAAATTACAGAGCAATACATCACACAACACACAAACATCACACACAATTTATACATCACACCTCATAACACACACAACAACCTGCAGTAACAACACAACACACAGACCGATGCAACCACTACATACCATACGTAAAGCCACACGCTCAAGGAATAACCACAATAAACTTAAGTAAACTCCCACAAACACAAAGACAGAGGACACACACAAACTCAGCACGCTAAAAGCACAACAGATGAAACAACATACAGCACAAACATCACAGGACATAAAGGCACACGATTCTCAGACACCACGGTTAGCCATATACACACCACACACACAATGAGGTACACGACACGAGCAAAACCACATACAGATAACACGTGTCCCCTCACACACTTAATCAATCACACACACAGCCTCTCAAACACAGCCAAACACGTATCAGAATCACATATGCATCACACACAGAAAACATACAAAACCACATGAAAGCAAACAACCAAGAATAAAGGCAGATAGCACACTTTTCTAACACTGAACACCCCACTCACAACCGCACGCAGACATCCCACACGCATGTTTACACGGGCACCTTTACGCAATGCGCGCACAAACACACACACACACACAACATAAAGTAAAAACACAACAGTCACAGGGCGCACACCAGACACAACAGAGCACATGTTTCTCCTAAAACACACAAGTCACATTTGCAAGAGTACATGCACCACGCACCGTGAGGAACACCAAACACAACCACACACAGGTGACATATCTCACTTCGCAAACATAACAAGCACCCTCACATCACAACTCAAACACAACCATACGCAAATCACAATCACATACGGAAAACACACAGAAAACAAATCCCTAGGCAAAACACACACAACCCACAAAGAAGACAAAGAGCGCACATTGCATACACTACACTCTGCAAGCACAACCACGCACAGACACATAACACGTACATCCTCACGCAGGAGCACAACGCAGAGCACACACACAACACAGAAACACGCGAAACAAGGGTCCCAAGACACAGACCACACACCTCAAGGCACATAACTGCTCACAAAACACACACGGAAAACACTGCACAGACTACGTACTGCACACACCATGAGACATACTGAACAAGCGAAACCGCACAGTCAACACTTCTGATATCACGTGCATAACTCAAACAGCCAAACACACACACACAACCTCTCTAACACAACCACACACAAATCACAAACTCCACACATAAGACGGACACAACACATACTAATAATCCACAGACTACTCCCCTATGACGCACTACACACAACACACACAGCCACAAGCAGGCAGTATAGAGCACACACAGGTGCACGCAGACAGCTCGAAAAATCACACCCAAAATACACACTCACAGAACACATCAGACGCAACGCAAAACTTACATCACACAGAATGCTCAAAATACAGAGACCACCCAACATCTATCCTGTATGTAACACACAGAAAGCATATAGACAGCGCTCACACAACCCAGAACACAGTACACAACAGAAAGCAGAAAGACCAGACGCAGTACACATGAAACACGACGACGGAAGGCAGACAACAGAAACACAACACACACACAAACACCAACGGATAACTCATAAAAAATGACAAGATATACAACACACAAAGAACCACTCAGTGCACAGAACACACAGCTCACGACCACACCCATGACACATTGCACGCCACACAGAGAAAGTATGCAGAACAATGTACTCAACAAGCAGCAAAGAACCCATAACACACATTGTACATTCACAACACACACCACATATACAAGCACCAGTAGAACACTCATAAAAAATGACAAAATGTACAACACACAAGGAACCGCTCAATGCACACAACTCACAACCACGCACGTCACACATTGCACGCCACACGGAGAAAATTACACAGAGCAGTGAACTCGACATGCAGTAAAGATCCCACACCACACGTAGTACCTACTCTACACACACAACATGGACAACACACACAAAATAAACAAGGCCCACAGATCACAGTCAACACAATCCCAAACACACAAGAACACACAGCACACACAGCACAGCCAAACGGAATACACACAGAATCACAACACAAACACCACAAATCATTCACTACCGCATATCAACCACAAATACAGCACACTACACGAAAGAATTCCAGAAAGCACAACACGCACGGATCAAACACGCACAATACACAGTAATAAACACATAACACACAACGCACACAGCAAGACATAAAAAAAAGAAGCAGAAACGACACACAGCACACACAACACAACACACACAAAATGTGCATCACAACAGCGCAGACAACACTCACTACATACAACACTCGCAGAACATACAACACTCCGGCCACACACAACACACATGGAGAGCACCAACACAACACATACAACGCACACGAAAAACACCCACAACACGCCAAAGAGTTTACATACAACCTCTCAACACACAAACATCGCCTCACTCTAAACAACAAACCCCACACACACAGAGCACATGACTGCACACAATACCCATGAACCACGGTTCTCAGAGTAAACACAACACACACAGTGAGGGACACTGACCAAGCATGACCACACACAGTACACACATCACAAATTACACTCAATACTCAAACAGCGAACCCCACACACCACCTGTCTAACACAAACCCACGGTAATCACAACCACATGCAGAACCTGCACCACACACAACACATGCGAAATGACATGGAAGAAATACACAAACCACAAAAGAACACCGAATTTATGAAACACATTTCACAGACCGCACACACCACACAAAACACACATGAAACATACAGCACACAGGGCCTCACAGAACGCACAATGCGAAGCACACAACCTACATACAAAGCACGTCAGACAGAGCACACACTTAATATCCCACTCAACACGTAAAGCACACAGAGGACACAACACAAAGCACAATATGCCAAACAGATTAGGATACACCCAACACACATGCAACTGAGAGCACAATACGTTGCACATCACGGAACACACGTGCGGTCCCATCACACACTAAACATGAAACAGAAAACCATTCACAGACCACATAACATTCCCGACCATGAACACAACACGCTACAAAAAAGTCACCAAACGTACGACACACAAAGACACACTCCAAGCACGCAACACCCAGCGCAGGACCGCCCACAAACACACCAGTCTCACGGCCCTCCACAGAGCAATACACACAGAACATACCCTACAAACCACAAAGTACCCAAACTGCACACCTCACAATCACAACAGTCACAACACAGAAAGAACACAACACACGGGAAACACACGCTCAGACACATAAACACTGCCATGCACATTAAGCCAGCAGACCACAAACATCAGAGCTAAAAACACACCATAACGCAGCATGCAAAACGCAACACAACACAGAATACACACCCAATCACACAACAAACACCACAACCCATGCCCTACAGTATAAACAAAAGACGAACGACGCACTTCACACATGACACAAAACCCACAAACACAAAGGACCACACAGAAAGACGCACAACGCAAACATCGCACACAACACACACATTAAAAGAAACACATCAACACATTGCCGCAACACACAAAATAATACACAAATTACAGAGCAATACATCACACAACACACAAACATCACACACAATTTATACATCACACCTCATAACACACACAACACCCTGCAGTAACAACACAACACACAGACCGATGCAACCACTACATACCATACATAAAGCCACACGCTCAAGGAATAACCACAATAAACTTAAGTAAACTCCCACAAACACAAAGACAGAGGACACACACAAACTCAGCACGCTAAAAGCACAACAGATGAAACAACATACAGCACAAACATCACAGGACATAAAGGCACACGATTCTCAGACACCACGGTTAGCCATATACACACCACACACACAATGAGGTACACGACACGAGCAAAACCACATACAGATAACACGTGTCCCCTCACACACTTAATCAATCACACACACAGCCTCTCAAACACAGCCAAACACGTATCAGAATCACATATGCATCACACACAGAAAACATACAAAACCACATGAAAGCAAACAACCAAGAATAAAGGCAGATAGCACACTATTCTAACACTGAACACCCCACTCACAACCGCACGCAGACACCCCACACGCATGTATACACGGGCACCTTTACGCAATGCGCGCACAAACACACACACACACAACATAAAGTAAAAACACAACAGTCACAGGGCGCACACCAGACACAACAGAGCACATGTTTCTCCTAAAACACACAAGTCACATTTGCAAGAGTACATGCACCACGCACCGTGAGGAACACCAAACACAACCACACACAGGTGACATATCTCACTTCGCAAACATAACAAGCACCCTCACATCACAACTCAAACACAACCATACGCAAATCACAATCACATACGGAAAACACACACAAAACAAATCCCTAGGCAAAACACACACAACCCACAAAGAAGACAAAGAGCGCACATTGCATACACTACACTCTGCAAGCACAACCACGCACAGACACAAAACACGTACATCCTCACGCAGGAGCACAACGCAGAGCACACACACAACACAGAAACACGCGAAACAAGGGTCCCAAGACACAGACCACACACCTCAAGGCACATAACTGCTCACAAAACACACACGGAAAACACTGCACAGACTACGTACTGCACACACCATGAGACATACTGAACAAGCGAAACCGCACAGTCAACACTTCTGATATCACGTGCATAACTCAAACAGCCAAACACACACACACAACCTCTCTAACACAACCACACACAAATCACAAACTCCACACATAAGACGGACACAACACATACTAATAATCCACAGACTACTCCCCTATGACGCACTACACACAACACACACAGCCACAAGCAGGCAGTATAGAGCACACACAGGTGCACGCAGACAGCTCGAAAAATCACACCCAAAATACACACTCACAGAACACATCAGACGCAACGCAAAACTTACATCACACAGAATGCTCAAAATACAGAGACCACCCAACATCTATCCTGTATGTAACACACAGAAAGCATATAGACAGCGCTCACACAACCCAGAACACAGTACACAACAGAAAGCAGAAAGACCAGACGCAGTACACATGAAACACGACGACGGAAGGCAGACAACAGAAACACAACACACACACAAACACCAACGGATAACTCATAAAAAATGACAAGATATACAACACACAAAGAACCACTCAGTGCACAGAACACACAGCTCACGACCACACCCATGACACATTGCACGCCACACAGAGAAAGTATGCAGAACAATGTACTCAACAAGCAGCAAAGAACCCATAACACACATTGTACATTCACAACACACACCACATATACAAGCACCAGTAGAACACTCATAAAAAATGACAAAATGTACAACACACAAGGAACCGCTCAATGCACACAACTCACAACCACGCACGTCACACATTGCACGCCACACGGAGAAAATTACACAGAGCAGTGAACTCGACACGCAGTAAAGATCCCACACCACACGTAGTACCTACTCTACACACACAACATGGACAACACACACAAAATAAACAAGGCCCACAGATCACAGTCAACACAAGCCCAAACACACAAGAACACACAGCACACACAGCACAGCCAAACGGAATACACACAGAATCACAACACAAACACCACAAATCATTCACTACCGCATATCAACCACAAATACAGCACACTACACGAAAGAATTCCAGAAAGCACAACACGCACGGATCAAACACGCACAATACACAGTAATAAACACATAACACACAACGCACACAGCAAGACATAAAAAAAAGAAGCAGAAACGACACACAGCACACACAACACAACACACACAAAATGTGCATCACAACAGCGCAGACAACACTCACTACATACAACACTCGCAGAACATACAACACACCGGCCACACACAACACACATGGAGAGCGCCAACACAACACATACAACGCACACGAAAAACACCCACAACACGCCAAAGAGTTTACATACAACCTCTCAACACACAAACATCGCCTCACCCTAAACAACAAACCCCACACACACCGAGCACATGACTGCACACAATACCCATGAACCACGGTTCTCAGAGTAAACACAACACACACAGTGAGGGACACTGACCAAGCATGACCACACACAGTACACACATCACAAATTACACTCAATACTCAAACAGCGAACCCCACACACCACCTGTCAAACACAAACCCACGGTAATCACAACCACATGCACAACCCGCACCACACACAACACATGCGAAATGACATGGAAGAAATACACAAACCACAAAAGAACACCGAATTTATGAAACACATTTCACAGACTGCACACACCACACAAAACACACATAAAACATACAGCACACAGGGCCTCACAGAACGCACAATGCGAAGCACACAACCTACATACAAAGCACGTCAGACAGAGCACACAATTAATATCCCACTCAACACGTAAAGCACACAGAGGACACAACACAAAGCACAATATGCCAAACAGATTAGGATACACCCAACACACATGCAACTGAGAGCACAATACGTTGCACATCACGGAACACACGTGCGGTCCCATCACACACTAAACATGAAACAGAAAACCATTCACAGACCACATAACATTCCCGACCATGAACACAACACGCTACAAAAAAGTCACCAAACGTACGACACACAAAGACACACTCCAAGCACGCAACACCCAGCGCAGGACCGCCCACAAACACACCAGTCTCACAGCCCTCCACAGAGCAATACACACAGAACATACCCTACAAACAACAAAGTACCCAAACTGCACACCTCACAATCGCAACAGTCACAACACAGAAAGAACACAACACACGGGAAACACACGCTCAGACACATAAACACTGCCATGCACATTAAGCCAGCAGACCACAGACATCAGAGCTAAAAACACACCATAACGCAGCATGCAAAACGCAACACAACACAGAATACACACCCAATCACACAACAAACACCACAACCCATGCCCTACAGTATAAACAAAAGACGAACGACGCACTTCACACATGACACAAAACCCACAAACACAAAGGACCACACAGAAAGACGCACAACGCAAACATCGCACACAACACACACATTAAAAGAAACACATCAACACATTGCCGCAACACACAAAATAATACACAAATTACAGAGCAATACATCACACAACACACAAACATCACACACAATTTATACATCACACCTCATAACACACACAACAACCTGCAGTAACAACACAACACACAGACCGATGCAACCACTACATACCATACGTAAAGCCACACGCTCAAGGAATAACCACAATAAACTTAAGTAAACTCCCACAAACACAAAGACAGAGGACACACACAAACTCAGCACGCTAAAAGCACAACAGATGAAACAACATACAGCACAAACATCACAGGACATAAAGGCACACGATTCTCAGACACCACGGTTAGCCATATACACACCACACACACAATGAGGTACACGACACGAGCAAAACCACATACAGATAACACGTGTCCCCTCACACACTTAATCAATCACACACACAGCCTCTCAAACACAGCCAAACACGTATCAGAATCACATATGCATCACACACAGAAAACATACAAAACCACATGAAAGCAAACAACCAAGAATAAACGCAGATAGCACACACTTCTAACACTGAACACCCCACTCACAACCGCACGCAGACACCCCACACGCATGTATACACGGGCACCTTTACGCAATGCGCGCACAAACACACACACACACACAACATAAAGTAAAAACACAACAGTCACAGGGCGCACACCAGACACAACAGAGCACATGTTTCTCCTAAAACACACAAGTCACATTTGCAAGAGTACATGCACCACGCACCGTGAGGAACACCAAACACAACCACACACAGGTGACATATCTCACTTCGCAAACATAACAAGCACCCTCACATCACAACTCAAACACAACCATACGCAAATCACAATCACATACGGAAAACACACACAAAACAAATCCCTAGGCAAAACACACACAACCCACAAAGAAGACAAAGAGCGCACATTGCATACACTACACTCTGCAAGCACAACCACGCACAGACACAAAACACGTACATCCTCACGCAGGAGCACAACGCAGAGCACACACACAACACAGAAACATGCGAAACAAGGGTCCCAAGACACAGACCACACACCTCAAGGCACATAACTGCTCACAAAACACACACGGAAAACACTGCACAGACTACGTACTGCACACACCATGAGACATACTGAACAAGCGAAACCGCACAGTCAACACTTCTGATATCACGTGCATAACTCAAACAGCCAAACACACACACACAACCTCTCTAACACAACCACACACAAATCACAAACTCCACACATAAGACGGACACAACACATACTAATAATCCACAGACTACTCCCCTATGACACACTACACACAACACACACAGCCACAAGCAGGCAGTATAGAGCACACACAGGTGCACGCAGACAGCTCGAAAAATCACACCCAAAATACACACTCACAGAACACATCAGACGCAACGCAAAACTAACATCACACAGAATGCTCAAAATACAGAGACCACCCAACATCTATCCTGTATGTAACACACAGAAAGCATATAGACAGCGCTCACACAACCCAGAACACAGTACACAACAGAAAGCAGAAAGACCAGACGCAGTACACATGAAACACGACGACGGAAGGCAGACAACAGAAACACAACACACACACAAACACCAACGGATAACTCATAAAAAATGACAAGATATACAACACACAAAGAACCACTCAGTGCACAGAACACACAGCTCACGACCACACCCATGACACATTGCACGCCACACAGAGAAAGTATGCAGAACAATGTACTCAACAAGCAGCAAAGAACCCATAACACACATTGTACATTCACAACACACACCACATATACAAGCACCAGTAGAACACTCATAAAAAATGACAAAATGTACAACACACAAGGAACCGCTCAATGCACACAACTCACAACCACGCACGTCACACATTGCACGCCACACGGAGAAAATTACACAGAGCAGTGAACTCGACACGCAGTAAAGATCCCACACCACACGTAGTACCTACTCTACACACACAACATGGACAACACACACAAAATAAACAAGGCCCACAGATCACAGTCAACACAAGCCCAAACACACAAGAACACACAGCACACACAGCACAGCCAAACGGAATACACACAGAATCACAACACAAACACCACAAATCATTCACTACCGCATATCAACCACAAATACAGCACACTACACGAAAGAATTCCAGAAAGCACAACACGCACGGATCAAACACGCACAATACACAGTAATAAACACATAACACACAACGCACACAGCAAGACATAAAAAAAAGAAGCAGAAACGACACACAGCACACACAACACAACACACACAAAATGTGCATCACAACAGCGCAGACAACACTCACTACATACAACACTCGCAGAACATACAACACACCGGCCACACACAACACACATGGAGAGCGCCAACACAACACATACAACGCACACGAAAAACACCCACAACACGCCAAAGAGTTTACATACAACCTCTCAACACACAAACATCGCCTCACCCTAAACAACAAACCCCACACACACCGAGCACATGACTGCACACAATACCCATGAACCACGGTTCTCAGAGTAAACACAACACACACAGTGAGGGACACTGACCAAGCATGACCACACACAGTACACACATCACAAATTACACTCAATACTCAAACAGCGAACCCCACACACCACCTGTCAAACACAAACCCACGGTAATCACAACCACATGCACAACCCGCACCACACACAACACATGCGAAATGACATGGAAGAAATACACAAACCACAAAAGAACACCGAATTTATGAAACACATTTCACAGACTGCACACACCACACAAAACACACATAAAACATACAGCACACAGGGCCTCACAGAACGCACAATGCGAAGCACACAACCTACATACAAAGCACGTCAGACAGAGCACACAATTAATATCCCACTCAACACGTAAAGCACACAGAGGACACAACACAAAGCACAATATGCCAAACAGATTAGGATACACCCAACACACATGCAACTGAGAGCACAATACGTTGCACATCACGGAACACACGTGCGGTCCCATCACACACTAAACATGAAACAGAAAACCATTCACAGACCACATAACATTCCCGACCATGAACACAACACGCTACAAAAAAGTCACCAAACGTACGACACACAAAGACACACTCCAAGCACGCAACACCCAGCGCAGGACCGCCCACAAACACACCAGTCTCACAGCCCTCCACAGAGCAATACACACAGAACATACCCTACAAACAACAAAGTACCCAAACTGCACACCTCACAATCGCAACAGTCACAACACAGAAAGAACACAACACACGGGAAACACACGCTCAGACACATAAACACTGCCATGCACATTAAGCCAGCAGACCACAGACATCAGAGCTAAAAACACACCATAACGCAGCATGCAAAACGCAACACAACACAGAATACACACCCAATCACACAACAAACACCACAACCCATGCCCTACAGTATAAACAAAAGACGAACGACGCACTTCACACATGACACAAAACCCACAAACACAAAGGACCACACAGAAAGACGCACAACGCAAACATCGCACACAACACACACATTAAAAGAAACACATCAACACATTGCCGCAACACACAAAATAATACACAAATTACAGAGCAATACATCACACAACACACAAACATCACACACAATTTATACATCACACCTCATAACACACACAACAACCTGCAGTAACAACACAACACACAGACCGATGCAACCACTACATACCATACGTAAAGCCACACGCTCAAGGAATAACCACAATAAACTTAAGTAAACTCCCACAAACACAAAGACAGAGGACACACACAAACTCAGCACGCTAAAAGCACAACAGATGAAACAACATACAGCACAAACATCACAGGACATAAAGGCACACGATTCTCAGACACCACGGTTAGCCATATACACACCACACACACAATGAGGTACACGACACGAGCAAAACCACATACAGATAACACGTGTCCCCTCACACACTTAATCAATCACACACACAGCCTCTCAAACACAGCCAAACACGTATCAGAATCACATATGCATCACACACAGAAAACATACAAAACCACATGAAAGCAAACAACCAAGAATAAACGCAGATAGCACACACTTCTAACACTGAACACCCCACTCACAAAAGCACGCAGACACCCCACACGCATGTATACACGGGCACCTTTACGCAATGCGCGCACAAACACACACACACACACAACATAAAGTAAAAACACAACAGTCACAGGGCGCACACCAGACACAACAGAGCACATGTTTCTCCTAAAACACACAAGTCACATTTGCAAGAGTACATGCACCACGCACCGTGAGGAACACCAAACACAACCACACACAGGTGACATATCTCACTTCGCAAACATAACAAGCACCCTCACATCACAACTCAAACACAACCATACGCAAATCACAATCACATACGGAAAACACACACAAAACAAATCCCTAGGCAAAACACACACAACCCACAAAGAAGACAAAGAGCGCACATTGCATACACTACACTCTGCAAGCACAACCACGCACAGACACAAAACACGTACATCCTCACGCAGGAGCACAACGCAGAGCACACACACAACACAGAAACATGCGAAACAAGGGTCCCAAGACACAGACCACACACCTCAAGGCACATAACTGCTCACAAAACACACACGGAAAACACTGCACAGACTACGTACTGCACACACCATGAGACATACTGAACAAGCGAAACCGCACAGTCAACACTTCTGATATCACGTGCATAACTCAAACAGCCAAACACACACACACAACCTCTCTAACACAACCACACACAAATCACAAACTCCACACATAAGACGGACACAACACATACTAATAATCCACAGACTACTCCCCTATGACACACTACACACAACACACACAGCCACAAGCAGGCAGTATAGAGCACACACAGGTGCACGCAGACAGCTCGAAAAATCACACCCAAAATACACACTCACAGAACACATCAGACGCAACGCAAAACTAACATCACACAGAATGCTCAAAATACAGAGACCATCCAACATCTATCCTGTATGTAACACACAGAAAGCATATAGACAGCGCTCACACAACCCAGAACACAGTACACAACAGAAAGCAGAAAGACCAGACGCAGTACACATGAAACACGACGACGGAAGGCAGACAACAGAAACACAACACACACACAAACACCAACGGATAACTCATAAAAAATGACAAGATATACAACACACAAAGAACCACTCAGTGCACAGAACACACAGCTCACGACCACACCCATGACACATTGCACGCCACACAGAGAAAGTATGCAGAACAATGTACTCAACAAGCAGCAAAGAACCCATAACACACATTGTACATTCACAACACACACCACATATACAAGCACCAGTAGAACACTCATAAAAAATGACAAAATGTACAACACACAAGGAACCGCTCAATGCACACAACTCACAACCACGCACGTCACACATTGCACGCCACACGGAGAAAATTACACAGAGCAGTGAACTCGACACGCAGTAAAGATCCCACACCACACGTAGTACCTACTCTACACACACAACATGGACAACACACACAAAATTAACAAGGCCCACAGATCACAGTCAACACAAGCCCAAACACACAAGAACACACAGCACACACAGCACAGCCAAACGGAATACACACAGAATCACAACACAAACACCACAAATCATTCACTACCGCATATCAACCACAAATACAGCACACTACACGAAAGAATTCCAGAAAGCACAACACGCACGGATCAAACACGCACAATACACAGTAATAAACACATAACACACAACGCACACAGCAAGACATAAAAAAAAGAAGCAGAAACGACACACAGCACACACAACACAACACACACAAAATGTGCATCACAACAGCGCAGACAACACTCACTACATACAACACTCGCAGAACATACAACACACCGGCCACACACAACACACATGGAGAGCACCAACACAACACATACAACGCACACGAAAAACACCCACAACACGCCAAAGAGTTTACATACAACCTCTCAACACACAAACATCGCCTCACCCTAAACAACAAACCCCACACACACCGAGCACATGACTGCACACAATACCCATGAACCACGGTTCTCAGAGTAAACACAACACACACAGTGAGGGACACTGACCAAGCATGACCACACACAGTACACACATCACAAATTACACTCAATACTCAAACTGCGAACCCCACACACCACCTGTCAAACACAAACCCACGGTAATCACAACCACATGCAGAACCTGCACCACACACAACACATGAGAAATGACATGGAAGAAATACACAAACCACAAAAGAACACCGAATTTATGAAACACATTTCACAGACTGCACACACCACACAAAACACACATGAAACATACAGCACACAGGGCCTCACAGAACGCACAATGCGAAGCACACAACCTACATACAAAGCACGTCAGACAGAGCACACAATTAATATCCCACTCAACACGTAAAGCTCACAGAGGACACAACACAAAGCACAATATGCCAAACAGATTAGGATACACCCAACACACATGCAACTGAGAGCACAATACGTTGCACATCACGGAACACACGTGCGGTCCCATCACACACTAAACATGAAACAGAAAACCATTCACAGACCACATAACATTCCCGACCATGAACACAACACGCTACAAAAAAGTCACCAAACGTACGACACACAAAGACACACTCCAAGCACGCAACACCCAGCGCAGGACCGCCCACAAACACACCAGTCTCACAGCCCTCCACAGAGCAATACACACAGAACATACCCTACAAACAACAAAGTACCCAAACTGCACACCTCACAATCGCAACAGTCACAACACAGAAAGAACACAACACACGGGAAACACACGCTCAGACACATAAACACTGCCATGCACATTAAGCCAGCAGACCACAGACATCAGAGCTAAAAACACACAATAACGCAGCACGCAAAACGCAACACAACACAGAATACACACCCAATCACACAACAAACACCACAACCCATGCCCTACAGTATAAACAAAAGACGAACGACGCACTTCACACATGACACAAAACCCACAAACACAAAGGACCACACAGAAAGACGCACAACGCAAACATCGCACACAACACACACATTAAAAGAAACACATCAACACATTGCCGCAACACACAAAATAATACACAAATTACAGAGCAATACATCACACAACACACAAACATCACACACAATTTATACATCACACCTCATAACACACACAACAACCTGCAGTAACAACACAACACACAGACCGATGCAACCACTACATACCATACGTAAAGCCACACGCTCAAGGAATAACCACAATAAACTTAAGTAAACTCCCACAAACACAAAGACAGAGGACACACACAAACTCAGCACGCTAAAAGCACAACAGATGAAACAACATACAGCACAAACATCACAGGACATAAAGGCACACGATTCTCAGACACCACGGTTAGCCATATACACACCACACACACAATGAGGTACACGACACGAGCAAAACCACATACAGATAACACGTGTCCCCTCACACACTTAATCAATCACACACACAGCCTCTCAAACACAGCCAAACACGTATCAGAATCACATATGCATCACACACAGAAAACATACAAAACCACATGAAAGCAAACAACCAAGAATAAAGGCAGATAGCACACTTTTCTAACACTGAACACCCCACTCACAACCGCACGCAGACATCCCACACGCATGTTTACACGGGCACCTTTACGCAATGCGCGCACAAACACACACACACACACAACATAAAGTAAAAACACAACAGTCACAGGGCGCACACCAGACACAACAGAGCACATGTTTCTCCTAAAACACACAAGTCACATTTGCAAGAGTACATGCACCACGCACCGTGAGGAACACCAAACACAACCACACACAGGTGACATATCTCACTTCGCAAACATAACAAGCACCCTCACATCACAACTCAAACACAACCATACGCAAATCACAATCACATACGGAAAACACACACAAAACAAATCCCTAGGCAAAACACACACAACCCACAAAGAAGACAAAGAGCGCACATTGCATACACTACACTCTGCAAGCACAACCACGCACAGACACAAAACACGTACATCCTCACGCAGGAGCACAACGCAGAGCACACACACAACACAGAAACATGCGAAACAAGGGTCCCAAGACACAGACCACACACCTCAAGGCACATAACTGCTCACAAAACACACACGGAAAACACTGCACAGACTACGTACTGCACACACCATGAGACATACTGAACAAGCGAAACCGCACAGTCAACACTTCTGATATCACGTGCATAACTCAAACAGCCAAACACACACACACAACCTCTCTAACACAACCACACACAAATCACAAACTCCACACATAAGACGGACACAACACATACTAATAATCCACAGACTACTCCCCTATGACGCACTACACACAACACACACAGCCACAAGCAGGCAGTATAGAGCACACACAGGTGCACGCAGACAGCTCGAAAAATCACACCCAAAATACACACTCACAGAACACATCAGACGCAACGCAAAACTTACATCACACAGAATGCTCAAAATACAGAGACCACCCAACATCTATCCTGTATGTAACACACAGAAAGCATATAGACAGCGCTCACACAACCCAGAACACAGTACACAACAGAAAGCAGAAAGACCAGACGCAGTACACATGAAACACGACGACGGAAGGCAGACAACAGAAACACAACACACACACAAACACCAACGGATAACTCATAAAAAATGACAAGATATACAACACACAAAGAACCACTCAGTGCACAGAACACACAGCTCACGACCACACCCATGACACATTGCACGCCACACAGAGAAAGTATGCAGAACAATGTACTCAACAAGCAGCAAAGAACCCATAACACACATTGTACATTCACAACACACACCACATATACAAGCACCAGTAGAACACTCATAAAAAATGACAAAATGTACAACACACAAGGAACCGCTCAATGCACACAACTCACAACCACGCACGTCACACATTGCACGCCACACGGAGAAAATTACACAGAGCAGTGAACTCGACATGCAGTAAAGATCCCACACCACACGTAGTACCTACTCTACACACACAACATGGACAACACACACAAAATAAACAAGGCCCACAGATCACAGTCAACACAAGCCCAAACACACAAGAACACACAGCACACACAGCACAGCCAAACGGAATACACACAGAATCACAACACAAACACCACAAATCATTCACTACCGCATATCAACCACAAATACAGCACACTACACGAAAGAATTCCAGAAAGCACAACACGCACGGATCAAACACGCACAATACACAGTAATAAACACATAACACACAACGCACACAGCAAGACATAAAAAAAAGAAGCAGAAACGACACACAGCACACACAACACAACACACACAAAATGTGCATCACAACAGCGCAGACAACACTCACTACATACAACACTCGCAGAACATACAACACACCGGCCACACACAACACACATGGAGAGCACCAACACAACACATACAACGCACACGAAAAACACCCACAACACGCCAAAGAGTTTACATACAACCTCTCAACACACAAACATCGCCTCACCCTAAACAACAAACCCCACACACACCGAGCACATGACTGCACACAATACCCATGAACCACGGTTCTCAGAGTAAACACAACACACACAGTGAGGGACACTGACCAAGCATGACCACACACAGTACACACATCACAAATTACACTCAATACTCAAACAGCGAACCCCACACACCACCTGTCAAACACAAACCCACGGTAATCACAACCACATGCAGAACCCGCACCACACACAACACATGCGAAATGACATGGAAGAAATACACAAACCACAAAAGAACACCGAATTTATGAAACACATTTCACAGACTGCACACACCACACAAAACACACATGAAACATACAGCACACAGGGCCTCACAGAACGCACAATGCGAAGCACACAACCTATATACAAAGCACGTCAGACAGAGCACACAATTAATATCCCACTCAACACGTAAAGCACACAGAGGACACAACACAAAGCACAATATGCCAAACAGATTAGGATACACCCAACACACATGCAACTGAGAGCACAATACGTTGCACATCACGGAACACACGTGCGGTCCCATCACACACTAAACATGAAACAGAAAACCATTCACAGACCACATAACATTCCCGACCATGAACACAACACGCTACAAAAAAGTCACCAAACGTACGACACACAAAGACACACTCCAAGCACGCAACACCCAGCGCAGGACCGCCCACAAACACACCAGTCTCACGGCCCTCCACAGAGCAATACACACAGAACATACCCTACAAACAACAAAGTACCCAAACTGCACACCTCACAATCACAACAGTCACAACACAGAAAGAACACAACACACGGGAAACACACGCTCAGACACATAAACACTGCCATGCACATTAAGCCAGCAGACCACAAACATCAGAGCTAAAAACACACCATAACGCAGCATGCAAAACGCAACACAACACAGAATACACACCCAATCACACAACAAACACCACAACCCATGCCCTACAGTATAAACAAAAGACGAACGACGCACTTCACACATGACACAAAACCCACAAACACAAAGGACCACACAGAAAGACGCACAACGCAAACATCGCACACAACACACACATTAAAAGAAACACATCAACACATTGCCGCAACACACAAAATAATACACAAATTACAGAGCAATACATCACACAACACACAAACATCACACACAATTTATACATCACACCTCATAACACACACAACACCCTGCAGTAACAACACAACACACAGACCGATGCAACCACTACATACCATACATAAAGCCACACGCTCAAGGAATAACCACAATAAACTTAAGTAAACTCCCACAAACACAAAGACAGAGGACACACACAAACTCAGCACGCTAAAAGCACAACAGATGAAACAACATACAGCACAAACATCACAGGACATAAAGGCACACGATTCTCAGACACCACGGTTAGCCATATACACACCACACACACAATGAGGTACACGACACGAGCAAAACCACATACAGATAACACGTGTCCCCTCACACACTTAATCAATCACACACACAGCCTCTCAAACACAGCCAAACACGTATCAGAATCACATATGCATCACACACAGAAAACATACAAAACCACATGAAAGCAAACAACCAAGAATAAAGGCAGATAGCACACTATTCTAACACTGAACACCCCACTCACAACCGCACGCAGACACCCCACACGCATGTATACACGGGCACCTTTACGCAATGCGCGCACAAACACACACACACACAACATAAAGTAAAAACACAACAGTCACAGGGCGCACACCAGACACAACAGAGCACATGTTTCTCCTAAAACACACAAGTCACATTTGCAAGAGTACATGCACCACGCACCGTGAGGAACACCAAACACAACCACACACAGGTGACATATCTCACTTCGCAAACATAACAAGCACCCTCACATCACAACTCAAACACAACCATACGCAAATCACAATCACATACGGAAAACACACACAAAACAAATCCCTAGGCAAAACACACACAACCCACAAAGAAGACAAAGAGCGCACATTGCATACACTACACTCTGCAAGCACAACCACGCACAGACACAAAACACGTACATCCTCACGCAGGAGCACAACGCAGAGCACACACACAACACAGAAACACGCGAAACAAGGGTCCCAAGACACAGACCACACACCTCAAGGCACATAACTGCTCACAAAACACACACGGAAAACACTGCACAGACTACGTACTGCACACACCATGAGACATACTGAACAAGCGAAACCGCACAGTCAACACTTCTGATATCACGTGCATAACTCAAACAGCCAAACACACACACACAACCTCTCTAACACAACCACACACAAATCACAAACTCCACACATAAGACGGACACAACACATACTAATAATCCACAGACTACTCCCCTATGACGCACTACACACAACACACACAGCCACAAGCAGGCAGTATAGAGCACACACAGGTGCACGCAGACAGCTCGAAAAATCACACCCAAAATACACACTCACAGAACACATCAGACGCAACGCAAAACTAACATCACACAGAATGCTCAAAATACAGAGACCACCCAACATCTATCCTGTATGTAACACACAGAAAGCATATAGACAGCGCTCACACAACCCAGAACACAGTACACAACAGAAAGCAGAAAGACCAGACGCAGTACACATGAAACACGACGACGGAAGGCAGACAACAGAAACACAACACACACACAAACACCAACGGATAACTCATAAAAAATGACAAGATATACAACACACAAAGAACCACTCAGTGCACAGAACACACAGCTCACGACCACACCCATGACACATTGCACGCCACACAGAGAAAGTATGCAGAACAATGTACTCAACAAGCAGCAAAGAACCCATAACACACATTGTACATTCACAACACACACCACATATACAAGCACCAGTAGAACACTCATAAAAAATGACAAAATGTACAACACACAAGGAACCGCTCAATGCACACAACTCACAACCACGCACGTCACACATTGCACGCCACACGGAGAAAATTACACAGAGCAGTGAACTCGACACGCAGTAAAGATCCCACACCACACGTAGTACCTACTCTACACACACAACATGGACAACACACACAAAATAAACAAGGCCCACAGATCACAGTCAACACAAGCCCAAACACACAAGAACACACAGCACACAAAGCACAGCCAAACGGAATACACACAGAATCACAACACAAACACCACAAATCATTCACTACCGCATATCAACCACAAATACAGCACACTACACGAAAGAATTCCAGAAAGCACAACACGCACGGATCAAACACGCACAATACACAGTAATTAACACATAACACACAACGCACACAGCAAGACATAAAAAAAAGAAGCAGAAACGACACACAGCACACACAACACAACACACACAAAATGTGCATCACAACAGCGCAGACAACACTCACTACATACAACACTCGCAGAACATACAACACACCGGCCACACACAACACACATGGAGTGCGCCAACACAACACATACAACGCACACGAAAAACACCCACAACACGCCAAAGAGTTTACATACAACCTCTCAACACACAAACATCGCCTCACCCTAAACAACAAACCCCACACACACCGAGCACATGACTGCACACAATACCCATGAACCACGGTTCTCAGAGTAAACACAACACACACAGTGAGGGACACTGACCAAGCATGACCACACACAGTACACACATCACAAATTACACTCAATACTCAAACAGCGAACCCCACACACCACCTGTCAAACACAAACCCACGGTAATCACAACCACATGCACAACCCGCACCACACACAACACATGCGAAATGACATGGAAGAAATACACAAACCACAAAAGAACACCGAATTTATGAAACACATTTCACAGACTGCACACACCACACAAAACACACATAAAACATACAGCACACAGGGCCTCACAGAACGCACAATGCGAAGCACACAACCTACATACAAAGCACGTCAGACAGAGCACACAATTAATATCCCACTCAACACGTAAAGCACACAGAGGACACAACACAAAGCACAATATGCCAAACAGATTAGGATACACCCAACACACATGCAACTGAGAGCACAATACGTTGCACATCACGGAACACACGTGCGGTCCCATCACACACTAAACATGAAACAGAAAACCATAGACAGACCACATAACATTCCCGACCATGAACACAACACGCTACAAAAAGTCACCAAACGTACGACACACAAAGACACACTCCAAGCACGCAACACCCAGCGCAGGACCGCCCACAAACACACCAGTCTCACAGCCCTCCACAGAGCAATACACACAGAACATACCCTACAAACAACAAAGTACCCAAACTGCACACCTCACAATCGCAACAGTCACAACACAGAAAGAACACAACACACGGGAAACACACGCTCAGACACATAAACACTGCCATGCACATTAAGCCAGCAGACCACAGACATCAGAGCTAAAAACACACCATAACGCAGCATGCAAAACGCAACACAACACAGAATACACACCCAATCACACAACAAACACCACAACCCATGCCCTACAGTATAAACAAAAGACGAACGACGCACTTCACACATGACACAAAACCCACAAACACAAAGGACCACACAGAAAGACGCACAACGCAAACATCGCACACAACACACACATTAAAAGAAACACATCAACACATTGCCGCAACACACAAAATAATACACAAATTACAGAGCAATACATCACACAACACACAAACATCACACACAATTTATACATCACACCTCATAACACACACAACAACCTGCAGTAACAACACAACACACAGACCGATGCAACCACTACATACCATACGTAAAGCCACACGCTCAAGGAATAACCACAATAAACTTAAGTAAACTCCCACAAACACAAAGACAGAGGACACACACAAACTCAGCACGCTAAAAGCACAACAGATGAAACAACATACAGCACAAACATCACAGGACATAAAGGCACACGATTCTCAGACACCACGGTTAGCCATATACACACCACACACACAATGAGGTACACGACACGAGCAAAACCACATACAGATAACACGTGTCCCCTCACACACTTAATCAATCACACACACAGCCTCTCAAACACAGCCAAACACGTATCAGAATCACATATGCATCACACACAGAAAACATACAAAACCACATGAAAGCAAACAACCAAGAATAAACGCAGATAGCACACTTTTCTAACACTGAACACCCCACTCACAACCGCACGCAGACACCCCACACGCATGTATACACGGGCACCTTTACGCAATGCGCGCACAAACACACACACACACACAACATAAAGTAAAAACACAACAGTCACAGGGCGCACACCAGACACAACAGAGCACATGTTTCTCCTAAAACACACAAGTCACATTTGCAAGAGTACATGCACCACGCACCGTGAGGAACACCAAACACAACCACACACAGGTGACATATCTCACTTCGCAAACATAACAAGCACCCTCACATCACAACTCAAACACAACCATACGCAAATCACAATCACATACGGAAAACACACACAAAACAAATCCCTAGGCAAAACACACACAACCCACAAAGAAGACAAAGAGCGCACATTGCATACACTACACTCTGCAAGCACAACCACGCACAGACACAAAACACGTACATCCTCACGCAGGAGCACAACGCAGAGCACACACACAACACAGAAACATGCGAAACAAGGGTCCCAAGACACAGACCACACACCTCAAGGCACATAACTGCTCACAAAACACACACGGAAAACACTGCACAGACTACGTACTGCACACACCATGAGACATACTGAACAAGCGAAACCGCACAGTCAACACTTCTGATATCACGTGCATAACTCAAACAGCCAAACACACACACACAACCTCTCTAACACAACCACACACAAATCACAAACTCCACACATAAGACGGACACAACACATACTAATAATCCACAGACTACTCCCCTATGACGCACTACACACAACACACACAGACACAAGCAGGCAGTATAGAGCACACACAGGTGCACGCAGACAGCTCGAAAAATCACACCCAAAATACACACTCACAGAACACATCAGACGCAACGCAAAACTTACATCACACAGAATGCTCAAAATACAGAGACCACCCAACATCTATCCTGTATGTAACACACAGAAAGCATATAGACAGCGCTCACACAACCCAGAACACAGTACACAACAGAAAGCAGAAAGACCAGACGCAGTACACATGAAACACGACGACGGAAGGCAGACAACAGAAACACAACACACACACAAACACCAACGGATAACTCATAAAAAATGACAAGATATACAACACACAAAGAACCACTCAGTGCACAGAACACACAGCTCACGACCACACCCATGACACATTGCACGCCACACAGAGAAAGTATGCAGAACAATGTACTCAACAAGCAGCAAAGAACCCATAACACACATTGTACATTCACAACACACACCACATATACAAGCACCAGTAGAACACTCATAAAAAATGACAAAATGTACAACACACAAGGAACCGCTCAATGCACACAACTCACAACCACGCACGTCACACATTGCACGCCACACGGAGAAAATTACACAGAGCAGTGAACTCGACACGCAGTAAAGATCCCACACCACACGTAGTACCTACTCTACACACACAACATGGACAACACACACAAAATAAACAAGGCCCACAGATCACAGTCAACACAAGCCCAAACACACAAGAACACACAGCACACACAGCACAGCCAAACGGAATACACACAGAATCACAACACAAACACCACAAATCATTCACTACCGCATATCAACCACAAATACAGCACACTACACGAAAGAATTCCAGAAAGCACAACACGCACGGATCAAACACGCACAATACACAGTAATAAACACATAACACACAACGCACACAGCAAGACATAAAAAAAAGAAGCAGAAACGACACACAGCACACACAACACAACACACACAAAATGTGCATCACAACAGCGCAGACAACACTCACTACATACAACACTCGCAGAACATACAACACACCGGCCACACACAACACACATGGAGAGCACCAACACAACACATACAACGCACACGAAAAACACCCACAACACGCCAAAGAGTTTACATACAACCTCTCAACACACAAACATCGCCTCACCCTAAACAACAAACCCCACACACACCGAGCACATGACTGCACACAATACCCATGAACCACGGTTCTCAGAGTAAACACAACACACACAGTGAGGGACACTGACCAAGCATGACCACACACAGTACACACATCACAAATTACACTCAATACTCAAACAGCGAACCCCACACACCACCTGTCAAACACAAACCCACGGTAATCACAACCACATGCAGAACCCGCACCACACACAACACATGCGAAATGACATTGAAGAAATACACAAACCACAAAAGAACACCGAATTTATGAAACACATTTCACAGACTGCACACACCACACAAAACACACATAAAACATACAGCACACAGGGCCTCACAGAACGCACAATGCGAAGCACACAACCTACATACAAAGCACGTCAGACAGAGCACACAATTAATATCCCACTCAACACGTAAAGCACACAGAGGACACAACACAAAGCACAATATGCCAAACAGATTAGGATACACCCAACACACATGCAACTGAGAGCACAATACGTTGCACATCACGGAACACACGTGCGGTCCCATCACACACTAAACATGAAACAGAAAACCATTCACAGACCACATAACATTCCCGACCATGAACACAACACGCTACAAAAAAGACGCCAAACGTACGACACACAAAGACACACTCCAAGCACGCAACACCCAGCGCAGGACCGCCCACAAACACACCAGTCTCACAGCCCTCCACAGAGCAATACACACAGAACATACCCTACAAACAACAAAGTACCCAAACTGCACACCTCACAATCGCAACAGTCACAACACAGAAAGAACACAACAAACGGGAAACACACGCTCAGACACATAAACACTGCCATGCACATTAAGCCAGCAGACCACAGACATCAGAGCTAAAAACACACCATAACGCAGTATGCAAAACGCAACATAACACAGAATACACACCCAATCACACAACAAACACCACAACCCATGCCCTACAGTATAAACAAAAGACGAACGACGCACTTCACACATGACACAAAACCCACAAACACAAAGGACCACACAGAAAGACGCACAACGCAAACATCGCACACAACACACACATTAAAAGAAACACATCAACACATTGCCGCAACACACAAAATAATACACAAATTACAGAGCAATACATCACACAACACACAAACATCACACACAATTTATACATCACACCTCATAACACACACAACAACCTGCAGTAACAACACAACACACAGACCGATGCAACCACTACATACCATACATAAAGCCACACGCTCAAGGAATAACCACAATAAACTTAAGTAAACTCCCACAAACACAAAGACAGAGGACACACACAAACTCAGCACGCTAAAAGCACAACAGATGAAACAACATACAGCACAAACATCACAGGACATAAAGGCACACGATTCTCAGACACCACGGTTAGCCATATACACACCACACACACAATGAGGTACACGACACGAGCAAAACCACATACAGATAACACGTGTCCCCTCACACACTTAATCAATCACACACACAGCCTCTCAAACACAGCCAAACACGTATCAGAATCACATATGCATCACACACAGAAAACATACAAAACCACATGAAAGCAAACAACCAAGAATAAAGGCAGATAGCACACTTTTCTAACACTGAACACCCCACTCACAACCGCACGCAGACACCCCACACGCATGTATACACGGGCACCTTTACGCAATGCGCGCACAAACACACACACACACACAACATAAAGTAAAAACACAACAGTCACAGGGCGCACACCAGACACAACAGAGCACATGTTTCTCCTAAAACACACAAGTCACATTTGCAAGAGTACATGCACCACGCACCGTGAGGAACACCAAACACAACCACACACAGGTGACATATCTCACTTCGCAAACATAACAAGCACCCTCACATCACAACTCAAACACAACCATACGCAAATCACAATCACATACGGAAAACACACACAAAACAAATCCCTAGGCAAAACACACACAACCCACAAAGAAGACAAAGAGCGCACATTGCATACACTACACTCTGCAAGCACAACCACGCACAGACACAAAACACGTACATCCTCACGCAGGAGCACAACGCAGAGCACACACACAACACAGAAACACGCGAAACAAGTGTCCCAAGACACAGACCACACACCTCAAGGCACATAACTGCTCACAAAACACACACGGAAAACACTGCACAGACTACGTACTGCACACACCATGAGACATACTGAACAAGCGAAACCGCACAGTCAACACTTCTGATATCACGTGCATAACTCAAACAGCCAAACACACACACACAACCTCTCTAACACAACCACACACAAATCACAAACTCCACACATAAGACGGACACAACACATACTAATAATCCACAGACTACTCCCCTATGACGCACTACACACAACACACACAGACACAAGCAGGCAGTATAGAGCACACACAGGTGCACGCAGACAGCTCGAAAAATCACACCCAAAATACACACTCACAGAACACATCAGACGCAACGCAAAACTTACATCACACAGAATGCTCAAAATACAGAGACCACCCAACATCTATCCTGTATGTAACACACAGAAAGCATATAGACAGCGCTCACACAACCCAGAACACAGTACACAACAGAAAGCAGAAAGACCAGACGCAGTACACATGAAACACGACGACGGAAGGCAGACAACAGAAACACAACACACACACAAACACCAACGGATAACTCATAAAAAATGACAAGATATACAACACACAAAGAACCACTCAGTGCACAGAACACACAGCTCACGACCACACCCATGACACATTGCACGCCACACAGAGAAAGTATGCAGAACAATGTACTCAACAAGCAGCAAAGAACCCATAACACACATTGTACATTCACAACACACACCACATATACAAGCACCAGTAGAACACTCATAAAAAATGACAAAATGTACAACACACAAGGAACCGCTCAATGCACACAACTCACAACCACGCACGTCACACATTGCACGCCACACGGAGAAAATTACACAGAGCAGTGAACTCGACACGCAGTAAAGATCCCACACCACACGTAGTACCTACTCTACACACACAACATGGACAACACACACAAAATAAACAAGGCCCACAGATCACAGTCAACACAAGCCCAAACACACAAGAACACACAGCACACACAGCACAGCCAAACGGAATACACACAGAATCACAACACAAACACCACAAATCATTCACTACCGCATATCAACCACAAATACAGCACACTACACGAAAGAATTCCAGAAAGCACAACACGCACGGATCAAACACGCACAATACACAGTAATAAACACATAACACACAACGCACACAGCAAGACATAAAAAAAAGAAGCAGAAACGACACACAGCACACACAACACAACACACACAAAATGTGCATCACAACAGCGCAGACAACACTCACTACATACAACACTCGCAGAACATACAACACACCGGCCACACACAACACACATGGAGAGCACCAACACAACACATACAACGCACACGAAAAACACCCACAACACGCCAAAGAGTTTACATACAACCTCTCAACACACAAACATCGCCTCACCCTAAACAACAAACCCCACACACACCGAGCACATGACTGCACACAATACCCATGAACCACGGTTCTCAGAGTAAACACAACACACACAGTGAGGGACACTGACCAAGCATGACCACACACAGTACACACATCACAAATTACACTCAATACTCAAACAGCGAACCCCACACACCACCTGTCAAACACAAACCCACGGTAATCACAACCACATGCAGAACCCGCACCACACACAACACATGCGAAATGACATGGAAGAAATACACAAACCACAAAAGAACACCGAATTTATGAAACACATTTCACAGACTGCACACACCACACAAAACACACATAAAACATACAGCACACAGGGCCTCACAGAACGCACAATGCGAAGCACACAACCTACATACAAAGCACGTCAGACAGAGCACACAATTAATATCCCATTCAACACGTAAAGCACACAGAGGACACAACACAAAGCACAATATGCCAAACAGATTAGGATACACCCAACACACATGCAACTGAGAGCACAATACGTTGCACATCACGGAACACACGTGCGGTCCCATCACACACTAAACATGAAACAGAAAACCATTCACAGACCACATAACATTCCCGACCGTGAACACAACATGCTACAAAAAAGTCACCAAACGTACGACACACAAAGACACACTCCAAGCACGCAACACCCAGCGCAGGACCGCCCACAGACACACCAGTCTCACGGCCCTCCACAGAGCAATACACACAGAACATACCCTACAAACAACAAAGTACCCAAACTGCACACCTCACAATCGCAACAGTCACAACACAGAAAGAACACAACACACGGGAAACACACGCTCAGACACATAAACACTGCCATGCACATTAAGCCAGCAGACCACAGACATCAGAGCTAAAAACACACCATAACGCAGTATGCAAAACGCAACACAACACAGAATACACACCCAATCACACAAAAAACACCACAACCCATGCCCTACAGTATAAACAAAAGACGAACGACGCACTTCACACATGACACAAAACCCACAAACACAAAGGACCACACAGAAAGACGCACAACGCAAACATCGCACACAACACACACATTAAAAGAAACACATCAACACATTGCCGCAACACACAAAATAATACACAAATTACAGAGCAATACATCACACAACACACAAACATCACACACAATTTATACATCACACCTCATAACACACACAACAACCTGCAGTAACAACACAACACACAGACCGATGCAACCACTACATACCATACATAAAGCCACACGCTCAAGGAATAACCACAATAAACTTAAGTAAACTCCCACAAACACAAAGACAGAGGACACACACAAACTCAGCACGCTAAAAGCACAACAGATGAAACAACATACAGCACAAACATCACAGGACATAAAGGCACACGATTCTCAGACACCACGGTTAGCCATATACACACCACACACACAATGAGGTACACGACACGAGCAAAACCACATACAGATAACACGTGTCCCCTCACACACTTAATCAATCACACACACAGCCTCTCAAACACAGCCAAACACGTATCAGAATCACATATGCATCACACACAGAAAACATACAAAACCACATGAAAGCAAACAACCAAGAATAAAGGCAGATAGCACACTTTTCTAACACTGAACACCCCACTCACAACCGCACGCAGACACCCCACACGCATGTATACACGGGCACCTTTACGCAATGCGCGCACAAACACACACACACACACAACATAAAGTAAAAACACAACAGTCACAGGGCGCACACCAGACACAACAGAGCACATGTTTCTCCTAAAACACACAAGTCACATTTGCAAGAGTACATGCACCACGCACCGTGAGGAACACCAAACACAACCACACACAGGTGACATATCTCACTTCGCAAACATAACAAGCACCCTCACATCACAACTCAAACACAACCATACGCAAATCACAATCACATACGGAAAACACACACAAAACAAATCCCTAGGCAAAACACACACAACCCACAAAGAAGACAAAGAGCGCACATTGCATACACTACACTCTGCAAGCACAACCACGCACAGACACAAAACACGTACATCCTCACGCAGGAGCACAACGCAGAGCACACACACAACACAGAAACACGCGAAACAAGGGTCCCAAGACACAGACCACACACCTCAAGGCACATAACTGCTCACAAAACACACACGGAAAACACTGCACAGACTACGTACTGCACACACCATGAGACATACTGAACAAGCGAAACCGCACAGTCAACACTTCTGATATCACGTGCATAACTCAAACAGCCAAACACACACACACAACCTCTCTAACACAACCACACACAAATCACAAACTCCACACATAAGACGGACACAACACATACTAATAATCCACAGACTACTCCCCTATGACGCACTACACACAACACACACAGCCACAAGCAGGCAGTATAGAGCACACACAGGTGCACGCAGACAGCTCGAAAAATCACACCCAAAATACACACTCACAGAACACATCAGACGCAACGCAAAACTTACATCACACAGAATGCTCAAAATACAGAGACCACCCAACATCTATCCTGTATGTAACACACAGAAAGCATATAGACAGCGCTCACACAACCCAGAACACAGTACACAACAGAAAGCAGAAAGACCAGACGCAGTACACATGAAACACGACGACGGAAGGCAGACAACAGAAACACAACACACACACAAACACCAACGGATAACTCATAAAAAATGACAAGATATACAACACACAAAGAACCACTCAGTGCACAGAACACACAGCTCACGACCACACCCATGACACATTGCACGCCACACAGAGAAAGTATGCAGAACAATGTACTCAACAAGCAGCAAAGAACCCATAACACACATTGTACATTCACAACACACACCACATATACAAGCACCAGTAGAACACTCATAAAAAATGACAAAATGTACAACACACAAGGAACCGCTCAATGCACACAACTCACAACCACGCACGTCACACATTGCACGCCACACGGAGAAAATTACACAGAGCCGTGAACTCGACACGCAGTAAAGATCCCACACCACACGTAGTACCTACTCTACACACACAACATGGACAACACACACAAAATAAACAAGGCCCACAGATCACAGTCAACACAAGCCCAAACACACAAGAACACACAGCACACACAGCACAGCCAAACGGAATACACACAGAATCACAACACAAACACCACAAATCATTCACTACCGCATATCAACCACAAATACAGCACACTACACGAAAGAATTCCAGAAAGCACAACACGCACGGATCAAACACGCACAATACACAGTAATAAACACATAACACACAACGCACACAGCAAGACATAAAAAAAAGAAGCAGAAACGACACACAGCACACACAACACAACACACACAAAATGTGCATCACAACAGCGCAGACAACACTCACTACATACAACACTCGCAGAACATACAACACACCGGCCACACACAACACACATGGAGAGCACCAACACAACACATACAACGCACACGAAAAACACCCACAACACGCCAAAGAGTTTACATACAACCTCTCAACACACAAACATCGCCTCACCCTAAACAACAAACCCCACACACACCGAGCACATGACTGCACACAATACCCATGAACCACGGTTCTCAGAGTAAACACAACACACACAGTGAGGGACACTGACCAAGCATGACCACACACAGTACACACATCACAAATTACACTCAATACTCAAACAGCGAACCCCACACACCACCTGTCAAACACAAACCCACGGTAATCACAACCACATGCAGAACCCGCACCACACACAACACATGCGAAATGACATGGAAGAAATACACAAACCACAAAAGAACACCGAATTTATGAAACACATTTCACAGACTGCACACACCACACAAAACACACATGAAACATACAGCACACAGGGCCTCACAGAACGCACAATGCGAAGCACACAACCTACATACAAAGCACGTCAGACAGAGCACACAATTAATATCCCACTCAACACGTAAAGCACACAGAGGACACAACACAAAGCACAATATGCCAAACAGATTAGGATACACCCAACACACATGCAACTGAGAGCACAATACGTTGCACATCACGGAACACACGTGCGGTCCCATCACACACTAAACATGAAACAGAAAACCATTCACAGACCACATAACATTCCCGACCATGAACACAACACGCTACAAAAAAGACGCCAAACGTACGACACACAAAGACACACTCCAAGCACGCAACATCCAGCGCAGGACCGCCCACAAACACACCAGTCTCACAGCCCTCCACAGAGCAATACACACAGAACATACCCTACAAACAACAAAGTACCCAAACTGCACACCTCACAATCGCAACAGTCACAACACAGAAAGAACACAACACACGGGAAACACACGCTCAGACACATAAACACTGCCATGCACATTAAGCCAGCAGACCACAGACATCAGAGCTAAAAACACACCATAACGCAGTACGCAAAACGCAACACAACACAGAATACACACCCAATCACACAACAAACACCACAACCCATGCCCTACAGTATAAACAAAAGACGAACGATGCACTTCACACATGACACAAAACCCACAAACACAAAGGACCACACAGAAAGACGCACAACGCAAACATCGCACACAACACACACATTAGAGAAACACATCAACACATTGCCGCAACACACAAAATAATACACAAATTACAGAGCAATACATCACACAACACACAAACATCACACACAATTTATACATCACACCTCATAACACACACAACAACCTGCAGTAACAACACAACACACAGACCGATGCAACCACTACATACCATACATGAAGCCACACGCTCAAGGAATAACCACAATAAACTTAAGTAAACTCCCACAAACACAAAGACAGAGGACACACACAAACTCAGCACGCTAAAAGCACAACAGATGAAACAACATAAGGCACAAACATCACAGGACATAAAGGCACACGATTCTCAGACACCACGGTTAGCCATATACACACCACACACACAATGAGGTACACGACACGAGCAAAACCACATACAGATAACACGTGTCCCCTCACACACTTAATCAATCACACACACAGCCTCTCAAACACAGCCAAACACGTATCAGAATCACATATGCATCACACACAGAAAACATACAAAACCACATGAAAGCAAACAACCAAGAATAAAGGCAGATAGCACACTTTTCTAACACTGAACACCCCACTCACAACCGCACGCAGACACCCCACACGCATGTATACACGGGCACCTTTACGCAATGCGCGCACAAACACACACACACACACAACATAAAGTAAAAACACAACAGTCACAGGGCGCACACCAGACACAACAGAGCACATGTTTCTCCTAAAACACACAAGTCACATTTGCAAGAGTACATGCACCACGCACCGTGAGGAACACCAAACACAACCACACACAGGTGACATATCTCACTTCGCAAACATAACAAGCACCCTCACATCACAACTCAAACACAACCATACGCAAATCACAATCACATACGGAAAACACACACAAAACAAATCCCTAGGCAAAACACACACAACCCACAAAGAAGACAAAGAGCGCACATTGCATACACTACACTCTGCAAGCACAACCACGCACAGACACAAAACACGTACATCCTCACGCAGGAGCACAACGCAGAGCACACACACAACACAGAAACACGCGAAACAAGGGTCCCAAGACACAGACCACACACCTCAAGGCACATAACTGCTCACAAAACACACACGGAAAACACTGCACAGACTACGTACTGCACACACCATGAGACATACTGAACAAGCGAAACCGCACAGTCAACACTTCTGATATCACGTGCATAACTCAAACAGCCAAACACACACACACAACCTCTCTAACACAACCACACACAAATCACAAACTCCACACATAAGACGGACACAACACATACTAATAATCCACAGACTACTCCCCTATGACGCACTACACACAACACACACAGCCACAAGCAGGCAGTATAGAGCACACACAGGTGCACGCAGACAGCTCGAAAAATCACACCCAAAATACACACTCACAGAACACATCAGACGCAACGCAAAACTTACATCACACAGAATGCTCAAAATACAGAGACCACCCAACATCTATCCTGTATGTAACACACAGAAAGCATATAGACAGCGCTCACACAACCCAGAACACAGTACACAACAGAAAGCAGAAAGACCAGACGCAGTACACATGAAACACGACGACGGAAGGCAGACAACAGAAACACAACACACACACAAACACCAACGGATAACTCATAAAAAATGACAAGATATACAACACACAAAGAACCACTCAGTGCACAGAACACACAGCTCACGACCACACCCATGACACATTGCACGCCACACAGAGAAAGTATGCAGAACAATGTACTCAACAAGCAGCAAAGAACCCATAACACACATTGTACATTCACAACACACACCACATATACAAGCACCAGTAGAACACTCATAAAAAATGACAAAATGTACAACACACAAGGAACCGCTCAATGCACACAACTCACAACCACGCACGTCACACATTGCACGCCACACGGAGAAAATTACACAGAGCCGTGAACTCGACACGCAGTAAAGATCCCACACCACACGTAGTACCTACTCTACACACACAACATGGACAACACACACAAAATAAACAAGGCCCACAGATCACAGTCAACACAAGCCCAAACACACAAGAACACACAGCACACACAGCACAGCCAAACGGAATACACACAGAATCACAACACAAACACCACAAATCATTCACTACCGCATATCAACCACAAATACAGCACACTACACGAAAGAATTCCAGAAAGCACAACACGCACGGATCAAACACGCACAATACACAGTAATAAACACATAACACACAACGCACACAGCAAGACATAAAAAAAAGAAGCAGAAACGACACACAGCACACACAACACAACACACACAAAATGTGCATCACAACAGCGCAGACAACACTCACTACATACAACACTCGCAGAACATACAACACACCGGCCACACACAACACACATGGAGAGCACCAACACAACACATACAACGCACACGAAAAACACCCACAACACGCCAAAGAGTTTACATACAACCTCTCAACACACAAACATCGCCTCACCCTAAACAACAAACCCCACACACACCGAGCACATGACTGCACACAATACCCATGAACCACGGTTCTCAGAGTAAACACAACACACACAGTGAGGGACACTGACCAAGCATGACCACACACAGTACACACATCACAAATTACACTCAATACTCAAACAGCGAACCCCACACACCACCTGTCAAACACAAACCCACGGTAATCACAACCACATGCAGAACCCGCACCACACACAACACATGCGAAATGACATGGAAGAAATACACAAACCACAAAAGAACACCGAATTTATGAAACACATTTCACAGACTGCACACACCACACAAAACACACATGAAACATACAGCACACAGGGCCTCACAGAACGCACAATGCGAAGCACACAACCTACATACAAAGCACGTCAGACAGAGCACACAATTAATATCCCACTCAACACGTAAAGCACACAGAGGACACAACACAAAGCACAATATGCCAAACAGATTAGGATACACCCAACACACATGCAACTGAGAGCACAATACGTTGCACATCACGGAACACACGTGCGGTCCCATCACACACTAAACATGAAACAGAAAACCATTCACAGACCACATAACATTCCCGACCATGAACACAACACGCTACAAAAAAGACGCCAAACGTACGACACACAAAGACACACTCCAAGCACGCAACATCCAGCGCAGGACCGCCCACAAACACACCAGTCTCACAGCCCTCCACAGAGCAATACACACAGAACATACCCTACAAACAACAAAGTACCCAAACTGCACACCTCACAATCGCAACAGTCACAACACAGAAAGAACACAACACACGGGAAACACACGCTCAGACACATAAACACTGCCATGCACATTAAGCCAGCAGACCACAGACATCAGAGCTAAAAACACACCATAACGCAGTACGCAAAACGCAACACAACACAGAATACACACCCAATCACACAACAAACACCACAACCCATGCCCTACAGTATAAACAAAAGACGAACGATGCACTTCACACATGACACAAAACCCACAAACACAAAGGACCACACAGAAAGACGCACAACGCAAACATCGCACACAACACACACATTAGAGAAACACATCAACACATTGCCGCAACACACAAAATAATACACAAATTACAGAGCAATACATCACACAACACACAAACATCACACACAATTTATACATCACACCTCATAACACACACAACAACCTGCAGTAACAACACAACACACAGACCGATGCAACCACTACATACCATACATGAAGCCACACGCTCAAGGAATAACCACAATAAACTTAAGTAAACTCCCACAAACACAAAGACAGAGGACACACACAAACTCAGCACGCTAAAAGCACAACAGATGAAACAACATAAGGCACAAACATCACAGGACATAAAGGCACACGATTCTCAGACACCACGGTTAGCCATATACACACCACACACACAATGAGGTACACGACACGAGCAAAACCACATACAGATAACACGTGTCCCCTCACACACTTAATCAATCACACACACAGCCTCTCAAACACAGCCAAACACGTATCAGAATCACATATGCATCACACACAGAAAACATACAAAACCACATGAAAGCAAACAACCAAGAATAAAGGCAGATAGCACACTTTTCTAACACTGAACACCCCACTCACAACCGCACGCAGACACCCCACACGCATGTATACACGGGCACCTTTACGCAATGCGCGCACAAACACACACACACACACAACATAAAGTAAAAACACAACAGTCACAGGGCGCACACCAGACACAACAGAGCACATGTTTCTCCTAAAACACACAAGTCACATTTGCAAGAGTACATGCACCACGCACCGTGAGGAACACCAAACACAACCACACACAGGTGACATATCTCACTTCGCAAACATAACAAGCACCCTCACATCACAACTCAAACACAACCATACGCAAATCACAATCACATACGGAAAACACACACAAAACAAATCCCTAGGCAAAACACACACAACCCACAAAGAAGACAAAGAGCGCACATTGCATACACTACACTCTGCAAGCACAACCACGCACAGACACAAAACACGTACATCCTCACGCAGGAGCACAACGCAGAGCACACACACAACACAGAAACACGCGAAACAAGGGTCCCAAGACACAGACCACACACCTCAAGGCACATAACTGCTCACAAAACACACACGGAAAACACTGCACAGACTACGTACTGCACACACCATGAGACATACTGAACAAGCGAAACCGCACAGTCAACACTTCTGATATCACGTGCATAACTCAAACAGCCAAACACACACACACAACCTCTCTAACACAACCACACACAAATCACAAACTCCACACATAAGACGGACACAACACATACTAATAATCCACAGACTACTCCCCTATGACGCACTACACACAACACACACAGCCACAAGCAGGCAGTATAGAGCACACACAGGTGCACGCAGACAGCTCGAAAAATCACACCCAAAATACACACTCACAGAACACATCAGACGCAACGCAAAACTTACATCACACAGAATGCTCAAAATACAGAGACCACCCAACATCTATCCTGTATGTAACACACAGAAAGCATATAGACAGCGCTCACACAACCCAGAACACAGTACACAACAGAAAGCAGAAAGACCAGACGCAGTACACATGAAACACGACGACGGAAGGCAGACAACAGAAACACAACACACACACAAACACCAACGGATAACTCATAAAAAATGACAAGATATACAACACACAAAGAACCACTCAGTGCACAGAACACACAGCTCACGACCACACCCATGACACATTGCACGCCACACAGAGAAAGTATGCAGAACAATGTACTCAACAAGCAGCAAAGAACCCATAACACACATTGTACATTCACAACACACACCACATATACAAGCACCAGTAGAACACTCATAAAAAATGACAAAATGTACAACACACAAGGAACCGCTCAATGCACACAACTCACAACCACGCACGTCACACATTGCACGCCACACGGAGAAAATTACACAGAGCCGTGAACTCGACACGCAGTAAAGATCCCACACCACACGTAGTACCTACTCTACACACACAACATGGACAACACACACAAAATAAACAAGGCCCACAGATCACAGTCAACACAAGCCCAAACACACAAGAACACACAGCACACACAGCACAGCCAAACGGAATACACACAGAATCACAACACAAACACCACAAATCATTCACTACCGCATATCAACCACAAATACAGCACACTACACGAAAGAATTCCAGAAAGCACAACACGCACGGATCAAACACGCACAATACACAGTAATAAACACATAACACACAACGCACACAGCAAGACATAAAAAAAAGAAGCAGAAACGACACACAGCACACACAACACAACACACACAAAATGTGCATCACAACAGCGCAGACAACACTCACTACATACAACACTCGCAGAACATACAACACACCGGCCACACACAACACACATGGAGAGCACCAACACAACACATACAACGCACACGAAAAACACCCACAACACGCCAAAGAGTTTACATACAACCTCTCAACACACAAACATCGCCTCACCCTAAACAACAAACCCCACACACACCGAGCACATGACTGCACACAATACCCATGAACCACGGTTCTCAGAGTAAACACAACACACACAGTGAGGGACACTGACCAAGCATGACCACACACAGTACACACATCACAAATTACACTCAATACTCAAACAGCGAACCCCACACACCACCTGTCAAACACAAACCCACGGTAATCACAACCACATGCAGAACCCGCACCACACACAACACATGCGAAATGACATGGAAGAAATACACAAACCACAAAAGAACACCGAATTTATGAAACACATTTCACAGACTGCACACACCACACAAAACACACATGAAACATACAGCACACAGGGCCTCACAGAACGCACAATGCGAAGCACACAACCTACATACAAAGCACGTCAGACAGAGCACACAATTAATATCCCACTCAACACGTAAAGCACACAGAGGACACAACACAAAGCACAATATGCCAAACAGATTAGGATACACCCAACACACATGCAACTGAGAGCACAATACGTTGCACATCACGGAACACACGTGCGGTCCCATCACACACTAAACATGAAACAGAAAACCATTCACAGACCACATAACATTCCCGACCATGAACACAACACGCTACAAAAAAGACGCCAAACGTACGACACACAAAGACACACTCCAAGCACGCAACATCCAGCGCAGGACCGCCCACAAACACACCAGTCTCACAGCCCTCCACAGAGCAATACACACAGAACATACCCTACAAACAACAAAGTACCCAAACTGCACACCTCACAATCGCAACAGTCACAACACAGAAAGAACACAACACACGGGAAACACACGCTCAGACACATAAACACTGCCATGCACATTAAGCCAGCAGACCACAGACATCAGAGCTAAAAACACACCATAACGCAGTACGCAAAACGCAACACAACACAGAATACACACCCAATCACACAACAAACACCACAACCCATGCCCTACAGTATAAACAAAAGACGAACGATGCACTTCACACATGACACAAAACCCACAAACACAAAGGACCACACAGAAAGACGCACAACGCAAACATCGCACACAACACACACATTAGAGAAACACATCAACACATTGCCGCAACACACAAAATAATACACAAATTACAGAGCAATACATCACACAACACACAAACATCACACACAATTTATACATCACACCTCATAACACACACAACAACCTGCAGTAACAACACAACACACAGACCGATGCAACCACTACATACCATACATGAAGCCACACGCTCAAGGAATAACCACAATAAACTTAAGTAAACTCCCACAAACACAAAGACAGAGGACACACACAAACTCAGCACGCTAAAAGCACAACAGATGAAACAACATAAGGCACAAACATCACAGGACATAAAGGCACACGATTCTCAGACACCACGGTTAGCCATATACACACCACACACACAATGAGGTACACGACACGAGCAAAACCACATACAGATAACACGTGTCCCCTCACACACTTAATCAATCACACACACAGCCTCTCAAACACAGCCAAACACGTATCAGAATCACATATGCATCACACACAGAAAACATACAAAACCACATGAAAGCAAACAACCAAGAATAAAGGCAGATAGCACACTTTTCTAACACTGAACACCCCACTCACAACCGCACGCAGACACCCCACACGCATGTATACACGGGCACCTTTACGCAATGCGCGCACAAACACACACACACACACAACATAAAGTAAAAACACAACAGTCACAGGGCGCACACCAGACACAACAGAGCACATGTTTCTCCTAAAACACACAAGTCACATTTGCAAGAGTACATGCACCACGCACCGTGAGGAACACCAAACACAACCACACACAGGTGACATATCTCACTTCGCAAACATAACAAGCACCCTCACATCACAACTCAAACACAACCATACGCAAATCACAATCACATACGGAAAACACACACAAAACAAATCCCTAGGCAAAACACACACAACCCACAAAGAAGACAAAGAGCGCACATTGCATACACTACACTCTGCAAGCACAACCACGCACAGACACAAAACACGTACATCCTCACGCAGGAGCACAACGCAGAGCACACACACAACACAGAAACACGCGAAACAAGGGTCCCAAGACACAGACCACACACCTCAAGGCACATAACTGCTCACAAAACACACACGGAAAACACTGCACAGACTACGTACTGCACACACCATGAGACATACTGAACAAGCGAAACCGCACAGTCAACACTTCTGATATCACGTGCATAACTCAAACAGCCAAACACACACACACAACCTCTCTAACACAACCACACACAAATCACAAACTCCACACATAAGACGGACACAACACATACTAATAATCCACAGACTACTCCCCTATGACGCACTACACACAACACACACAGCCACAAGCAGGCAGTATAGAGCACACACAGGTGCACGCAGACAGCTCGAAAAATCACACCCAAAATACACACTCACAGAACACATCAGACGCAACGCAAAACTTACATCACACAGAATGCTCAAAATACAGAGACCACCCAACATCTATCCTGTATGTAACACACAGAAAGCATATAGACAGCGCTCACACAACCCAGAACACAGTACACAACAGAAAGCAGAAAGACCAGACGCAGTACACATGAAACACGACGACGGAAGGCAGACAACAGAAACACAACACACACACAAACACCAACGGATAACTCATAAAAAATGACAAGATATACAACACACAAAGAACCACTCAGTGCACAGAACACACAGCTCACGACCACACCCATGACACATTGCACGCCACACAGAGAAAGTATGCAGAACAATGTACTCAACAAGCAGCAAAGAACCCATAACACACATTGTACATTCACAACACACACCACATATACAAGCACCAGTAGAACACTCATAAAAAATGACAAAATGTACAACACACAAGGAACCGCTCAATGCACACAACTCACAACCACGCACGTCACACATTGCACGCCACACGGAGAAAATTACACAGAGCCGTGAACTCGACACGCAGTAAAGATCCCACACCACACGTAGTACCTACTCTACACACACAACATGGACAACACACACAAAATAAACAAGGCCCACAGATCACAGTCAACACAAGCCCAAACACACAAGAACACACAGCACACACAGCACAGCCAAACGGAATACACACAGAATCACAACACAAACACCACAAATCATTCACTACCGCATATCAACCACAAATACAGCACACTACACGAAAGAATTCCAGAAAGCACAACACGCACGGATCAAACACGCACAATACACAGTAATAAACACATAACACACAACGCACACAGCAAGACATAAAAAAAAGAAGCAGAAACGACACACAGCACACACAACACAACACACACAAAATGTGCATCACAACAGCGCAGACAACACTCACTACATACAACACTCGCAGAACATACAACACACCGGCCACACACAACACACATGGAGAGCACCAACACAACACATACAACGCACACGAAAAACACCCACAACACGCCAAAGAGTTTACATACAACCTCTCAACACACAAACATCGCCTCACCCTAAACAACAAACCCCACACACACCGAGCACATGACTGCACACAATACCCATGAACCACGGTTCTCAGAGTAAACACAACACACACAGTGAGGGACACTGACCAAGCATGACCACACACAGTACACACATCACAAATTACACTCAATACTCAAACAGCGAACCCCACACACCACCTGTCAAACACAAACCCACGGTAATCACAACCACATGCAGAACCCGCACCACACACAACACATGCGAAATGACATGGAAGAAATACACAAACCACAAAAGAACACCGAATTTATGAAACACATTTCACAGACTGCACACACCACACAAAACACACATGAAACATACAGCACACAGGGCCTCACAGAACGCACAATGCGAAGCACACAACCTACATACAAAGCACGTCAGACAGAGCACACAATTAATATCCCACTCAACACGTAAAGCACACAGAGGACACAACACAAAGCACAATATGCCAAACAGATTAGGATACACCCAACACACATGCAACTGAGAGCACAATACGTTGCACATCACGGAACACACGTGCGGTCCCATCACACACTAAACATGAAACAGAAAACCATTCACAGACCACATAACATTCCCGACCATGAACACAACACGCTACAAAAAAGACGCCAAACGTACGACACACAAAGACACACTCCAAGCACGCAACATCCAGCGCAGGACCGCCCACAAACACACCAGTCTCACAGCCCTCCACAGAGCAATACACACAGAACATACCCTACAAACAACAAAGTACCCAAACTGCACACCTCACAATCGCAACAGTCACAACACAGAAAGAACACAACACACGGGAAACACACGCTCAGACACATAAACACTGCCATGCACATTAAGCCAGCAGACCACAGACATCAGAGCTAAAAACACACCATAACGCAGTACGCAAAACGCAACACAACACAGAATACACACCCAATCACACAACAAACACCACAACCCATGCCCTACAGTATAAACAAAAGACGAACGATGCACTTCACACATGACACAAAACCCACAAACACAAAGGACCACACAGAAAGACGCACAACGCAAACATCGCACACAACACACACATTAGAGAAACACATCAACACATTGCCGCAACACACAAAATAATACACAAATTACAGAGCAATACATCACACAACACACAAACATCACACACAATTTATACATCACACCTCATAACACACACAACAACCTGCAGTAACAACACAACACACAGACCGATGCAACCACTACATACCATACATGAAGCCACACGCTCAAGGAATAACCACAATAAACTTAAGTAAACTCCCACAAACACAAAGACAGAGGACACACACAAACTCAGCACGCTAAAAGCACAACAGATGAAACAACATAAGGCACAAACATCACAGGACATAAAGGCACACGATTCTCAGACACCACGGTTAGCCATATACACACCACACACACAATGAGGTACACGACACGAGCAAAACCACATACAGATAACACGTGTCCCCTCACACACTTAATCAATCACACACACAGCCTCTCAAACACAGCCAAACACGTATCAGAATCACATATGCATCACACACAGAAAACATACAAAACCACATGAAAGCAAACAACCAAGAATAAAGGCAGATAGCACACTTTTCTAACACTGAACACCCCACTCACAACCGCACGCAGACACCCCACACGCATGTATACACGGGCACCTTTACGCAATGCGCGCACAAACACACACACACACACAACATAAAGTAAAAACACAACAGTCACAGGGCGCACACCAGACACAACAGAGCACATGTTTCTCCTAAAACACACAAGTCACATTTGCAAGAGTACATGCACCACGCACCGTGAGGAACACCAAACACAACCACACACAGGTGACATATCTCACTTCGCAAACATAACAAGCACCCTCACATCACAACTCAAACACAACCATACGCAAATCACAATCACATACGGAAAACACACACAAAACAAATCCCTAGGCAAAACACACACAACCCACAAAGAAGACAAAGAGCGCACATTGCATACACTACACTCTGCAAGCACAACCACGCACAGACACAAAACACGTACATCCTCACGCAGGAGCACAACGCAGAGCACACACACAACACAGAAACACGCGAAACAAGGGTCCCAAGACACAGACCACACACCTCAAGGCACATAACTGCTCACAAAACACACACGGAAAACACTGCACAGACTACGTACTGCACACACCATGAGACATACTGAACAAGCGAAACCGCACAGTCAACACTTCTGATATCACGTGCATAACTCAAACAGCCAAACACACACACACAACCTCTCTAACACAACCACACACAAATCACAAACTCCACACATAAGACGGACACAACACATACTAATAATCCACAGACTACTCCCCTATGACGCACTACACACAACACACACAGCCACAAGCAGGCAGTATAGAGCACACACAGGTGCACGCAGACAGCTCGAAAAATCACACCCAAAATACACACTCACAGAACACATCAGACGCAACGCAAAACTTACATCACACAGAATGCTCAAAATACAGAGACCACCCAACATCTATCCTGTATGTAACACACAGAAAGCATATAGACAGCGCTCACACAACCCAGAACACAGTACACAACAGAAAGCAGAAAGACCAGACGCAGTACACATGAAACACGACGACGGAAGGCAGACAACAGAAACACAACACACACACAAACACCAACGGATAACTCATAAAAAATGACAAGATATACAACACACAAAGAACCACTCAGTGCACAGAACACACAGCTCACGACCACACCCATGACACATTGCACGCCACACAGAGAAAGTATGCAGAACAATGTACTCAACAAGCAGCAAAGAACCCATAACACACATTGTACATTCACAACACACACCACATATACAAGCACCAGTAGAACACTCATAAAAAATGACAAAATGTACAACACACAAGGAACCGCTCAATGCACACAACTCACAACCACGCACGTCACACATTGCACGCCACACGGAGAAAATTACACAGAGCCGTGAACTCGACACGCAGTAAAGATCCCACACCACACGTAGTACCTACTCTACACACACAACATGGACAACACACACAAAATAAACAAGGCCCACAGATCACAGTCAACACAAGCCCAAACACACAAGAACACACAGCACACACAGCACAGCCAAACGGAATACACACAGAATCACAACACAAACACCACAAATCATTCACTACCGCATATCAACCACAAATACAGCACACTACACGAAAGAATTCCAGAAAGCACAACACGCACGGATCAAACACGCACAATACACAGTAATAAACACATAACACACAACGCACACAGCAAGACATAAAAAAAAGAAGCAGAAACGACACACAGCACACACAACACAACACACACAAAATGTGCATCACAACAGCGCAGACAACACTCACTACATACAACACTCGCAGAACATACAACACACCGGCCACACACAACACACATGGAGAGCACCAACACAACACATACAACGCACACGAAAAACACCCACAACACGCCAAAGAGTTTACATACAACCTCTCAACACACAAACATCGCCTCACCCTAAACAACAAACCCCACACACACCGAGCACATGACTGCACACAATACCCATGAACCACGGTTCTCAGAGTAAACACAACACACACAGTGAGGGACACTGACCAAGCATGACCACACACAGTACACACATCACAAATTACACTCAATACTCAAACAGCGAACCCCACACACCACCTGTCAAACACAAACCCACGGTAATCACAACCACATGCAGAACCCGCACCACACACAACACATGCGAAATGACATGGAAGAAATACACAAACCACAAAAGAACACCGAATTTATGAAACACATTTCACAGACTGCACACACCACACAAAACACACATGAAACATACAGCACACAGGGCCTCACAGAACGCACAATGCGAAGCACACAACCTACATACAAAGCACGTCAGACAGAGCACACAATTAATATCCCACTCAACACGTAAAGCACACAGAGGACACAACACAAAGCACAATATGCCAAACAGATTAGGATACACCCAACACACATGCAACTGAGAGCACAATACGTTGCACATCACGGAACACACGTGCGGTCCCATCACACACTAAACATGAAACAGAAAACCATTCACAGACCACATAACATTCCCGACCATGAACACAACACGCTACAAAAAAGACGCCAAACGTACGACACACAAAGACACACTCCAAGCACGCAACATCCAGCGCAGGACCGCCCACAAACACACCAGTCTCACAGCCCTCCACAGAGCAATACACACAGAACATACCCTACAAACAACAAAGTACCCAAACTGCACACCTCACAATCGCAACAGTCACAACACAGAAAGAACACAACACACGGGAAACACACGCTCAGACACATAAACACTGCCATGCACATTAAGCCAGCAGACCACAGACATCAGAGCTAAAAACACACCATAACGCAGTACGCAAAACGCAACACAACACAGAATACACACCCAATCACACAACAAACACCACAACCCATGCCCTACAGTATAAACAAAAGACGAACGATGCACTTCACACATGACACAAAACCCACAAACACAAAGGACCACACAGAAAGACGCACAACGCAAACATCGCACACAACACACACATTAGAGAAACACATCAACACATTGCCGCAACACACAAAATAATACACAAATTACAGAGCAATACATCACACAACACACAAACATCACACACAATTTATACATCACACCTCATAACACACACAACAACCTGCAGTAACAACACAACACACAGACCGATGCAACCACTACATACCATACATGAAGCCACACGCTCAAGGAATAACCACAATAAACTTAAGTAAACTCCCACAAACACAAAGACAGAGGACACACACAAACTCAGCACGCTAAAAGCACAACAGATGAAACAACATAAGGCACAAACATCACAGGACATAAAGGCACACGATTCTCAGACACCACGGTTAGCCATATACACACCACACACACAATGAGGTACACGACACGAGCAAAACCACATACAGATAACACGTGTCCCCTCACACACTTAATCAATCACACACACAGCCTCTCAAACACAGCCAAACACGTATCAGAATCACATATGCATCACACACAGAAAACATACAAAACCACATGAAAGCAAACAACCAAGAATAAAGGCAGATAGCACACTTTTCTAACACTGAACACCCCACTCACAACCGCACGCAGACACCCCACACGCATGTATACACGGGCACCTTTACGCAATGCGCGCACAAACACACACACACACACAACATAAAGTAAAAACACAACAGTCACAGGGCGCACACCAGACACAACAGAGCACATGTTTCTCCTAAAACACACAAGTCACATTTGCAAGAGTACATGCACCACGCACCGTGAGGAACACCAAACACAACCACACACAGGTGACATATCTCACTTCGCAAACATAACAAGCACCCTCACATCACAACTCAAACACAACCATACGCAAATCACAATCACATACGGAAAACACACACAAAACAAATCCCTAGGCAAAACACACACAACCCACAAAGAAGACAAAGAGCGCACATTGCATACACTACACTCTGCAAGCACAACCACGCACAGACACAAAACACGTACATCCTCACGCAGGAGCACAACGCAGAGCACACACACAACACAGAAACACGCGAAACAAGGGTCCCAAGACACAGACCACACACCTCAAGGCACATAACTGCTCACAAAACACACACGGAAAACACTGCACAGACTACGTACTGCACACACCATGAGACATACTGAACAAGCGAAACCGCACAGTCAACACTTCTGATATCACGTGCATAACTCAAACAGCCAAACACACACACACAACCTCTCTAACACAACCACACACAAATCACAAACTCCACACATAAGACGGACACAACACATACTAATAATCCACAGACTACTCCCCTATGACGCACTACACACAACACACACAGCCACAAGCAGGCAGTATAGAGCACACACAGGTGCACGCAGACAGCTCGAAAAATCACACCCAAAATACACACTCACAGAACACATCAGACGCAACGCAAAACTTACATCACACAGAATGCTCAAAATACAGAGACCACCCAACATCTATCCTGTATGTAACACACAGAAAGCATATAGACAGCGCTCACACAACCCAGAACACAGTACACAACAGAAAGCAGAAAGACCAGACGCAGTACACATGAAACACGACGACGGAAGGCAGACAACAGAAACACAACACACACACAAACACCAACGGATAACTCATAAAAAATGACAAGATATACAACACACAAAGAACCACTCAGTGCACAGAACACACAGCTCACGACCACACCCATGACACATTGCACGCCACACAGAGAAAGTATGCAGAACAATGTACTCAACAAGCAGCAAAGAACCCATAACACACATTGTACATTCACAACACACACCACATATACAAGCACCAGTAGAACACTCATAAAAAATGACAAAATGTACAACACACAAGGAACCGCTCAATGCACACAACTCACAACCACGCACGTCACACATTGCACGCCACACGGAGAAAATTACACAGAGCCGTGAACTCGACACGCAGTAAAGATCCCACACCACACGTAGTACCTACTCTACACACACAACATGGACAACACACACAAAATAAACAAGGCCCACAGATCACAGTCAACACAAGCCCAAACACACAAGAACACACAGCACACACAGCACAGCCAAACGGAATACACACAGAATCACAACACAAACACCACAAATCATTCACTACCGCATATCAACCACAAATACAGCACACTACACGAAAGAATTCCAGAAAGCACAACACGCACGGATCAAACACGCACAATACACAGTAATAAACACATAACACACAACGCACACAGCAAGACATAAAAAAAAGAAGCAGAAACGACACACAGCACACACAACACAACACACACAAAATGTGCATCACAACAGCGCAGACAACACTCACTACATACAACACTCGCAGAACATACAACACACCGGCCACACACAACACACATGGAGAGCACCAACACAACACATACAACGCACACGAAAAACACCCACAACACGCCAAAGAGTTTACATACAACCTCTCAACACACAAACATCGCCTCACCCTAAACAACAAACCCCACACACACCGAGCACATGACTGCACACAATACCCATGAACCACGGTTCTCAGAGTAAACACAACACACACAGTGAGGGACACTGACCAAGCATGACCACACACAGTACACACATCACAAATTACACTCAATACTCAAACAGCGAACCCCACACACCACCTGTCAAACACAAACCCACGGTAATCACAACCACATGCAGAACCCGCACCACACACAACACATGCGAAATGACATGGAAGAAATACACAAACCACAAAAGAACACCGAATTTATGAAACACATTTCACAGACTGCACACACCACACAAAACACACATGAAACATACAGCACACAGGGCCTCACAGAACGCACAATGCGAAGCACACAACCTACATACAAAGCACGTCAGACAGAGCACACAATTAATATCCCACTCAACACGTAAAGCACACAGAGGACACAACACAAAGCACAATATGCCAAACAGATTAGGATACACCCAACACACATGCAACTGAGAGCACAATACGTTGCACATCACGGAACACACGTGCGGTCCCATCACACACTAAACATGAAACAGAAAACCATTCACAGACCACATAACATTCCCGACCATGAACACAACACGCTACAAAAAAGACGCCAAACGTACGACACACAAAGACACACTCCAAGCACGCAACATCCAGCGCAGGACCGCCCACAAACACACCAGTCTCACAGCCCTCCACAGAGCAATACACACAGAACATACCCTACAAACAACAAAGTACCCAAACTGCACACCTCACAATCGCAACAGTCACAACACAGAAAGAACACAACACACGGGAAACACACGCTCAGACACATAAACACTGCCATGCACATTAAGCCAGCAGACCACAGACATCAGAGCTAAAAACACACCATAACGCAGTACGCAAAACGCAACACAACACAGAATACACACCCAATCACACAACAAACACCACAACCCATGCCCTACAGTATAAACAAAAGACGAACGATGCACTTCACACATGACACAAAACCCACAAACACAAAGGACCACACAGAAAGACGCACAACGCAAACATCGCACACAACACACACATTAGAGAAACACATCAACACATTGCCGCAACACACAAAATAATACACAAATTACAGAGCAATACATCACACAACACACAAACATCACACACAATTTATACATCACACCTCATAACACACACAACAACCTGCAGTAACAACACAACACACAGACCGATGCAACCACTACATACCATACATGAAGCCACACGCTCAAGGAATAACCACAATAAACTTAAGTAAACTCCCACAAACACAAAGACAGAGGACACACACAAACTCAGCACGCTAAAAGCACAACAGATGAAACAACATAAGGCACAAACATCACAGGACATAAAGGCACACGATTCTCAGACACCACGGTTAGCCATATACACACCACACACACAATGAGGTACACGACACGAGCAAAACCACATACAGATAACACGTGTCCCCTCACACACTTAATCAATCACACACACAGCCTCTCAAACACAGCCAAACACGTATCAGAATCACATATGCATCACACACAGAAAACATACAAAACCACATGAAAGCAAACAACCAAGAATAAAGGCAGATAGCACACTTTTCTAACACTGAACACCCCACTCACAACCGCACGCAGACACCCCACACGCATGTATACACGGGCACCTTTACGCAATGCGCGCACAAACACACACACACACACAACATAAAGTAAAAACACAACAGTCACAGGGCGCACACCAGACACAACAGAGCACATGTTTCTCCTAAAACACACAAGTCACATTTGCAAGAGTACATGCACCACGCACCGTGAGGAACACCAAACACAACCACACACAGGTGACATATCTCACTTCGCAAACATAACAAGCACCCTCACATCACAACTCAAACACAACCATACGCAAATCACAATCACATACGGAAAACACACACAAAACAAATCCCTAGGCAAAACACACACAACCCACAAAGAAGACAAAGAGCGCACATTGCATACACTACACTCTGCAAGCACAACCACGCACAGACACAAAACACGTACATCCTCACGCAGGAGCACAACGCAGAGCACACACACAACACAGAAACACGCGAAACAAGGGTCCCAAGACACAGACCACACACCTCAAGGCACATAACTGCTCACAAAACACACACGGAAAACACTGCACAGACTACGTACTGCACACACCATGAGACATACTGAACAAGCGAAACCGCACAGTCAACACTTCTGATATCACGTGCATAACTCAAACAGCCAAACACACACACACAACCTCTCTAACACAACCACACACAAATCACAAACTCCACACATAAGACGGACACAACACATACTAATAATCCACAGACTACTCCCCTATGACGCACTACACACAACACACACAGCCACAAGCAGGCAGTATAGAGCACACACAGGTGCACGCAGACAGCTCGAAAAATCACACCCAAAATACACACTCACAGAACACATCAGACGCAACGCAAAACTTACATCACACAGAATGCTCAAAATACAGAGACCACCCAACATCTATCCTGTATGTAACACACAGAAAGCATATAGACAGCGCTCACACAACCCAGAACACAGTACACAACAGAAAGCAGAAAGACCAGACGCAGTACACATGAAACACGACGACGGAAGGCAGACAACAGAAACACAACACACACACAAACACCAACGGATAACTCATAAAAAATGACAAGATATACAACACACAAAGAACCACTCAGTGCACAGAACACACAGCTCACGACCACACCCATGACACATTGCACGCCACACAGAGAAAGTATGCAGAACAATGTACTCAACAAGCAGCAAAGAACCCATAACACACATTGTACATTCACAACACACACCACATATACAAGCACCAGTAGAACACTCATAAAAAATGACAAAATGTACAACACACAAGGAACCGCTCAATGCACACAACTCACAACCACGCACGTCACACATTGCACGCCACACGGAGAAAATTACACAGAGCCGTGAACTCGACACGCAGTAAAGATCCCACACCACACGTAGTACCTACTCTACACACACAACATGGACAACACACACAAAATAAACAAGGCCCACAGATCACAGTCAACACAAGCCCAAACACACAAGAACACACAGCACACACAGCACAGCCAAACGGAATACACACAGAATCACAACACAAACACCACAAATCATTCACTACCGCATATCAACCACAAATACAGCACACTACACGAAAGAATTCCAGAAAGCACAACACGCACGGATCAAACACGCACAATACACAGTAATAAACACATAACACACAACGCACACAGCAAGACATAAAAAAAAGAAGCAGAAACGACACACAGCACACACAACACAACACACACAAAATGTGCATCACAACAGCGCAGACAACACTCACTACATACAACACTCGCAGAACATACAACACACCGGCCACACACAACACACATGGAGAGCACCAACACAACACATACAACGCACACGAAAAACACCCACAACACGCCAAAGAGTTTACATACAACCTCTCAACACACAAACATCGCCTCACCCTAAACAACAAACCCCACACACACCGAGCACATGACTGCACACAATACCCATGAACCACGGTTCTCAGAGTAAACACAACACACACAGTGAGGGACACTGACCAAGCATGACCACACACAGTACACACATCACAAATTACACTCAATACTCAAACAGCGAACCCCACACACCACCTGTCAAACACAAACCCACGGTAATCACAACCACATGCAGAACCCGCACCACACACAACACATGCGAAATGACATGGAAGAAATACACAAACCACAAAAGAACACCGAATTTATGAAACACATTTCACAGACTGCACACACCACACAAAACACACATGAAACATACAGCACACAGGGCCTCACAGAACGCACAATGCGAAGCACACAACCTACATACAAAGCACGTCAGACAGAGCACACAATTAATATCCCACTCAACACGTAAAGCACACAGAGGACACAACACAAAGCACAATATGCCAAACAGATTAGGATACACCCAACACACATGCAACTGAGAGCACAATACGTTGCACATCACGGAACACACGTGCGGTCCCATCACACACTAAACATGAAACAGAAAACCATTCACAGACCACATAACATTCCCGACCATGAACACAACACGCTACAAAAAAGACGCCAAACGTACGACACACAAAGACACACTCCAAGCACGCAACATCCAGCGCAGGACCGCCCACAAACACACCAGTCTCACAGCCCTCCACAGAGCAATACACACAGAACATACCCTACAAACAACAAAGTACCCAAACTGCACACCTCACAATCGCAACAGTCACAACACAGAAAGAACACAACACACGGGAAACACACGCTCAGACACATAAACACTGCCATGCACATTAAGCCAGCAGACCACAGACATCAGAGCTAAAAACACACCATAACGCAGTACGCAAAACGCAACACAACACAGAATACACACCCAATCACACAACAAACACCACAACCCATGCCCTACAGTATAAACAAAAGACGAACGATGCACTTCACACATGACACAAAACCCACAAACACAAAGGACCACACAGAAAGACGCACAACGCAAACATCGCACACAACACACACATTAGAGAAACACATCAACACATTGCCGCAACACACAAAATAATACACAAATTACAGAGCAATACATCACACAACACACAAACATCACACACAATTTATACATCACACCTCATAACACACACAACAACCTGCAGTAACAACACAACACACAGACCGATGCAACCACTACATACCATACATGAAGCCACACGCTCAAGGAATAACCACAATAAACTTAAGTAAACTCCCACAAACACAAAGACAGAGGACACACACAAACTCAGCACGCTAAAAGCACAACAGATGAAACAACATAAGGCACAAACATCACAGGACATAAAGGCACACGATTCTCAGACACCACGGTTAGCCATATACACACCACACACACAATGAGGTACACGACACGAGCAAAACCACATACAGATAACACGTGTCCCCTCACACACTTAATCAATCACACACACAGCCTCTCAAACACAGCCAAACACGTATCAGAATCACATATGCATCACACACAGAAAACATACAAAACCACATGAAAGCAAACAACCAAGAATAAAGGCAGATAGCACACTTTTCTAACACTGAACACCCCACTCACAACCGCACGCAGACACCCCACACGCATGTATACACGGGCACCTTTACGCAATGCGCGCACAAACACACACACACACACAACATAAAGTAAAAACACAACAGTCACAGGGCGCACACCAGACACAACAGAGCACATGTTTCTCCTAAAACACACAAGTCACATTTGCAAGAGTACATGCACCACGCACCGTGAGGAACACCAAACACAACCACACACAGGTGACATATCTCACTTCGCAAACATAACAAGCACCCTCACATCACAACTCAAACACAACCATACGCAAATCACAATCACATACGGAAAACACACACAAAACAAATCCCTAGGCAAAACACACACAACCCACAAAGAAGACAAAGAGCGCACATTGCATACACTACACTCTGCAAGCACAACCACGCACAGACACAAAACACGTACATCCTCACGCAGGAGCACAACGCAGAGCACACACACAACACAGAAACACGCGAAACAAGGGTCCCAAGACACAGACCACACACCTCAAGGCACATAACTGCTCACAAAACACACACGGAAAACACTGCACAGACTACGTACTGCACACACCATGAGACATACTGAACAAGCGAAACCGCACAGTCAACACTTCTGATATCACGTGCATAACTCAAACAGCCAAACACACACACACAACCTCTCTAACACAACCACACACAAATCACAAACTCCACACATAAGACGGACACAACACATACTAATAATCCACAGACTACTCCCCTATGACGCACTACACACAACACACACAGCCACAAGCAGGCAGTATAGAGCACACACAGGTGCACGCAGACAGCTCGAAAAATCACACCCAAAATACACACTCACAGAACACATCAGACGCAACGCAAAACTTACATCACACAGAATGCTCAAAATACAGAGACCACCCAACATCTATCCTGTATGTAACACACAGAAAGCATATAGACAGCGCTCACACAACCCAGAACACAGTACACAACAGAAAGCAGAAAGACCAGACGCAGTACACATGAAACACGACGACGGAAGGCAGACAACAGAAACACAACACACACACAAACACCAACGGATAACTCATAAAAAATGACAAGATATACAACACACAAAGAACCACTCAGTGCACAGAACACACAGCTCACGACCACACCCATGACACATTGCACGCCACACAGAGAAAGTATGCAGAACAATGTACTCAACAAGCAGCAAAGAACCCATAACACACATTGTACATTCACAACACACACCACATATACAAGCACCAGTAGAACACTCATAAAAAATGACAAAATGTACAACACACAAGGAACCGCTCAATGCACACAACTCACAACCACGCACGTCACACATTGCACGCCACACGGAGAAAATTACACAGAGCCGTGAACTCGACACGCAGTAAAGATCCCACACCACACGTAGTACCTACTCTACACACACAACATGGACAACACACACAAAATAAACAAGGCCCACAGATCACAGTCAACACAAGCCCAAACACACAAGAACACACAGCACACACAGCACAGCCAAACGGAATACACACAGAATCACAACACAAACACCACAAATCATTCACTACCGCATATCAACCACAAATACAGCACACTACACGAAAGAATTCCAGAAAGCACAACACGCACGGATCAAACACGCACAATACACAGTAATAAACACATAACACACAACGCACACAGCAAGACATAAAAAAAAGAAGCAGAAACGACACACAGCACACACAACACAACACACACAAAATGTGCATCACAACAGCGCAGACAACACTCACTACATACAACACTCGCAGAACATACAACACACCGGCCACACACAACACACATGGAGAGCACCAACACAACACATACAACGCACACGAAAAACACCCACAACACGCCAAAGAGTTTACATACAACCTCTCAACACACAAACATCGCCTCACCCTAAACAACAAACCCCACACACACCGAGCACATGACTGCACACAATACCCATGAACCACGGTTCTCAGAGTAAACACAACACACACAGTGAGGGACACTGACCAAGCATGACCACACACAGTACACACATCACAAATTACACTCAATACTCAAACAGCGAACCCCACACACCACCTGTCAAACACAAACCCACGGTAATCACAACCACATGCACAACCCGCACCACACACAACACATGCGAAATGACATGGAAGAAATACACAAACCACAAAAGAACACCGAATTTATGAAACACATTTCACAGACTGCACACACCACACAAAACACACATGAAACATACAGCACACAGGGCCTCACAGAATGCACAATGCGAAGCACACAACCTACATACAAAGCACGTCAGACAGAGCACACAATTAATATCCCACTCAACACGTAAAGCACACAGAGGACACAACACAAAGCACAATATGCCAAACAGATTAGGATACACCCAACACACATGCAACTGAGAGCACAATACGTTGCACATCACGGAACACACGTGCGGTCCCATCACACACTAAACATGAAACAGAAAACCATTCACAGACCACATAACATTCCCGACCATGAACACAACACGCTACAAAAAAGTCACCAAACGTACGACACACAAAGACACACTCCAAGCACGCAACACCCAGCGCAGGACCGCCCACAAACACACCAGTCTCACGGCCCTCCATAGAGCAATACACACAGAACATACCCTACAAACAACAAAGTACCCAAACTGCACACCTCACAATCGCAACAGTCACAACACAGAAAGAACACAACACACGGGAAACACACGCTCAGACACATAAACACTGCCATGCACATTAAGCCAGCAGACCACAGACATCAGAGCTAAAAACACACAATAACGCAGCACGCAAAACGCAACACAACACAGAATACACACCCAATCACACAACAAACACCACAACCCATGCCCTACAGTATAAACAAAAGACGAACGACGCACTTCACACATGACACAAAACCCACAAACACAAAGGACCACACAGAAAGACGCACAACGCAAACATCGCACACAACACACACATTAAAAGAAACACATCAACACATTGCCGCAACACACAAAATAATACACAAATTACAGAGCAATACATCACACAACACACAAACATCACACACAATTTATACATCACACCTCATAACACACACAACAACCTGCAGTAACAACACAACACACAGACCGATGCAACCACTACATACCATACGTAAAGCCACACGCTCAAGGAATAACCACAATAAACTTAAGTAAACTCCCACAAACACAAAGACAGAGGACACACACAAACTCAGCACGCTAAAAGCACAACAGATGAAACAACATACAGCACAAACATCACAGGACATAAAGGCACACGATTCTCAGACACCACGGTTAGCCATATACACACCACACACACAATGAGGTACACGACACGAGCAAAACCACATACAGATAACACGTGTCCCCTCACACACTTAATCAATCACACACACAGCCTCTCAAACACAGCCAAACACGTATCAGAATCACATATGCATCACACACAGAAAACATACAAAACCACATGAAAGCAAACAACCAAGAATAAAGGCAGATAGCACACTTTTCTAACACTGAACACCCCACTCACAACCGCACGCAGACATCCCACACGCATGTTTACACGGGCACCTTTACGCAATGCGCGCACAAACACACACACACACACAACATAAAGTAAAAACACAACAGTCACAGGGCGCACACCAGACACAACAGAGCACATGTTTCTCCTAAAACACACAAGTCACATTTGCAAGAGTACATGCACCACGCACCGTGAGGAACACCAAACACAACCACACACAGGTGACATATCTCACTTCGCAAACATAACAAGCACCCTCACATCACAACTCAAACACAACCATACGCAAATCACAATCACATACGGAAAACACACACAAAACAAATCCCTAGGCAAAACACACACAACCCACAAAGAAGACAAAGAGCGCACATTGCATACACTACACTCTGCAAGCACAACCACGCACAGACACAAAACACGTACATCCTCACGCAGGAGCACAACGCAGAGCACACACACAACACAGAAACATGCGAAACAAGGGTCCCAAGACACAGACCACACACCTCAAGGCACATAACTGCTCACAAAACACACACGGAAAACACTGCACAGACTACGTACTGCACACACCATGAGACATACTGAACAAGCGAAACCGCACAGTCAACACTTCTGATATCACGTGCATAACTCAAACAGCCAAACACACACACACAACCTCTCTAACACAACCACACACAAATCACAAACTCCACACATAAGACGGACACAACACATACTAATAATCCACAGACTACTCCCCTATGACGCACTACACACAACACACACAGCCACAAGCAGGCAGTATAGAGCACACACAGGTGCACGCAGACAGCTCGAAAAATCACACCCAAAATACACACTCACAGAACACATCAGACGCAACGCAAAACTTACATCACACAGAATGCTCAAAATACAGAGACCACCCAACATCTATCCTGTATGTAACACACAGAAAGCATATAGACAGCGCTCACACAACCCAGAACACAGTACACAACAGAAAGCAGAAAGACCAGACGCAGTACACATGAAACACGACGACGGAAGGCAGACAACAGAAACACAACACACACACAAACACCAACGGATAACTCATAAGAAATGACAAGATATACAACACACAAAGAACCACTCAGTGCACAGAACACACAGCTCACGACCACACCCATGACACATTGCACGCCACACAGAGAAAGTATGCAGAACAATGTACTCAACAAGCAGCAAAGAACCCATAACACACATTGTACATTCACAACACACACCACATATACAAGCACCAGTAGAACACTCATAAAAAATGACAAAATGTACAACACACAAGGAACCGCTCAATGCACACAACTCACAACCACGCACGTCACACATTGCACGCCACACGGAGAAAATTACACAGAGCAGTGAACTCGACATGCAGTAAAGATCCCACACCACACGTAGTACCTACTCTACACACACAACATGGACAACACACACAAAATAAACAAGGCCCACAGATCACAGTCAACACAAGCCCAAACACACAAGAACACACAGCACACACAGCACAGCCAAACGGAATACACACAGAATCACAACACAAACACCACAAATCATTCACTACCGCATATCAACCACAAATACAGCACACTACACGAAAGAATTCCAGAAAGCACAACACGCACGGATCAAACACGCACAATACACAGTAATAAACACATAACACACAACGCACACAGCAAGACATAAAAAAAAGAAGCAGAAACGACACACAGCACACACAACACAACACACACAAAATGTGCATCACAACAGCGCAGACAACACTCACTACATACAACACTCGCAGAACATACAACACACCGGCCACACACAACACACATGGAGAGCACCAACACAACACATACAACGCACACGAAAAACACCCACAACACGCCAAAGAGTTTACATACAACCTCTCAACACACAAACATCGCCTCACCCTAAACAACAAACCCCACACACACCGAGCACATGACTGCACACAATACCCATGAACCACGGTTCTCAGAGTAAACACAACACACACAGTGAGGGACACTGACCAAGCATGACCACACACAGTACACACATCACAAATTACACTCAATACTCAAACAGCGAACCCCACACACCACCTGTCAAACACAAACCCACGGTAATCACAACCACATGCAGAACCCGCACCACACACAACACATGCGAAATGACATGGAAGAAATACACAAACCACAAAAGAACACCGAATTTATGAAACACATTTCACAGACTGCACACACCACACAAAACACACATGAAACATACAGCACACAGGGCCTCACAGAACGCACAATGCGAAGCACACAACCTACATACAAAGCACGTCAGACAGAGCACACAATTAATATCCCACTCAACACGTAAAGCACACAGAGGACACAACACAAAGCACAATATGCCAAACAGATTAGGATACACCCAACACACATGCAACTGAGAGCACAATACGTTGCACATCACGGAACACACGTGCGGTCCCATCACACACTAAACATGAAACAGAAAACCATTCACAGACCACATAACATTCCCGACCATGAACACAACACGCTACAAAAAAGTCACCAAACGTACGACACACAAAGACACACTCCAAGCACGCAACACCCAGCGCAGGACCGCCCACAAACACACCAGTCTCACGGCCCTCCACAGAGCAATACACACAGAACATACCCTACAAACAACAAAGTACCCAAACTGCACACCTCACAATCACAACAGTCACAACACAGAAAGAACACAACACACGGGAAACACACGCTCAGACACATAAACACTGCCATGCACATTAAGCCAGCAGACCACAAACATCAGAGCTAAAAACACACCATAACGCAGCATGCAAAACGCAACACAACACAGAATACACACCCAATCACACAACAAACACCACAACCCATGCCCTACAGTATAAACAAAAGACGAACGACGCACTTCACACATGACACAAAACCCACAAACACAAAGGACCACACAGAAAGACGCACAACGCAAACATCGCACACAACACACACATTAAAAGAAACACATCAACACATTGCCGCAACACACAAAATAATACACAAATTACAGAGCAATACATCACACAACACACAAACATCACACACAATTTATACATCACACCTCATAACACACACAACACCCTGCAGTAACAACACAACACACAGACCGATGCAACCACTACATACCATACATAAAGCCACACGCTCAAGGAATAACCACAATAAACTTAAGTAAACTCCCACAAACACAAAGACAGAGGACACACACAAACTCAGCACGCTAAAAGCACAACAGATGAAACAACATACAGCACAAACATCACAGGACATAAAGGCACACGATTCTCAGACACCACGGTTAGCCATATACACACCACACACACAATGAGGTACACGACACGAGCAAAACCACATACAGATAACACGTGTCCCCTCACACACTTAATCAATCACACACACAGCCTCTCAAACACAGCCAAACACGTATCAGAATCACATATGCATCACACACAGAAAACATACAAAACCACATGAAAGCAAACAACCAAGAATAAAGGCAGATAGCACACTTTTCTAACACTGAACACCCCACTCACAACCGCACGCAGACACCCCACACGCATGTATACACGGGCACCTTTACGCAATGCGCGCACAAACACACACACACACAACATAAAGTAAAAACACAACAGTCACAGGGCGCACACCAGACACAACAGAGCACATGTTTCTCCTAAAACACACAAGTCACATTTGCAAGAGTACATGCACCACGCACCGTGAGGAACACCAAACACAACCACACACAGGTGACATATCTCACTTCGCAAACATAACAAGCACCCTCACATCACAACTCAAACACAACCATACGCAAATCACAATCACATACGGAAAACACACACAAAACAAATCCCTAGGCAAAACACACACAACCCACAAAGAAGACAAAGAGCGCACATTGCATACACTACACTCTGCAAGCACAACCACGCACAGACACAAAACACGTACATCCTCACGCAGGAGCACAACGCAGAGCACACACACAACACAGAAACACGCGAAACAAGGGTCCCAAGACACAGACCACACACCTCAAGGCACATAACTGCTCACAAAACACACACGGAAAACACTGCACAGACTACGTACTGCACACACCATGAGACATACTGAACAAGCGAAACCGCACAGTCAACACTTCTGATATCACGTGCATAACTCAAACAGCCAAACACACACACACAACCTCTCTAACACAACCACACACAAATCACAAACTCCACACATAAGACGGACACAACACATACTAATAATCCACAGACTACTCCCCTATGACGCACTACACACAACACACACAGCCACAAGCAGGCAGTATAGAGCACACACAGGTGCACGCAGACAGCTCGAAAAATCACACCCAAAATACACACTCACAGAACACATCAGACGCAACGCAAAACTAACATCACACAGAATGCTCAAAATACAGAGACCACCCAACATCTATCCTGTATGTAACACACAGAAAGCATATAGACAGCGCTCACACAACCCAGAACACAGTACACAACAGAAAGCAGAAAGACCAGACGCAGTACACATGAAACACGACGACGGAAGGCAGACAACAGAAACACAACACACACACAAACACCAACGGATAACTCATAAAAAATGACAAGATATACAACACACAAAGAACCACTCAGTGCACAGAACACACAGCTCACGACCACACCCATGACACATTGCACGCCACACAGAGAAAGTATGCAGAACAATGTACTCAACAAGCAGCAAAGAACCCATAACACACATTGTACATTCACAACACACACCACATATACAAGCACCAGTAGAACACTCATAAAAAATGACAAAATGTACAACACACAAGGAACCGCTCAATGCACACAACTCACAACCACGCACGTCACACATTGCACGCCACACGGAGAAAATTACACAGAGCAGTGAACTCGACACGCAGTAAAGATCCCACACCACACGTAGTACCTACTCTACACACACAACATGGACAACACACACAAAATAAACAAGGCCCACAGATCACAGTCAACACAAGCCCAAACACACAAGAACACACAGCACACAAAGCACAGCCAAACGGAATACACACAGAATCACAACACAAACACCACAAATCATTCACTACCGCATATCAACCACAAATACAGCACACTACACGAAAGAATTCCAGAAAGCACAACACGCACGGATCAAACACGCACAATACACAGTAATTAACACATAACACACAACGCACACAGCAAGACATAAAAAAAAGAAGCAGAAACGACACACAGCACACACAACACAACACACACAAAATGTGCATCACAACAGCGCAGACAACACTCACTACATACAACACTCGCAGAACATACAACACACCGGCCACACACAACACACATGGAGTGCGCCAACACAACACATACAACGCACACGAAAAACACCCACAACACGCCAAAGAGTTTACATACAACCTCTCAACACACAAACATCGCCTCACCCTAAACAACAAACCCCACACACACCGAGCACATGACTGCACACAATACCCATGAACCACGGTTCTCAGAGTAAACACAACACACACAGTGAGGGACACTGACCAAGCATGACCACACACAGTACACACATCACAAATTACACTCAATACTCAAACAGCGAACCCCACACACCACCTGTCAAACACAAACCCACGGTAATCACAACCACATGCACAACCCGCACCACACACAACACATGCGAAATGACATGGAAGAAATACACAAACCACAAAAGAACACCGAATTTATGAAACACATTTCACAGACTGCACACACCACACAAAACACACATAAAACATACAGCACACAGGGCCTCACAGAACGCACAATGCGAAGCACACAACCTACATACAAAGCACGTCAGACAGAGCACACAATTAATATCCCACTCAACACGTAAAGCACACAGAGGACACAACACAAAGCACAATATGCCAAACAGATTAGGATACACCCAACACACATGCAACTGAGAGCACAATACGTTGCACATCACGGAACACACGTGCGGTCCCATCACACACTAAACATGAAACAGAAAACCATAGACAGACCACATAACATTCCCGACCATGAACACAACACGCTACAAAAAAGTCACCAAACGTACGACACACAAAGACACACTCCAAGCACGCAACACCCAGCGCAGGACCGCCCACAAACACACCAGTCTCACAGCCCTCCACAGAGCAATACACACAGAACATACCCTACAAACAACAAAGTACCCAAACTGCACACCTCACAATCGCAACAGTCACAACACAGAAAGAACACAACACACGGGAAACACACGCTCAGACACATAAACACTGCCATGCACATTAAGCCAGCAGACCACAGACATCAGAGCTAAAAACACACCATAACGCAGCATGCAAAACGCAACACAACACAGAATACACACCCAATCACACAACAAACACCACAACCCATGCCCTACAGTATAAACAAAAGACGAACGACGCACTTCACACATGACACAAAACCCACAAACACAAAGGACCACACAGAAAGACGCACAACGCAAACATCGCACACAACACACACATTAAAAGAAACACATCAACACATTGCCGCAACACACAAAATAATACACAAATTACAGAGCAATACATCACACAACACACAAACATCACACACAATTTATACATCACACCTCATAACACACACAACAACCTGCAGTAACAACACAACACACAGACCGATGCAACCACTACATACCATACGTAAAGCCACACGCTCAAGGAATAACCACAATAAACTTAAGTAAACTCCCACAAACACAAAGACAGAGGACACACACAAACTCAGCACGCTAAAAGCACAACAGATGAAACAACATACAGCACAAACATCACAGGACATAAAGGCACACGATTCTCAGACACCACGGTTAGCCATATACACACCACACACACAATGAGGTACACGACACGAGCAAAACCACATACAGATAACACGTGTCCCCTCACACACTTAATCAATCACACACACAGCCTCTCAAACACAGCCAAACACGTATCAGAATCACATATGCATCACACACAGAAAACATACAAAACCACATGAAAGCAAACAACCAAGAATAAACGCAGATAGCACACACTTCTAACACTGAACACCCCACTCACAACCGCACGCAGACACCCCACACGCATGTATACACGGGCACCTTTACGCAATGCGCGCACAAACACACACACACACACAACATAAAGTAAAAACACAACAGTCACAGGGCGCACACCAGACACAACAGAGCACATGTTTCTCCTAAAACACACAAGTCACATTTGCAAGAGTACATGCACCACGCACCGTGAGGAACACCAAACACAACCACACACAGGTGACATATCTCACTTCGCAAACATAACAAGCACCCTCACATCACAACTCAAACACAACCATACGCAAATCACAATCACATACGGAAAACACACACAAAACAAATCCCTAGGCAAAACACACACAACCCACAAAGAAGACAAAGAGCGCACATTGCATACACTACACTCTGCAAGCACAACCACGCACAGACACAAAACACGTACATCCTCACGCAGGAGCACAACGCAGAGCACACACACAACACAGAAACACGCGAAACAAGGGTCCCAAGACACAGACCACACACCTCAAGGCACATAACTGCTCACAAAACACACACGGAAAACACTGCACAGACTACGTACTGCACACACCATGAGACATACTGAACAAGCGAAACCGCACAGTCAACACTTCTGATATCACGTGCATAACTCAAACAGCCAAACACACACACACAACCTCTCTAACACAACCACACACAAATCACAAACTCCACACATAAGACGGACACAACACATACTAATAATCCACAGACTACTCCCCTATGACGCACTACACACAACACACACAGACACAAGCAGGCAGTATAGAGCACACACAGGTGCACGCAGACAGCTCGAAAAATCACACCCAAAATACACACTCACAGAACACATCAGACGCAACGCAAAACTTACATCACACAGAATGCTCAAAATACAGAGACCACCCAACATCTATCCTGTATGTAACACACAGAAAGCATATAGACAGCGCTCACACAACCCAGAACACAGTACACAACAGAAAGCAGAAAGACCAGACGCAGTACACATGAAACACGACGACGGAAGGCAGACAACAGAAACACAACACACACACAAACACCAACGGATAACTCATAAAAAATGACAAGATATACAACACACAAAGAACCACTCAGTGCACAGAACACACAGCTCACGACCACACCCATGACACATTGCACGCCACACAGAGAAAGTATGCAGAACAATGTACTCAACAAGCAGCAAAGAACCCATAACACACATTGTACATTCACAACACACACCACATATACAAGCACCAGTAGAACACTCATAAAAAATGACAAAATGTACAACACACAAGGAACCGCTCAATGCACACAACTCACAACCACGCACGTCACACATTGCACGCCACACGGAGAAAATTACACAGAGCAGTGAACTCGACACGCAGTAAAGATCCCACACCACACGTAGTACCTACTCTACACACACAACATGGACAACACACACAAAATAAACAAGGCCCACAGATCACAGTCAACACAAGCCCAAACACACAAGAACACACAGCACACACAGCACAGCCAAACGGAATACACACAGAATCACAACACAAACACCACAAATCATTCACTACCGCATATCAACCACAAATACAGCACACTACACGAAAGAATTCCAGAAAGCACAACACGCACGGATCAAACACGCACAATACACAGTAATAAACACATAACACACAACGCACACAGCAAGACATAAAAAAAAGAAGCAGAAACGACACACAGCACACACAACACAACACACACAAAATGTGCATCACAACAGCGCAGACAACACTCACTACATACAACACTCGCAGAACATACAACACACCGGCCACACACAACACACATGGAGAGCACCAACACAACACATACAACGCACACGAAAAACACCCACAACACGCCAAAGAGTTTACATACAACCTCTCAACACACAAACATCGCCTCACCCTAAACAACAAACCCCACACACACCGAGCACATGACTGCACACAATACCCATGAACCACGGTTCTCAGAGTAAACACAACACACACAGTGAGGGACACTGACCAAGCATGACCACACACAGTACACACATCACAAATTACACTCAATATTCAAACAGCGAACCCCACACACCACCTGTCAAACACAAACCCACGGTAATCACAACCACATGCAGAACCCGCACCACACACAACACATGCGAAATGACATGGAAGAAATACACAAACCACAAAAGAACACCGAATTTATGAAACACATTTCACAGACTGCACACACCACACAAAACACACATAAAACATACAGCACACAGGGCCTCACAGAACGCACAATGCGAAGCACACAACCTACATACAAAGCACGTCAGACAGAGCACACAATTAATATCCCATTCAACACGTAAAGCACACAGAGGACACAACACAAAGCACAATATGCCAAACAGATTAGGATACACCCAACACACATGCAACTGAGAGCACAATACGTTGCACATCACGGAACACACGTGCGGTCCCATCACACACTAAACATGAAACAGAAAACCATTCACAGACCACATAACATTCCCGACCGTGAACACAACATGCTACAAAAAAGTCACCAAACGTACGACACACAAAGACACACTCCAAGCACGCAACACCCAGCGCAGGACCGCCCACAGACACACCAGTCTCACGGCCCTCCACAGAGCAATACACACAGAACATACCCTACAAACAACAAAGTACCCAAACTGCACACCTCACAATCGCAACAGTCACAACACAGAAAGAACACAACACACGGGAAACACACGCTCAGACACATAAACACTGCCATGCACATTAAGCCAGCAGACCACAGACATCAGAGCTAAAAACACACCATAACGCAGTATGCAAAACGCAACACAACACAGAATACACACCCAATCACACAAAAAACACCACAACCCATGCCCTACAGTATAAACAAAAGACGAACGACGCACTTCACACATGACACAAAACCCACAAACACAAAGGACCACACAGAAAGACGCACAACGCAAACATCGCACACAACACACACATTAAAAGAAACACATCAACACATTGCCGCAACACACAAAATAATACACAAATTACAGAGCAATACATCACACAACACACAAACATCACACACAATTTATACATCACACCTCATAACACACACAACAACCTGCAGTAACAACACAACACACAGACCGATGCAACCACTACATACCATACATAAAGCCACACGCTCAAGGAATAACCACAATAAACTTAAGTAAACTCCCACAAACACAAAGACAGAGGACACACACAAACTCAGCACGCTAAAAGCACAACAGATGAAACAACATACAGCACAAACATCACAGGACATAAAGGCACACGATTCTCAGACACCACGGTTAGCCATATACACACCACACACACAATGAGGTACACGACACGAGCAAAACCACATACAGATAACACGTGTCCCCTCACACACTTAATCAATCACACACACAGCCTCTCAAACACAGCCAAACACGTATCAGAATCACATATGCATCACACACAGAAAACATACAAAACCACATGAAAGCAAACAACCAAGAATAAAGGCCGATAGCACACTTTTCTAACACTGAACACCCCACTCACAACCGCACGCAGACACCCCACACGCATGTATACACGGGCACCTTTACGCAATGCGCGCACAAACACACACACACACACAACATAAAGTAAAAACACAACAGTCACAGGGCGCACACCAGACACAACAGAGCACATGTTTCTCCTAAAACACACAAGTCACATTTGCAAGAGTACATGCACCACGCACCGTGAGGAACACCAAACACAACCACACACAGGTGACATATCTCACTTCGCAAACATAACAAGCACCCTCACATCACAACTCAAACACAACCATACGCAAATCACAATCACATACGGAAAACACACACAAAACAAATCCCTAGGCAAAACACACACAACCCACAAAGAAGACAAAGAGCGCACATTGCATACACTACACTCTGCAAGCACAACCACGCACAGACACAAAACACGTACATCCTCACGCAGGAGCACAATGCAGAGCACACACACAACACAGAAACACGCGAAACAAGGGTCCCAAGACACAGACCACACACCTCAAGGCACATAACTGCTCACAAAACACACACGGAAAACACTGCACAGACTACGTACTGCACACACCATGAGACATGCTGAACAAGCGAAACCGCACAGTCAACACTTCTGATATCACGTGCATAACTCAAACAGCCAAACACACACACACAACCTCTCTAACACAACCACACACAAATCACAAACTCCACACATAAGACGGACACAACACATACTAATAATCCACAGACTACTCCCCTATGACGCACTACACACAACACACACAGCCACAAGCAGGCAGTATAGAGCACACACAGGTGCACGCAGACAGCTCGAAAAATCACACCCAAAATACACACTCACAGAACACATCAGACGCAACGCAAAACTAACATCACACAGAATGCTCAAAATACAGAGACCACCCAACATCTATCCTGTATGTAACACACAGAAAGCATATAGACAGCGCTCACACAACCCAGAACACAGTACACAACAGAAAGCAGAAAGACCAGACGCAGTACACATGAAACACGACGACGGAAGGCAGACAACAGAAACACAACACACACACAAACACCAACGGATAACTCATAAAAAATGACAAGATATACAACACACAAAGAACCACTCAGTGCACAGAACACACAGCTCACGACCACACAAATGACACATTGCACGCCACACAGAGAAAGTATGCAGAACAATGTACTCAACAAGCAGCAAAGAACCCATAACACACATTGTACATTCACAACACACACCACATATACAAGCACCAGTAGAACACTCATAAAAAATGACAAAATGTACAACACACAAGGAACCGCTCAATGCACACAACTCACAACCACGCACGTCACACATTGCACGCCACACGGAGAAAATTACACAGAGCAGTGAACTCGACACGCAGTAAAGATCCCACACCACACGTAGTACCTACTCTACACACACAACATGGACAACACACACAAAATAAACAAGGCCCACAGATCACAGTCAACACAAGCCCAAACACACAAGAACACACAGCACACAAAGCACAGCCAAACGGAATACACACAGAATCACAACACAAACACCACAAATCATTCACTACCGCATATCAACCACAAATACAGCACACTACACGAAAGAATTCCAGAAAGCACAACACGCACGGATCAAACACGCACAATACACAGTAATTAACACATAACACACAACGCACACAGCAAGACATAAAAAAAAGAAGCAGAAACGACACACAGCACACACAACACAACACACACAAAATGTGCATCACAACAGCGCAGACAACACTCACTACATACAACACTCGCAGAACATACAACACACCGGCCACACACAACACACATGGAGTGCGCCAACACAACACATACAACGCACACGAAAAACACCCACAACACGCCAAAGAGTTTACATACAACCTCTCAACACACAAACATCGCCTCACCCTAAACAACAAACCCCACACACACCGAGCACATGACTGCACACAATACCCATGAACCACGGTTCTCAGAGTAAACACAACACACACAGTGAGGGACACTGACCAAGCATGACCACACACAGTACACACATCACAAATTACACTCAATACTCAAACAGCGAACCCCACACACCACCTGTCAAACACAAACCCACGGTAATCACAACCACATGCACAACCCGCACCACACACAACACATGCGAAATGACATGGAAGAAATACACAAACCACAAAAGAACACCGAATTTATGAAACACATTTCACAGACTGCACACACCACACAAAACACACATAAAACATACAGCACACAGGGCCTCACAGAACGCACAATGCGAAGCACACAACCTACATACAAAGCACGTCAGACAGAGCACACAATTAATATCCCACTCAACACGTAAAGCACACAGAGGACACAACACAAAGCACAATATGCCAAACAGATTAGGATACACCCAACACACATGCAACTGAGAGCACAATACGTTGCACATCACGGAACACACGTGCGGTCCCATCACACACTAAACATGAAACAGAAAACCATAGACAGACCACATAACATTCCCGACCATGAACACAACACGCTACAAAAAAGTCACCAAACGTACGACACACAAAGACACACTCCAAGCACGCAACACCCAGCGCAGGACCGCCCACAAACACACCAGTCTCACAGCCCTCCACAGAGCAATACACACAGAACATACCCTACAAACAACAAAGTACCCAAACTGCACACCTCACAATCGCAACAGTCACAACACAGAAAGAACACAACACACGGGAAACACACGCTCAGACACATAAACACTGCCATGCACATTAAGCCAGCAGACCACAGACATCAGAGCTAAAAACACACCATAACGCAGCATGCAAAACGCAACACAACACAGAATACACACCCAATCACACAACAAACACCACAACCCATGCCCTACAGTATAAACAAAAGACGAACGACGCACTTCACACATGACACAAAACCCACAAACACAAAGGACCACACAGAAAGACGCACAACGCAAACATCGCACACAACACACACATTAAAAGAAACACATCAACACATTGCCGCAACACACAAAATAATACACAAATTACAGAGCAATACATCACACAACACACAAACATCACACACAATTTATACATCACACCTCATAACACACACAACAACCTGCAGTAACAACACAACACACAGACCGATGCAACCACTACATACCATACGTAAAGCCACACGCTCAAGGAATAACCACAATAAACTTAAGTAAACTCCCACAAACACAAAGACAGAGGACACACACAAACTCAGCACGCTAAAAGCACAACAGATGAAACAACATACAGCACAAACATCACAGGACATAAAGGCACACGATTCTCAGACACCACGGTTAGCCATATACACACCACACACACAATGAGGTACACGACACGAGCAAAACCACATACAGATAACACGTGTCCCCTCACACACTTAATCAATCACACACACAGCCTCTCAAACACAGCCAAACACGTATCAGAATCACATATGCATCACACACAGAAAACATACAAAACCACATGAAAGCAAACAACCAAGAATAAACGCAGATAGCACACACTTCTAACACTGAACACCCCACTCACAACCGCACGCAGACACCCCACACGCATGTATACACGGGCACCTTTACGCAATGCGCGCACAAACACACACACACACACAACATAAAGTAAAAACACAACAGTCACAGGGCGCACACCAGACACAACAGAGCACATGTTTCTCCTAAAACACACAAGTCACATTTGCAAGAGTACATGCACCACGCACCGTGAGGAACACCAAACACAACCACACACAGGTGACATATCTCACTTCGCAAACATAACAAGCACCCTCACATCACAACTCAAACACAACCATACGCAAATCACAATCACATACGGAAAACACACACAAAACAAATCCCTAGGCAAAACACACACAACCCACAAAGAAGACAAAGAGCGCACATTGCATACACTACACTCTGCAAGCACAACCACGCACAGACACAAAACACGTACATCCTCACGCAGGAGCACAACGCAGAGCACACACACAACACAGAAACACGCGAAACAAGGGTCCCAAGACACAGACCACACACCTCAAGGCACATAACTGCTCACAAAACACACACGGAAAACACTGCACAGACTACGTACTGCACACACCATGAGACATACTGAACAAGCGAAACCGCACAGTCAACACTTCTGATATCACGTGCATAACTCAAACAGCCAAACACACACACACAACCTCTCTAACACAACCACACACAAATCACAAACTCCACACATAAGACGGACACAACACATACTAATAATCCACAGACTACTCCCCTATGACGCACTACACACAACACACACAGACACAAGCAGGCAGTATAGAGCACACACAGGTGCACGCAGACAGCTCGAAAAATCACACCCAAAATACACACTCACAGAACACATCAGACGCAACGCAAAACTTACATCACACAGAATGCTCAAAATACAGAGACCACCCAACATCTATCCTGTATGTAACACACAGAAAGCATATAGACAGCGCTCACACAACCCAGAACACAGTACACAACAGAAAGCAGAAAGACCAGACGCAGTACACATGAAACACGACGACGGAAGGCAGACAACAGAAACACAACACACACACAAACACCAACGGATAACTCATAAAAAATGACAAGATATACAACACACAAAGAACCACTCAGTGCACAGAACACACAGCTCACGACCACACCCATGACACATTGCACGCCACACAGAGAAAGTATGCAGAACAATGTACTCAACAAGCAGCAAAGAACCCATAACACACATTGTACATTCACAACACACACCACATATACAAGCACCAGTAGAACACTCATAAAAAATGACAAAATGTACAACACACAAGGAACCGCTCAATGCACACAACTCACAACCACGCACGTCACACATTGCACGCCACACGGAGAAAATTACACAGAGCAGTGAACTCGACACGCAGTAAAGATCCCACACCACACGTAGTACCTACTCTACACACACAACATGGACAACACACACAAAATAAACAAGGCCCACAGATCACAGTCAACACAAGCCCAAACACACAAGAACACACAGCACACACAGCACAGCCAAACGGAATACACACAGAATCACAACACAAACACCACAAATCATTCACTACCGCATATCAACCACAAATACAGCACACTACACGAAAGAATTCCAGAAAGCACAACACGCACGGATCAAACACGCACAATACACAGTAATAAACACATAACACACAACGCACACAGCAAGACATAAAAAAAAGAAGCAGAAACGACACACAGCACACACAACACAACACACACAAAATGTGCATCACAACAGCGCAGACAACACTCACTACATACAACACTCGCAGAACATACAACACACCGGCCACACACAACACACATGGAGAGCACCAACACAACACATACAACGCACACGAAAAACACCCACAACACGCCAAAGAGTTTACATACAACCTCTCAACACACAAACATCGCCTCACCCTAAACAACAAACCCCACACACACCGAGCACATGACTGCACACAATACCCATGAACCACGGTTCTCAGAGTAAACACAACACACACAGTGAGGGACACTGACCAAGCATGACCACACACAGTACACACATCACAAATTACACTCAATATTCAAACAGCGAACCCCACACACCACCTGTCAAACACAAACCCACGGTAATCACAACCACATGCAGAACCCGCACCACACACAACACATGCGAAATGACATGGAAGAAATACACAAACCACAAAAGAACACCGAATTTATGAAACACATTTCACAGACTGCACACACCACACAAAACACACATAAAACATACAGCACACAGGGCCTCACAGAACGCACAATGCGAAGCACACAACCTACATACAAAGCACGTCAGACAGAGCACACAATTAATATCCCATTCAACACGTAAAGCACACAGAGGACACAACACAAAGCACAATATGCCAAACAGATTAGGATACACCCAACACACATGCAACTGAGAGCACAATACGTTGCACATCACGGAACACACGTGCGGTCCCATCACACACTAAACATGAAACAGAAAACCATTCACAGACCACATAACATTCCCGACCGTGAACACAACATGCTACAAAAAAGTCACCAAACGTACGACACACAAAGACACACTCCAAGCACGCAACACCCAGCGCAGGACCGCCCACAGACACACCAGTCTCACGGCCCTCCACAGAGCAATACACACAGAACATACCCTACAAACAACAAAGTACCCAAACTGCACACCTCACAATCGCAACAGTCACAACACAGAAAGAACACAACACACGGGAAACACACGCTCAGACACATAAACACTGCCATGCACATTAAGCCAGCAGACCACAGACATCAGAGCTAAAAACACACCATAACGCAGTATGCAAAACGCAACACAACACAGAATACACACCCAATCACACAAAAAACACCACAACCCATGCCCTACAGTATAAACAAAAGACGAACGACGCACTTCACACATGACACAAAACCCACAAACACAAAGGACCACACAGAAAGACGCACAACGCAAACATCGCACACAACACACACATTAAAAGAAACACATCAACACATTGCCGCAACACACAAAATAATACACAAATTACAGAGCAATACATCACACAACACACAAACATCACACACAATTTATACATCACACCTCATAACACACACAACAACCTGCAGTAACAACACAACACACAGACCGATGCAACCACTACATACCATACATAAAGCCACACGCTCAAGGAATAACCACAATAAACTTAAGTAAACTCCCACAAACACAAAGACAGAGGACACACACAAACTCAGCACGCTAAAAGCACAACAGATGAAACAACATACAGCACAAACATCACAGGACATAAAGGCACACGATTCTCAGACACCACGGTTAGCCATATACACACCACACACACAATGAGGTACACGACACGAGCAAAACCACATACAGATAACACGTGTCCCCTCACACACTTAATCAATCACACACACAGCCTCTCAAACACAGCCAAACACGTATCAGAATCACATATGCATCACACACAGAAAACATACAAAACCACATGAAAGCAAACAACCAAGAATAAAGGCCGATAGCACACTTTTCTAACACTGAACACCCCACTCACAACCGCACGCAGACACCCCACACGCATGTATACACGGGCACCTTTACGCAATGCGCGCACAAACACACACACACACACAACATAAAGTAAAAACACAACAGTCACAGGGCGCACACCAGACACAACAGAGCACATGTTTCTCCTAAAACACACAAGTCACATTTGCAAGAGTACATGCACCACGCACCGTGAGGAACACCAAACACAACCACACACAGGTGACATATCTCACTTCGCAAACATAACAAGCACCCTCACATCACAACTCAAACACAACCATACGCAAATCACAATCACATACGGAAAACACACACAAAACAAATCCCTAGGCAAAACACACACAACCCACAAAGAAGACAAAGAGCGCACATTGCATACACTACACTCTGCAAGCACAACCACGCACAGACACAAAACACGTACATCCTCACGCAGGAGCACAATGCAGAGCACACACACAACACAGAAACACGCGAAACAAGGGTCCCAAGACACAGACCACACACCTCAAGGCACATAACTGCTCACAAAACACACACGGAAAACACTGCACAGACTACGTACTGCACACACCATGAGACATGCTGAACAAGCGAAACCGCACAGTCAACACTTCTGATATCACGTGCATAACTCAAACAGCCAAACACACACACACAACCTCTCTAACACAACCACACACAAATCACAAACTCCACACATAAGACGGACACAACACATACTAATAATCCACAGACTACTCCCCTATGACGCACTACACACAACACACACAGCCACAAGCAGGCAGTATAGAGCACACACAGGTGCACGCAGACAGCTCGAAAAATCACACCCAAAATACACACTCACAGAACACATCAGACGCAACGCAAAACTAACATCACACAGAATGCTCAAAATACAGAGACCACCCAACATCTATCCTGTATGTAACACACAGAAAGCATATAGACAGCGCTCACACAACCCAGAACACAGTACACAACAGAAAGCAGAAAGACCAGACGCAGTACACATGAAACACGACGACGGAAGGCAGACAACAGAAACACAACACACACACAAACACCAACGGATAACTCATAAAAAATGACAAGATATACAACACACAAAGAACCACTCAGTGCACAGAACACACAGCTCACGACCACACCCATGACACATTGCACGCCACACAGAGAAAGTATGCAGAACAATGTACTCAACAAGCAGCAAAGAACCCATAACACACATTGTACATTCACAACACACACCACATATACAAGCACCAGTAGAACACTCATAAAAAATGACAAAATGTACAACACACAAGGAACCGCTCAATGCACACAACTCACAACCACGCACGTCACACATTGCACGCCACACGGAGAAAATTACACAGAGCAGTGAACTCGACACGCAGTAAAGATCCCACACCACACGTAGTACCTACTCTACACACACAACATGGACAACACACACAAAATAAACAAGGCCCACAGATCACAGTCAACACAAGCCCAAACACACAAGAACACACAGCACACACAGCACAGCCAAACGGAATACACACAGAATCACAACACAAACACCACAAATCATTCACTACCGCATATCAACCACAAATACAGCACACTACACGAAAGAATTCCAGAAAGCACAACACGCACGGATCAAACACGCACAATACACAGTAATAAACCCATAACACACAACGCACACAGCAAGACATAAAAAAAGAAGCAGAAACGACACACAGCACACACAACACAACACACACAAAATGTGCATCACAACAGCGCAGACAACACTCACTACATACAACACTCGCAGAACATACAACACACCGGCCACACACAACACACATGGAGAGCACCAACACAACACATACAACGCACACGAAAAACACCCACAACACGCCAAAGAGTTTACATACAACCTCTCAACACACAAACATCGCCTCACCCTAAACAACAAACCCCACACACACCGAGCACATGACTGCACACAATACCCATGAACCACGGTTCTCAGAGTAAACACAACACACACAGTGAGGGACACTGACCAAGCATGACCACACACAGTACACACATCACAAATTACACTCAATACTCAAACAGCGAACCCCACACACCACCTGTCAAACACAAACCCACGGTAATCACAACCACATGCAGAACCCGCACCACACACAACACATGCGAAATGACATGGAAGAAATACACAAACCACAAAAGAACACCGAATTTATGAAACACATTTCACAGACTGCACACACCACACAAAACACACATGAAACATACAGCACACAGGGCCTCACAGAACGCACAATGCGAAGCACACAACCTACATACAAAGCACGTCAGACAGAGCACACAATTAATATCCCACTCAACACGTAAAGCACACAGAGGACACAACACAAAGCACAATATGCCAAACAGATTAGGATACACCCAACACACATGCAACTGAGAGCACAATACGTTGCACATCACGGAACACACGTGCGGTCCCATCACACACTAAACATGAAACAGAAAACCATTCACAGACCACATAACATTCCCGACCATGAACACAACACGCTACAAAAAAGACGCCAAACGTACGACACACAAAGACACACTCCAAGCACGCAACACCCAGCGCAGGACCGCCCACAAACACACCAGTCTCACAGCCCTCCACAGAGCAATACACACAGAACATACCCTACAAACAACAAAGTACCCAAACTGCACACCTCACAATCGCAACAGTCACAACACAGAAAGAACACAACACACGGGAAACACACGCTCAGACACATAAACACTGCCATGCACATTAAGCCAGCAGACCACAGACATCAGAGCTAAAAACACACCATAACGCAGTACGCAAAACGCAACACAACACAGAATACACACCCAATCACACAACAAACACCACAACCCATGCCCTACAGTATAAACAAAAGACGAACGATGCACTTCACACATGACACAAAACCCACAAACACAAAGGACCACACAGAAAGACGCACAACGCAAACATCGCACACAACACACACATTAGAGAAACACATCAACACATTGCCGCAACACACAAAATAATACACAAATTACAGAGCAATACATCACACAACACACAAACATCACACACAATTTATACATCACACCTCATAACACACACAACAACCTGCAGTAACAACACAACACACAGACCGATGCAACCACTACATACCATACATGAAGCCACACGCTCAAGGAATAACCACAATAAACTTAAGTAAACTCCCACAAACACAAAGACAGAGGACACACACAAACTCAGCACGCTAAAAGCACAACAGATGAAACAACATAAGGCACAAACATCACAGGACATAAAGGCACACGATTCTCAGACACCACGGTTAGCCATATACACACCACACACACAATGAGGTACACGACACGAGCAAAACCACATACAGATAACACGTGTCCCCTCACACACTTAATCAATCACACACACAGCCTCTCAAACACAGCCAAACACGTATCAGAATCACATATGCATCACACACAGAAAACATACAAAACCACATGAAAGCAAACAACCAAGAATAAAGGCAGATAGCACACTTTTCTAACACTGAACACCCCACTCACAACCGCACGCAGACACCCCACACGCATGTATACACGGGCACCTTTACGCAATGCGCGCACAAACACACACACACACACAACATAAAGTAAAAACACAACAGTCACAGGGCGCACACCAGACACAACAGAGCACATGTTTCTCCTAAAACACACAAGTCACATTTGCAAGAGTACATGCACCACGCACCGTGAGGAACACCAAACACAACCACACACAGGTGACATATCTCACTTCGCAAACATAACAAGCACCCTCACATCACAACTCAAACACAACCATACGCAAATCACAATCACATACGGAAAACACACACAAAACAAATCCCTAGGCAAAACACACACAACCCACAAAGAAGACAAAGAGCGCACATTGCATACACTACACTCTGCAAGCACAACCACGCACAGACACAAAACACGTACATCCTCACGCAGGAGCACAACGCAGAGCACACACACAACACAGAAACACGCGAAACAAGGGTCCCAAGACACAGACCACACACCTCAAGGCACATAACTGCTCACAAAACACACACGGAAAACACTGCACAGACTACGTACTGCACACACCATGAGACATACTGAACAAGCGAAACCGCACAGTCAACACTTCTGATATCACGTGCATAACTCAAACAGCCAAACACACACACACAACCTCTCTAACACAACCACACACAAATCACAAACTCCACACATAAGACGGACACAACACATACTAATAATCCACAGACTACTCCCCTATGACGCACTACACACAACACACACAGCCACAAGCAGGCAGTATAGAGCACACACAGGTGCACGCAGACAGCTCGAAAAATCACACCCAAAATACACACTCACAGAACACATCAGACGCAACGCAAAACTTACATCACACAGAATGCTCAAAATACAGAGACCACCCAACATCTATCCTGTATGTAACACACAGAAAGCATATAGACAGCGCTCACACAACCCAGAACACAGTACACAACAGAAAGCAGAAAGACCAGACGCAGTACACATGAAACACGACGACGGAAGGCAGACAACAGAAACACAACACACACACAAACACCAACGGATAACTCATAAAAAATGACAAGATATACAACACACAAAGAACCACTCAGTGCACAGAACACACAGCTCACGACCACACCCATGACACATTGCACGCCACACAGAGAAAGTATGCAGAACAATGTACTCAACAAGCAGCAAAGAACCCATAACACACATTGTACATTCACAACACACACCACATATACAAGCACCAGTAGAACACTCATAAAAAATGACAAAATGTACAACACACAAGGAACCGCTCAATGCACACAACTCACAACCACGCACGTCACACATTGCACGCCACACGGAGAAAATTACACAGAGCAGTGAACTCGACACGCAGTAAAGATCCCACACCACACGTAGTACCTACTCTACACACACAACATGGACAACACACACAAAATAAACAAGGCCCACAGATCACAGTCAACACAAGCCCAAACACACAAGAACACACAGCACACACAGCACAGCCAAACGGAATACACACAGAATCACAACACAAACACCACAAATCATTCACTACCGCATATCAACCACAAATACAGCACACTACACGAAAGAATTCCAGAAAGCACAACACGCACGGATCAAACACGCACAATACACAGTAATAAACACATAACACACAACGCACACAGCAAGACATAAAAAAAAGAAGCAGAAACGACACACAGCACACACAACACAACACACACAAAATGTGCATCACAACAGCGCAGACAACACTCACTACATACAACACTCGCAGAACATACAACACACCGGCCACACACAACACACATGGAGAGCACCAACACAACACATACAACGCACACGAAAAACACCCACAACACGCCAAAGAGTTTACATACAACCTCTCAACACACAAACATCGCCTCACCCTAAACAACAAACCCCACACACACCGAGCACATGACTGCACACAATACCCATGAACCACGGTTCTCAGAGTAAACACAACACACACAGTGAGGGACACTGACCAAGCATGACCACACACAGTACACACATCACAAATTACACTCAATACTCAAACAGCAAACCCCACACACCACCTGTCAAACACAAACCCACGGTAATCACAACCACATGCAGAACCTGCACCACACACAACACATGCGAAATGACATGGAAGAAATACACAAACCACAAAAGAACACCGAATTTATGAAACACATTTCACAGACTGCACACACCACACAAAACACACATGAAACATACAGCACACAGGGCCTCACAGAATGCACAATGCGAAGCACACAACCTACATACAAAGCACGTCAGACAGAGCACACAATTAATATCCCACTCAACACGTAAAGCACACAGAGGACACAACACAAAGCACAATATGCCAAACAGATTAGGATACACCCAACACACATGCAACTGAGAGCACAATACGTTGCACATCACGGAACACACGTGCGGTCCCATCACACACTAAACATGAAACAGAAAACCATTCACAGACCACATAACATTCCCGACCATGAACACAACACGCTACAAAAAAGTCACCAAACGTACGACACACAAAGACACACTCCAAGCACGCAACACCCAGCGCAGGACCGCCCACAAACACACCAGTCTCACGGCCCTCCATAGAGCAATACACACAGAACATACCCTACAAACAACAAAGTACCCAAACTGCACACCTCACAATCGCAACAGTCACAACACAGAAAGAACACAACACACGGGAAACACACGCTCAGACACATAAACACTGCCATGCACATTAAGCCAGCAGACCACAGACATCAGAGCTAAAAACACACAATAACGCAGCACGCAAAACGCAACACAACACAGAATACACACCCAATCACACAACAAACACCACAACCCATGCCCTACAGTATAAACAAAAGACGAACGACGCACTTCACACATGACACAAAACCCACAAACACAAAGGACCACACAGAAAGACGCACAACGCAAACATCGCACACAACACACACATTAAAAGAAACACATCAACACATTGCCGCAACACACAAAATAATACACAAATTACAGAGCAATACATCACACAACACACAAACATCACACACAATTTATACATCACACCTCATAACACACACAACAACCTGCAGTAACAACACAACACACAGACCGATGCAACCACTACATACCATACGTAAAGCCACACGCTCAAGGAATAACCACAATAAACTTAAGTAAACTCCCACAAACACAAAGACAGAGGACACACACAAACTCAGCACGCTAAAAGCACAACAGATGAAACAACATACAGCACAAACATCACAGGACATAAAGGCACACGATTCTCAGACACCACGGTTAGCCATATACACACCACACACACAATGAGGTACACGACACGAGCAAAACCACATACAGATAACACGTGTCCCCTCACACACTTAATCAATCACACACACAGCCTCTCAAACACAGCCAAACACGTATCAGAATCACATATGCATCACACACAGAAAACATACAAAACCACATGAAAGCAAACAACCAAGAATAAAGGCAGATAGCACACTTTTCTAACACTGAACACCCCACTCACAACCGCACGCAGACATCCCACACGCATGTTTACACGGGCACCTTTACGCAATGCGCGCACAAACACACACACACACACAACATAAAGTAAAAACACAACAGTCACAGGGCGCACACCAGACACAACAGAGCACATGTTTCTCCTAAAACACACAAGTCACATTTGCAAGAGTACATGCACCACGCACCGTGAGGAACACCAAACACAACCACACACAGGTGACATATCTCACTTCGCAAACATAACAAGCACCCTCACATCACAACTCAAACACAACCATACGCAAATCACAATCACATACGGAAAACACACACAAAACAAATCCCTAGGCAAAACACACACAACCCACAAAGAAGACAAAGAGCGCACATTGCATACACTACACTCTGCAAGCACAACCACGCACAGACACAAAACACGTACATCCTCACGCAGGAGCACAACGCAGAGCACACACACAACACAGAAACATGCGAAACAAGGGTCCCAAGACACAGACCACACACCTCAAGGCACATAACTGCTCACAAAACACACACGGAAAACACTGCACAGACTACGTACTGCACACACCATGAGACATACTGAACAAGCGAAACCGCACAGTCAACACTTCTGATATCACGTGCATAACTCAAACAGCCAAACACACACACACAACCTCTCTAACACAACCACACACAAATCACAAACTCCACACATAAGACGGACACAACACATACTAATAATCCACAGACTACTCCCCTATGACGCACTACACACAACACACACAGCCACAAGCAGGCAGTATAGAGCACACACAGGTGCACGCAGACAGCTCGAAAAATCACACCCAAAATACACACTCACAGAACACATCAGACGCAACGCAAAACTTACATCACACAGAATGCTCAAAATACAGAGACCACCCAACATCTATCCTGTATGTAACACACAGAAAGCATATAGACAGCGCTCACACAACCCAGAACACAGTACACAACAGAAAGCAGAAAGACCAGACGCAGTACACATGAAACACGACGACGGAAGGCAGACAACAGAAACACAACACACACACAAACACCAACGGATAACTCATAAAAAATGACAAGATATACAACACACAAAGAACCACTCAGTGCACAGAACACACAGCTCACGACCACACCCATGACACATTGCACGCCACACAGAGAAAGTATGCAGAACAATGTACTCAACAAGCAGCAAAGAACCCATAACACACATTGTACATTCACAACACACACCACATATACAAGCACCAGTAGAACACTCATAAAAAATGACAAAATGTACAACACACAAGGAACCGCTCAATGCACACAACTCACAACCACGCACGTCACACATTGCACGCCACACGGAGAAAATTACACAGAGCAGTGAACTCGACATGCAGTAAAGATCCCACACCACACGTAGTACCTACTCTACACACACAACATGGACAACACACACAAAATAAACAAGGCCCACAGATCACAGTCAACACAAGCCCAAACACACAAGAACACACAGCACACACAGCACAGCCAAACGGAATACACACAGAATCACAACACAAACACCACAAATCATTCACTACCGCATATCAACCACAAATACAGCACACTACACGAAAGAATTCCAGAAAGCACAACACGCACGGATCAAACACGCACAATACACAGTAATAAACACATAACACACAACGCACACAGCAAGACATAAAAAAAAGAAGCAGAAACGACACACAGCACACACAACACAACACACACAAAATGTGCATCACAACAGCGCAGACAACACTCACTACATACAACACTCGCAGAACATACAACACACCGGCCACACACAACACACATGGAGAGCACCAACACAACACATACAACGCACACGAAAAACACCCACAACACGCCAAAGAGTTTACATACAACCTCTCAACACACAAACATCGCCTCACCCTAAACAACAAACCCCACACACACCGAGCACATGACTGCACACAATACCCATGAACCACGGTTCTCAGAGTAAACACAACACACACAGTGAGGGACACTGACCAAGCATGACCACACACAGTACACACATCACAAATTACACTCAATACTCAAACAGCGAACCCCACACACCACCTGTCAAACACAAACCCACGGTAATCACAACCACATGCAGAACCCGCACCACACACAACACATGCGAAATGACATGGAAGAAATACACAAACCACAAAAGAACACCGAATTTATGAAACACATTTCACAGACTGCACACACCACACAAAACACACATGAAACATACAGCACACAGGGCCTCACAGAACGCACAATGCGAAGCACACAACCTACATACAAAGCACGTCAGACAGAGCACACAATTAATATCCCACTCAACACGTAAAGCACACAGAGGACACAACACAAAGCACAATATGCCAAACAGATTAGGATACACCCAACACACATGCAACTGAGAGCACAATACGTTGCACATCACGGAACACACGTGCGGTCCCATCACACACTAAACATGAAACAGAAAACCATTCACAGACCACATAACATTCCCGACCATGAACACAACACGCTACAAAAAAGTCACCAAACGTACGACACACAAAGACACACTCCAAGCACGCAACACCCAGCGCAGGACCGCCCACAAACACACCAGTCTCACGGCCCTCCACAGAGCAATACACACAGAACATACCCTACAAACAACAAAGTACCCAAACTGCACACCTCACAATCACAACAGTCACAACACAGAAAGAACACAACACACGGGAAACACACGCTCAGACACATAAACACTGCCATGCACATTAAGCCAGCAGACCACAAACATCAGAGCTAAAAACACACCATAACGCAGCATGCAAAACGCAACACAACACAGAATACACACCCAATCACACAACAAACACCACAACCCATGCCCTACAGTATAAACAAAAGACGAACGACGCACTTCACACATGACACAAAACCCACAAACACAAAGGACCACACAGAAAGACGCACAACGCAAACATCGCACACAACACACACATTAAAAGAAACACATCAACACATTGCCGCAACACACAAAATAATACACAAATTACAGAGCAATACATCACACAACACACAAACATCACACACAATTTATACATCACACCTCATAACACACACAACACCCTGCAGTAACAACACAACACACAGACCGATGCAACCACTACATACCATACATAAAGCCACACGCTCAAGGAATAACCACAATAAACTTAAGTAAACTCCCACAAACACAAAGACAGAGGACACACACAAACTCAGCACGCTAAAAGCACAACAGATGAAACAACATACAGCACAAACATCACAGGACATAAAGGCACACGATTCTCAGACACCACGGTTAGCCATATACACACCACACACACAATGAGGTACACGACACGAGCAAAACCACATACAGATAACACGTGTCCCCTCACACACTTAATCAATCACACACACAGCCTCTCAAACACAGCCAAACACGTATCAGAATCACATATGCATCACACACAGAAAACATACAAAACCACATGAAAGCAAACAACCAAGAATAAAGGCAGATAGCACACTATTCTAACACTGAACACCCCACTCACAACCGCACGCAGACACCCCACACGCATGTATACACGGGCACCTTTACGCAATGCGCGCACAAACACACACACACACAACATAAAGTAAAAACACAACAGTCACAGGGCGCACACCAGACACAACAGAGCACATGTTTCTCCTAAAACACACAAGTCACATTTGCAAGAGTACATGCACCACGCACCGTGAGGAACACCAAACACAACCACACACAGGTGACATATCTCACTTCGCAAACATAACAAGCACCCTCACATCACAACTCAAACACAACCATACGCAAATCACAATCACATACGGAAAACACACACAAAACAAATCCCTAGGCAAAACACACACAACCCACAAAGAAGACAAAGAGCGCACATTGCATACACTACACTCTGCAAGCACAACCACGCACAGACACAAAACACGTACATCCTCACGCAGGAGCACAACGCAGAGCACACACACAACACAGAAACACGCGAAACAAGGGTCCCAAGACACAGACCACACACCTCAAGGCACATAACTGCTCACAAAACACACACGGAAAACACTGCACAGACTACGTACTGCACACACCATGAGACATACTGAACAAGCGAAACCGCACAGTCAACACTTCTGATATCACGTGCATAACTCAAACAGCCAAACACACACACACAACCTCTCTAACACAACCACACACAAATCACAAACTCCACACATAAGACGGACACAACACATACTAATAATCCACAGACTACTCCCCTATGACGCACTACACACAACACACACAGCCACAAGCAGGCAGTATAGAGCACACACAGGTGCACGCAGACAGCTCGAAAAATCACACCCAAAATACACACTCACAGAACACATCAGACGCAACGCAAAACTTACATCACACAGAATGCTCAAAATACAGAGACCACCCAACATCTATCCTGTATGTAACACACAGAAAGCATATAGACAGCGCTCACACAACCCAGAACACAGTACACAACAGAAAGCAGAAAGACCAGACGCAGTACACATGAAACACGACGACGGAAGGCAGACAACAGAAACACAACACACACACAAACACCAACGGATAACTCATAAAAAATGACAAGATATACAACACACAAAGAACCACTCAGTGCACAGAACACACAGCTCACGACCACACCCATGACACATTGCACGCCACACAGAGAAAGTATGCAGAACAATGTACTCAACAAGCAGCAAAGAACCCATAACACACATTGTACATTCACAACACACACCACATATACAAGCACCAGTAGAACACTCATAAAAAATGACAAAATGTACAACACACAAGGAACCGCTCAATGCACACAACTCACAACCACGCACGTCACACATTGCACGCCACACGGAGAAAATTACACAGAGCAGTGAACTCGACACGCAGTAAAGATCCCACACCACACGTAGTACCTACTCTACACACACAACATGGACAACACACACAAAATAAACAAGGCCCACAGATCACAGTCAACACAAGCCCAAACACACAAGAACACACAGCACACAAAGCACAGCCAAACGGAATACACACAGAATCACAACACAAACACCACAAATCATTCACTACCGCATATCAACCACAAATACAGCACACTACACGAAAGAATTCCAGAAAGCACAACACGCACGGATCAAACACGCACAATACACAGTAATTAACACATAACACACAACGCACACAGCAAGACATAAAAAAAAGAAGCAGAAACGACACACAGCACACACAACACAACACACACAAAATGTGCATCACAACAGCGCAGACAACACTCACTACATACAACACTCGCAGAACATACAACACACCGGCCACACACAACACACATGGAGTGCGCCAACACAACACATACAACGCACACGAAAAACACCCACAACACGCCAAAGAGTTTACATACAACCTCTCAACACACAAACATCGCCTCACCCTAAACAACAAACCCCACACACACCGAGCACATGACTGCACACAATACCCATGAACCACGGTTCTCAGAGTAAACACAACACACACAGTGAGGGACACTGACCAAGCATGACCACACACAGTACACACATCACAAATTACACTCAATACTCAAACAGCGAACCCCACACACCACCTGTCAAACACAAACCCACGGTAATCACAACCACATGCACAACCCGCACCACACACAACACATGCGAAATGACATGGAAGAAATACACAAACCACAAAAGAACACCGAATTTATGAAACACATTTCACAGACTGCACACACCACACAAAACACACATAAAACATACAGCACACAGGGCCTCACAGAACGCACAATGCGAAGCACACAACCTACATACAAAGCACGTCAGACAGAGCACACAATTAATATCCCACTCAACACGTAAAGCACACAGAGGACACAACACAAAGCACAATATGCCAAACAGATTAGGATACACCCAACACACATGCAACTGAGAGCACAATACGTTGCACATCACGGAACACACGTGCGGTCCCATCACACACTAAACATGAAACAGAAAACCATAGACAGACCACATAACATTCCCGACCATGAACACAACACGCTACAAAAAAGTCACCAAACGTACGACACACAAAGACACACTCCAAGCACGCAACACCCAGCGCAGGACCGCCCACAAACACACCAGTCTCACAGCCCTCCACAGAGCAATACACACAGAACATACCCTACAAACAACAAAGTACCCAAACTGCACACCTCACAATCGCAACAGTCACAACACAGAAAGAACACAACACACGGGAAACACACGCTCAGACACATAAACACTGCCATGCACATTAAGCCAGCAGACCACAGACATCAGAGCTAAAAACACACCATAACGCAGCATGCAAAACGCAACACAACACAGAATACACACCCAATCACACAACAAACACCACAACCCATGCCCTACAGTATAAACAAAAGACGAACGACGCACTTCACACATGACACAAAACCCACAAACACAAAGGACCACACAGAAAGACGCACAACGCAAACATCGCACACAACACACACATTAAAAGAAACACATCAACACATTGCCGCAACACACAAAATAATACACAAATTACAGAGCAATACATCACACAACACACAAACATCACACACAATTTATACATCACACCTCATAACACACACAACAACCTGCAGTAACAACACAACACACAGACCGATGCAACCACTACATACCATACGTAAAGCCACACGCTCAAGGAATAACCACAATAAACTTAAGTAAACTCCCACAAACACAAAGACAGAGGACACACACAAACTCAGCACGCTAAAAGCACAACAGATGAAACAACATACAGCACAAACATCACAGGACATAAAGGCACACGATTCTCAGACACCACGGTTAGCCATATACACACCACACACACAATGAGGTACACGACACGAGCAAAACCACATACAGATAACACGTGTCCCCTCACACACTTAATCAATCACACACACAGCCTCTCAAACACAGCCAAACACGTATCAGAATCACATATGCATCACACACAGAAAACATACAAAACCACATGAAAGCAAACAACCAAGAATAAACGCAGATAGCACACACTTCTAACACTGAACACCCCACTCACAACCGCACGCAGACACCCCACACGCATGTATACACGGGCACCTTTACGCAATGCGCGCACAAACACACACACACACACAACATAAAGTAAAAACACAACAGTCACAGGGCGCACACCAGACACAACAGAGCACATGTTTCTCCTAAAACACACAAGTCACATTTGCAAGAGTACATGCACCACGCACCGTGAGGAACACCAAACACAACCACACACAGGTGACATATCTCACTTCGCAAACATAACAAGCACCCTCACATCACAACTCAAACACAACCATACGCAAATCACAATCACATACGGAAAACACACACAAAACAAATCCCTAGGCAAAACACACACAACCCACAAAGAAGACAAAGAGCGCACATTGCATACACTACACTCTGCAAGCACAACCACGCACAGACACAAAACACGTACATCCTCACGCAGGAGCACAACGCAGAGCACACACACAACACAGAAACATGCGAAACAAGGGTCCCAAGACACAGACCACACACCTCAAGGCACATAACTGCTCACAAAACACACACGGAAAACACTGCACAGACTACGTACTGCACACACCATGAGACATACTGAACAAGCGAAACCGCACAGTCAACACTTCTGATATCACGTGCATAACTCAAACAGCCAAACACACACACACAACCTCTCTAACACAACCACACACAAATCACAAACTCCACACATAAGACGGACACAACACATACTAATAATCCACAGACTACTCCCCTATGACGCACTACACACAACACACACAGCCACAAGCAGGCAGTATAGAGCACACACAGGTGCACGCAGACAGCTCGAAAAATCACACCCAAAATACACACTCACAGAACACATCAGACGCAACGCAAAACTAACATCACACAGAATGCTCAAAATACAGAGACCACCCAACATCTATCCTGTATGTAACACACAGAAAGCATATAGACAGCGCTCACACAACCCAGAACACAGTACACAACAGAAAGCAGAAAGACCAGACGCAGTACACATGAAACACGACGACGGAAGGCAGACAACAGAAACACAACACACACACAAACACCAACGGATAACTCATAAAAAATGACAAGATATACAACACACAAAGAACCACTCAGTGCACAGAACACACAGCTCACGACCACACCCATGACACATTGCACGCCACACAGAGAAAGTATGCAGAACAATGTACTCAACAAGCAGCAAAGAACCCATAACACACATTGTACATTCACAACACACACCACATATACAAGCACCAGTAGAACACTCATAAAAAATGACAAAATGTACAACACACAAGGAACCGCTCAATGCACACAACTCACAACCACGCACGTCACACATTGCACGCCACACGGAGAAAATTACACAGAGCAGTGAACTCGACACGCAGTAAAGATCCCACACCACACGTAGTACCTACTCTACACACACAACATGGACAACACACACAAAATAAACAAGGCCCACAGATCACAGTCAACACAAGCCCAAACACACAAGAACACACAGCACACACAGCACAGCCAAACGGAATACACACAGAATCACAACACAAACACCACAAATCATTCACTACCGCATATCAACCACAAATACAGCACACTACACGAAAGAATTCCAGAAAGCACAACACGCACGGATCAAACACGCACAATACACAGTAATAAACACATAACACACAACGCACACAGCAAGACATAAAAAAAAGAAGCAGAAACGACACACAGCACACACAACACAACACACACAAAATGTGCATCACAACAGCGCAGACAACACTCACTACATACAACACTCGCAGAACATACAACACACCGGCCACACACAACACACATGGAGAGCACCAACACAACACATACAACGCACACGAAAAACACCCACAACACGCCAAAGAGTTTACATACAACCTCTCAACACACAAACATCGCCTCACCCTAAACAACAAACCCCACACACACCGAGCACATGACTGCACACAATACCCATGAACCACGGTTCTCAGAGTAAACACAACACACACAGTGAGGGACACTGACCAAGCATGACCACACACAGTACACACATCACAAATTACACTCAATACTCAAACAGCGAACCCCACACACCACCTGTCAAACACAAACCCACGGTAATCACAACCACATGCAGAACCCGCACCACACACAACACATGCGAAATGACATTGAAGAAATACACAAACCACAAAAGAACACCGAATTTATGAAACACATTTCACAGACTGCACACACCACACAAAACACACATAAAACATACAGCACACAGGGCCTCACAGAACGCACAATGCGAAGAACACAACCTACATACAAAGCACGTCAGACAGAGCACACAATTAATATCCCACTCAACACGTAAAGCACACAGAGGACACAACACAAAGCACAATATGCCAAACAGATTAGGATACACCCAACACACATGCAACTGAGAGCACAATACGTTGCACATCACGGAACACACGTGCGGTCCCATCACACACTAAACATGAAACAGAAAACCATTCACAGACCACATAACATTCCCGACCATGAACACAACACGCTACAAAAAAGACGCCAAACGTACGACACACAAAGACACACTCCAAGCACGCAACACCCAGCGCAGGACCGCCCACAAACACACCAGTCTCACAGCCCTCCACAGAGCAATACACACAGAACATACCCTACAAACAACAAAGTACCCAAACTGCACACCTCACAATCGCAACAGTCACAACACAGAAAGAACACAACAAACGGGAAACACACGCTCAGACACATAAACACTGCCATGCACATTAAGCCAGCAGACCACAGACATCAGAGCTAAAAACACACCATAACGCAGTATGCAAAACGCAACATAACACAGAATACACACCCAATCACACAACAAACACCACAACCCATGCCCTACAGTATAAACAAAAGACGAACGACGCACTTCACACATGACACAAAACCCACAAACACAAAGGACCACACAGAAAGACGCACAACGCAAACATCGCACACAACACACACATTAAAAGAAACACATCAACACATTGCCGCAACACACAAAATAATACACAAATTACAGAGCAATACATCACACAACACACAAACATCACACACAATTTATACATCACACCTCATAACACACACAACAACCTGCAGTAACAACACAACACACAGACCGATGCAACCACTACATACCATACATAAAGCCACACGCTCAAGGAATAACCACAATAAACTTAAGTAAACTCCCACAAACACAAAGACAGAGGACACACACAAACTCAGCACGCTAAAAGCACAACAGATGAAACAACATACAGCACAAACATCACAGGACATAAAGGCACACGATTCTCAGACACCACGGTTAGCCATATACACACCACACACACAATGAGGTACACGACACGAGCAAAACCACATACAGATAACACGTGTCCCCTCACACACTTAATCAATCACACACACAGCCTCTCAAACACAGCCAAACACGTATCAGAATCACATATGCATCACACACAGAAAACATACAAAACCACATGAAAGCAAACAACCAAGAATAAAGGCAGATAGCACACTTTTCTAACACTGAACACCCCACTCACAACCGCACGCAGACACCCCACACGCATGTATACACGGGCACCTTTACGCAATGCGCGCACAAACACACACACACACACAACATAAAGTAAAAACACAACAGTCACAGGGCGCACACCAGACACAACAGAGCACATGTTTCTCCTAAAACACACAAGTCACATTTGCAAGAGTACATGCACCACGCACCGTGAGGAACACCAAACACAACCACACACAGGTGACATATCTCACTTCGCAAACATAACAAGCACCCTCACATCACAACTCAAACACAACCATACGCAAATCACAATCACATACGGAAAACACACACAAAACAAATCCCTAGGCAAAACACACACAACCCACAAAGAAGACAAAGAGCGCACATTGCATACACTACACTCTGCAAGCACAACCACGCACAGACACAAAACACGTACATCCTCACGCAGGAGCACAACGCAGAGCACACACACAACACAGAAACACGCGAAACAAGGGTCCCAAGACACAGACCACACACCTCAAGGCACATAACTGCTCACAAAACACACACGGAAAACACTGCACAGACTACGTACTGCACACACCATGAGACATACTGAACAAGCGAAACCGCACAGTCAACACTTCTGATATCACGTGCATAACTCAAACAGCCAAACACACACACACAACCTCTCTAACACAACCACACACAAATCACAAACTCCACACATAAGACGGACACAACACATACTAATAATCCACAGACTACTCCCCTATGACGCACTACACACAACACACACAGACACAAGCAGGCAGTATAGAGCACACACAGGTGCACGCAGACAGCTCGAAAAATCACACCCAAAATACACACTCACAGAACACATCAGACGCAACGCAAAACTTACATCACACAGAATGCTCAAAATACAGAGACCACCCAACATCTATCCTGTATGTAACACACAGAAAGCATATAGACAGCGCTCACACAACCCAGAACACAGTACACAACAGAAAGCAGAAAGACCAGACGCAGTACACATGAAACACGACGACGGAAGGCAGACAACAGAAACACAACACACACACAAACACCAACGGATAACTCATAAAAAATGACAAGATATACAACACACAAAGAACCACTCAGTGCACAGAACACACAGCTCACGACCACACCCATGACACATTGCACGCCACACAGAGAAAGTATGCAGAACAATGTACTCAACAAGCAGCAAAGAACCCATAACACACATTGTACATTCACAACACACACCACATATACAAGCACCAGTAGAACACTCATAAAAAATGACAAAATGTACAACACACAAGGAACCGCTCAATGCACACAACTCACAACCACGCACGTCACACATTGCACGCCACACGGAGAAAATTACACAGAGCAGTGAACTCGACACGCAGTAAAGATCCCACACCACACGTAGTACCTACTCTACACACACAACATGGACAACACACACAAAATAAACAAGGCCCACAGATCACAGTCAACACAAGCCCAAACACACAAGAACACACAGCACACACAGCACAGCCAAACGGAATACACACAGAATCACAACACAAACACCACAAATCATTCACTACCGCATATCAACCACAAATACAGCACACTACACGAAAGAATTCCAGAAAGCACAACACGCACGGATCAAACACGCACAATACACAGTAATAAACACATAACACACAACGCACACAGCAAGACATAAAAAAAAGAAGCAGAAACGACACACAGCACACACAACACAACACACACAAAATGTGCATCACAACAGCGCAGACAACACTCACTACATACAACACTCGCAGAACATACAACACACCGGCCACACACAACACACATGGAGAGCACCAACACAACACATACAACGCACACGAAAAACACCCACAACACGCCAAAGAGTTTACATACAACCTCTCAACACACAAACATCGCCTCACCCTAAACAACAAACCCCACACACACCGAGCACATGACTGCACACAATACCCATGAACCACGGTTCTCAGAGTAAACACAACACACACAGTGAGGGACACTGACCAAGCATGACCACACACAGTACACACATCACAAATTACACTCAATACTCAAACAGCGAACCCCACACACCACCTGTCAAACACAAACCCACGGTAATCACAACCACATGCAGAACCCGCACCACACACAACACATGCGAAATGACATGGAAGAAATACACAAACCACAAAAGAACACCGAATTTATGAAACACATTTCACAGACTGCACACACCACACAAAACACACATAAAACATACAGCACACAGGGCCTCACAGAACGCACAATGCGAAGCACACAACCTACATACAAAGCACGTCAGACAGAGCACACAATTAATATCCCATTCAACACGTAAAGCACACAGAGGACACAACACAAAGCACAATATGCCAAACAGATTAGGATACACCCAACACACATGCAACTGAGAGCACAATACGTTGCACATCACGGAACACACGTGCGGTCCCATCACACACTAAACATGAAACAGAAAACCATTCACAGACCACATAACATTCCCGACCGTGAACACAACATGCTACAAAAAAGTCACCAAACGTACGACACACAAAGACACACTCCAAGCACGCAACACCCAGTGCAGGACCGCCCACAGACACACCAGTCTCACGGCCCTCCACAGAGCAATACACACAGAACATACCCTACAAACAACAAAGTACCCAAACTGCACACCTCACAATCGCAACAGTCACAACACAGAAAGAACACAACACACGGGAAACACACGCTCAGACACATAAACACTGCCATGCACATTAAGCCAGCAGACCACAGACATCAGAGCTAAAAACACACCATAACGCAGTATGCAAAACGCAACACAACACAGAATACACACCCAATCACACAACAAACACCACAACCCATGCCCTACAGTATAAACAAAAGACGAACGACGCACTTCACACATGACACAAAACCCACAAACACAAAGGACCACACAGAAAGACGCACAACGCAAACATCGCACACAACACACACATTAAAAGAAACACATCAACACATTGCCGCAACACACAAAATAATACACAAATTACAGAGCAATACATCACACAACACACAAACATCACACACAATTTATACATCACACCTCATAACACACACAACAACCTGCAGTAACAACACAACACACAGACCGATGCAACCACTACATACCATACATAAAGCCACACGCTCAAGGAATAACCACAATAAACTTAAGTAAACTCCCACAAACACAAAGACAGAGGACACACACAAACTCAGCACGCTAAAAGCACAACAGATGAAACAACATACAGCACAAACATCACAGGACATAAAGGCACACGATTCTCAGACACCACGGTTAGCCATATACACACCACACACACAATGAGGTACACGACACGAGCAAAACCACATACAGATAACACGTGTCCCCTCACACACTTAATCAATCACACACACAGCCTCTCAAACACAGCCAAACACGTATCAGAATCACATATGCATCACACACAGAAAACATACAAAACCACATGAAAGCAAACAACCAAGAATAAAGGCCGATAGCACACTTTTCTAACACTGAACACCCCACTCACAACCGCACGCAGACACCCCACACGCATGTATACACGGGCACCTTTACGCAATGCGCGCACAAACACACACACACACACAACATAAAGTAAAAACACAACAGTCACAGGGCGCACACCAGACACAACAGAGCACATGTTTCTCCTAAAACACACAAGTCACATTTGCAAGAGTACATGCACCACGCACCGTGAGGAACACCAAACACAACCACACACAGGTGACATATCTCACTTCGCAAACATAACAAGCACCCTCACATCACAACTCAAACACAACCATACGCAAATCACAATCACATACGGAAAACACACACAAAACAAATCCCTAGGCAAAACACACACAACCCACAAAGAAGACAAAGAGCGCACATTGCATACACTACACTCTGCAAGCACAACCACGCACAGACACAAAACACGTACATCCTCACGCAGGAGCACAACGCAGAGCACACACACAACACAGAAACACGCGAAACAAGGGTCCCAAGACACAGACCACACACCTCAAGGCACATAACTGCTCACAAAACACACACGGAAAACACTGCACAGACTACGTACTGCACACACCATGAGACATGCTGAACAAGCGAAACCGCACAGTCAACACTTCTGATATCACGTGCATAACTCAAACAGCCAAACACACACACACAACCTCTCTAACACAACCACACACAAATCACAAACTCCACACATAAGACGGACACAACACATACTAATAATCCACAGACTACTCCCCTATGACGCACTACACACAACACACACAGCCACAAGCAGGCAGTATAGAGCACACACAGGTGCACGCAGACAGCTCGAAAAATCACACCCAAAATACACACTCACAGAACACATCAGACGCAACGCAAAACTAACATCACACAGAATGCTCAAAATACAGAGACCACCCAACATCTATCCTGTATGTAACACACAGAAAGCATATAGACAGCGCTCACACAACCCAGAACACAGTACACAACAGAAAGCAGAAAGACCAGACGCAGTACACATGAAACACGACGACGGAAGGCAGACAACAGAAACACAACACACACACAAACACCAACGGATAACTCATAAAAAATGACAAGATATACAACACACAAAGAACCACTCAGTGCACAGAACACACAGCTCACGACCACACCCATGACACATTGCACGCCACACAGAGAAAGTATGCAGAACAATGTACTCAACAAGCAGCAAAGAACCCATAACACACATTGTACATTCACAACACACACCACATATACAAGCACCAGTAGAACACTCATAAAAAATGACAAAATGTACAACACACAAGGAACCGCTCAATGCACACAACTCACAACCACGCACGTCACACATTGCACGCCACACGGAGAAAATTACACAGAGCAGTGAACTCGACACGCAGTAAAGATCCCACACCACACGTAGTACCTACTCTACACACACAACATGGACAACACACACAAAATAAACAAGGCCCACAGATCACAGTCAACACAAGCCCAAACACACAAGAACACACAGCACACACAGCACAGCCAAACGGAATACACACAGAATCACAACACAAACACCACAAATCATTCACTACCGCATATCAACCACAAATACAGCACACTACACGAAAGAATTCCAGAAAGCACAACACGCACGGATCAAACACGCACAATACACAGTAATAAACCCATAACACACAACGCACACAGCAAGACATAAAAAAAGAAGCAGAAACGACACACAGCACACACAACACAACACACACAAAATGTGCATCACAACAGCGCAGACAACACTCACTACATACAACACTCGCAGAACATACAACACACCGGCCACACACAACACACATGGAGAGCACCAACACAACACATACAACGCACACGAAAAACACCCACAACACGCCAAAGAGTTTACATACAACCTCTCAACACACAAACATCGCCTCACCCTAAACAACAAACCCCACACACACCGAGCACATGACTGCACACAATACCCATGAACCACGGTTCTCAGAGTAAACACAACACACACAGTGAGGGACACTGACCAAGCATGACCACACACAGTACACACATCACAAATTACACTCAATACTCAAACAGCGAACCCCACACACCACCTGTCAAACACAAACCCACGGAAATCACAACCACATGCAGAACCCGCACCACACACAACACATGCGAAATGACATGGAAGAAATACACAAACCACAAAAGAACACCGAATTTATGAAACACATTTCACAGACTGCACACACCACACAAAACACACATGAAACATACAGCACACAGGGCCTCACAGAACGCACAATGCGAAGCACACAACCTACATACAAAGCACGTCAGACAGAGCACACAATTAATATCCCACTCAACACGTAAAGCACACAGAGGACACAACACAAAGCACAATATGCCAAACAGATTAGGATACACCCAACACACATGCAACTGAGAGCACAATACGTTGCACATCACGGAACACACGTGCGGTCCCATCACACACTAAACATGAAACAGAAAACCATTCACAGACCACATAACATTCCCGACCATGAACACAACACGCTACAAAAAAGACGCCAAACGTACGACACACAAAGACACACTCCAAGCACGCAACACCCAGCGCAGGACCGCCCACAAACACACCAGTCTCACAGCCCTCCACAGAGCAATACACACAGAACATACCCTACAAACAACAAAGTACCCAAACTGCACACCTCACAATCGCAACAGTCACAACACAGAAAGAACACAACACACGGGAAACACACGCTCAGACACATAAACACTGCCATGCACATTAAGCCAGCAGACCACAGACATCAGAGCTAAAAACACACCATAACGCAGTATGCAAAACGCAACACAACACAGAATACACACCCAATCACACAACAAACACCACAACCCATGCCCTACAGTATAAACAAAAGACGAACGACGCACTTCACACATGACACAAAACCCACAAACACAAAGGACCACACAGAAAGACGCACAACGCAAACATCGCACACAACACACACATTAAAAGAAACACATCAACACATTGCCGCAACACACAAAATAATACACAAATTACAGAGCAATACATCACACAACACACAAACATCACACACAATTTATACATCACACCTCATAACACACACAACAACCTGCAGTAACAACACAACACACAGACCGATGCAACCACTACATACCATACGTAAAGCCACACGCTCAAGGAATAACCACAATAAACTTAAGTAAACTCCCACAAACACAAAGACAGAGGACACACACAAACTCAGCACGCTAAAAGCACAACAGATGAAACAACATACAGCACAAACATCACAGGACATAAAGGCACACGATTCTCAGACACCACGGTTAGCCATATACACACCACACACACAATGAGGTACACGACACGAGCAAAACCACATACAGATAACACGTGTCCCCTCACACACTTAATCAATCACACACACAGCCTCTCAAACACAGCCAAACACGTATCAGAATCACATATGCATCACACACAGAAAACATACAAAACCACATGAAAGCAAACAACCAAGAATAAAGGCCGATAGCACACTTTTCTAACACTGAACACCCCACTCACAACCGCACGCAGACACCCCACACGCATGTATACACGGGCACCTTTACGCAATGCGCGCACAAACACACACACACACACAACATAAAGTAAAAACACAACAGTCACAGGGCGCACACCAGACACAACAGAGCACATGTTTCTCCTAAAACACACAAGTCACATTTGCAAGAGTACATGCACCACGCACCGTGAGGAACACCAAACACAACCACACACAGGTGACATATCTCACTTCGCAAACATAACAAGCACCCTCACATCACAACTCAAACACAACCATACGCAAATCACAATCACATACGGAAAACACACACAAAACAAATCCCTAGGCAAAACACACACAACCCACAAAGAAGACAAAGAGCGCACATTGCATACACTACACTCTGCAAGCACAACCACGCACAGACACAAAACACGTACATCCTCACGCAGGAGCACAACGCAGAGCACACACACAACACAGAAACACGCGAAACAAGGGTCCCAAGACACAGACCACACACCTCAAGGCACATAACTGCTCACAAAACACACACGGAAAACACTGCACAGACTACGTACTGCACACACCATGAGACATGCTGAACAAGCGAAACCGCACAGTCAACACTTCTGATATCACGTGCATAACTCAAACAGCCAAACACACACACACAACCTCTCTAACACAACCACACACAAATCACAAACTCCACACATAAGACGGACACAACACATACTAATAATCCACAGACTACTCCCCTATGACGCACTACACACAACACACACAGCCACAAGCAGGCAGTATAGAGCACACACAGGTGCACGCAGACAGCTCGAAAAATCACACCCAAAATACACACTCACAGAACACATCAGACGCAACGCAAAACTAACATCACACAGAATGCTCAAAATACAGAGACCACCCAACATCTATCCTGTATGTAACACACAGAAAGCATATAGACAGCGCTCACACAACCCAGAACACAGTACACAACAGAAAGCAGAAAGACCAGACGCAGTACACATGAAACACGACGACGGAAGGCAGACAACAGAAACACAACACACACACAAACACCAACGGATAACTCATAAAAAATGACAAGATATACAACACACAAAGAACCACTCAGTGCACAGAACACACAGCTCACGACCACACCCATGACACATTGCACGCCACACAGAGAAAGTATGCAGAACAATGTACTCAACAAGCAGCAAAGAACCCATAACACACATTGTACATTCACAACACACACCACATATACAAGCACCAGTAGAACACTCATAAAAAATGACAAAATGTACAACACACAAGGAACCGCTCAATGCACACAACTCACAACCACGCACGTCACACATTGCACGCCACACGGAGAAAATTACACAGAGCAGTGAACTCGACACGCAGTAAAGATCCCACACCACACGTAGTACCTACTCTACACACACAACATGGACAACACACACAAAATAAACAAGGCCCACAGATCACAGTCAACACAAGCCCAAACACACAAGAACACACAGCACACACAGCACAGCCAAACGGAATACACACAGAATCACAACACAAACACCACAAATCATTCACTACCGCATATCAACCACAAATACAGCACACTACACGAAAGAATTCCAGAAAGCACAACACGCACGGATCAAACACGCACAATACACAGTAATAAACCCATAACACACAACGCACACAGCAAGACATAAAAAAAGAAGCAGAAACGACACACAGCACACACAACACAACACACACAAAATGTGCATCACAACAGCGCAGACAACACTCACTACATACAACACTCGCAGAACATACAACACACCGGCCACACACAACACACATGGAGAGCACCAACACAACACATACAACGCACACGAAAAACACCCACAACACGCCAAAGAGTTTACATACAACCTCTCAACACACAAACATCGCCTCACCCTAAACAACAAACCCCACACACACCGAGCACATGACTGCACACAATACCCATGAACCACGGTTCTCAGAGTAAACACAACACACACAGTGAGGGACACTGACCAAGCATGACCACACACAGTACACACATCACAAATTACACTCAATACTCAAACAGCGAACCCCACACACCACCTGTCAAACACAAACCCACGGAAATCACAACCACATGCAGAACCCGCACCACACACAACACATGCGAAATGACATGGAAGAAATACACAAACCACAAAAGAACACCGAATTTATGAAACACATTTCACAGACTGCACACACCACACAAAACACACATGAAACATACAGCACACAGGGCCTCACAGAACGCACAATGCGAAGCACACAAAATACATACAAAGCACGTCAGACAGAGCACACAATTAATATCCCACTCAACACGTAAAGCACACAGAGGACACAACACAAAGCACAATATGCCAAACAGATTAGGATACACCCAACACACATGCAACTGAGAGCACAATACGTTGCACATCACGGAACACACGTGCGGTCCCATCACACACTAAACATGAAACAGAAAACCATTCACAGACCACATAATATTCCCGACCATGAACACAACACGCTACAAAAAAGACGCCAAACGTACGACACACAAAGACACACTCCAAGCACGCAACACCCAGCGCAGGACCGCCCACAAACACACCAGTCTCACAGCCCTCCACAGAGCAATACACACAGAACATACCCTACAAACAACAAAGTACCCAAACTGCACACCTCACAATCGCAACAGTCACAACACAGAAAGAACACAACACACGGGAAACACACGCTCAGACACATAAACACTGCCATGCACATTAAGCCAGCAGACCACAGACATCAGAGCTAAAAACACACCATAACGCAGTACGCAAAACGCAACACAACACAGAATACACACCCAATCACACAACAAACACCACAACCCATGCCCTACAGTATAAACAAAAGACGAACGATGCACTTCACACATGACACAAAACCCACAAACACAAAGGACCACACAGAAAGACGCACAACGCAAACATCGCACACAACACACACATTAGAGAAACACATCAACACATTGCCGCAACACACAAAATAATACACAAATTACAGAGCAATACATCACACAACACACAAACATCACACACAATTTATACATCACACCTCATAACACACACAACAACCTGCAGTAACAACACAACACACAGACCGATGCAACCACTACATACCATACATGAAGCCACACGCTCAAGGAATAACCACAATAAACTTAAGTAAACTCCCACAAACACAAAGACAGAGGACACACACAAACTCAGCACGCTAAAAGCACAACAGATGAAACAACATAAGGCACAAACATCACAGGACATAAAGGCACACGATTCTCAGACACCACGGTTAGCCATATACACACCACACACACAATGAGGTACACGACACGAGCAAAACCACATACAGATAACACGTGTCCCCTCACACACTTAATCAATCACACACACAGCCTCTCAAACACAGCCAAACACGTATCAGAATCACATATGCATCACACACAGAAAACATACAAAACCACATGAAAGCAAACAACCAAGAATAAAGGCAGATAGCACACTTTTCTAACACTGAACACCCCACTCACAACCGCACGCAGACACCCCACATGCATGTATACACGGGCACCTTTACGCAATGCGCGCACAAACACACACACACACACAACATAAAGTAAAAACACAACAGTCACAGGGCGCACACCAGACACAACAGAGCACATGTTTCTCCTAAAACACACAAGTCACATTTGCAAGAGTACATGCACCACGCACCGTGAGGAACACCAAACACAACCACACACAGGTGACATATCTCACTTCGCAAACATAACAAGCACCCTCACATCACAACTCAAACACAACCATACGCAAATCACAATCACATACGGAAAACACACACAAAACAAATCCCTAGGCAAAACACACACAACCCACAAAGAAGACAAAGAGCGCACATTGCATACACTACACTCTGCAAGCACAACCACGCACAGACACAAAACACGTACATCCTCACGCAGGAGCACAACGCAGAGCACACACACAACACAGAAACACGCGAAACAAGGGTCCCAAGACACAGACCACACACCTCAAGGCACATAACTGCTCACAAAACACACACGGAAAACACTGCACAGACTACGTACTGCACACACCATGAGACATACTGAACAAGCGAAACCGCACAGTCAACACTTCTGATATCACGTGCATAACTCAAACAGCCAAACACACACACACAACCTCTCTAACACAACCACACACAAATCACAAACTCCACACATAAGACGGACACAACACATACTAATAATCCACAGACTACTCCCCTATGACGCACTACACACAACACACACAGCCACAAGCAGGCAGTATAGAGCACACACAGGTGCACGCAGACAGCTCGAAAAATCACACCCAAAATACACACTCACAGAACACATCAGACGCAACGCAAAACTTACATCACACAGAATGCTCAAAATACAGAGACCACCCAACATCTATCCTGTATGTAACACACAGAAAGCATATAGACAGCGCTCACACAACCCAGAACACAGTACACAACAGAAAGCAGAAAGACCAGACGCAGTACACATGAAACACGACGACGGAAGGCAGACAACAGAAACACAACACACACACAAACACCAACGGATAACTCATAAAAAATGACAAGATATACAACACACAAAGAACCACTCAGTGCACAGAACACACAGCTCACGACCACACCCATGACACATTGCACGCCACACAGAGAAAGTATGCAGAACAATGTACTCAACAAGCAGCAAAGAACCCATAACACACATTGTACATTCACAACACACACCACATATACAAGCACCAGTAGAACACTCATAAAAAATGACAAAATGTACAACACACAAGGAACCGCTCAATGCACACAACTCACAACCACGCACGTCACACATTGCACGCCACACGGAGAAAATTACACAGAGCAGTGAACTCGACACGCAGTAAAGATCCCACACCACACGTAGTACCTACTCTACACACACAACATGGACAACACACACAAAATAAACAAGGCCCACAGATCACAGTCAACACAAGCCCAAACACACAAGAACACACAGCACACACAGCACAGCCAAACGGAATACACACAGAATCACAACACAAACACCACAAATCATTCACTACCGCATATCAACCACAAATACAGCACACTACACGAAAGAATTCCAGAAAGCACAACACGCACGGATCAAACACGCACAATACACAGTAATAAACACATAACACACAACGCACACAGCAAGACATAAAAAAAAGAAGCAGAAACGACACACAGCACACACAACACAACACACACAAAATGTGCATCACAACAGCGCAGACAACACTCACTACATACAACACTCGCAGAACATACAACACACCGGCCACACACAACACACATGGAGAGCACCAACACAACACATACAACGCACACGAAAAACACCCACAACACGCCAAAGAGTTTACATACAACCTCTCAACACACAAACATCGCCTCACCCTAAACAACAAACCCCACACACACCGAGCACATGACTGCACACAATACCCATGAACCACGGTTCTCAGAGTAAACACAACACACACAGTGAGGGACACTGACCAAGCATGACCACACACAGTACACACATCACAAATTACACTCAATACTCAAACAGCGAACCCCACACACCACCTGTCAAACACAAACCCACGGTAATCACAACCACATGCAGAACCTGCACCACACACAACACATGCGAAATGACATGGAAGAAGTACACAAACCACAAAAGAACACCGAATTTATGAAACACATTTCACAGACTGCACACACCACACAAAACACACATGAAACATACAGCACACAGGGCCTCACAGAATGCACAATGCGAAGCACACAACCTACATACAAAGCACGTCAGACAGAGCACACAATTAATATCCCACTCAACACGTAAAGCACACAGAGGACACAACACAAAGCACAATATGCCAAACAGATTAGGATACACCCAACACACATGCAACTGAGAGCACAATACGTTGCACATCACGGAACACACGTGCGGTCCCATCACACACTAAACATGAAACAGAAAACCATTCACAGACCACATAACATTCCCGACCATGAACACAACACGCTACAAAAAAGTCACCAAACGTACGACACACAAAGACACACTCCAAGCACGCAACACCCAGCGCAGGACCGCCCACAAACACACCAGTCTCACGGCCCTCCATAGAGCAATACACACAGAACATACCCTACAAACAACAAAGTACCCAAACTGCACACCTCACAATCGCAACAGTCACAACACAGAAAGAACACAACACACGGGAAACACACGCTCAGACACATAAACACTGCCATGCACATTAAGCCAGCAGACCACAGACATCAGAGCTAAAAACACACCATAACGCAGTACGCAAAACGCAACACAACACAGAATACACACCCAATCACACAACAAACACCACAACCCATGCCCTACAGTATAAACAAAAGACGAACGACGCACTTCACACATGACACAAAACCCACAAACACAAAGGACCACACAGAAAGACGCACAACGCAAACATCGCACACAACACACACATTAAAAGAAACACATCAACACATTGCCGCAACACACAAAATAATACACAAATTACAGAGCAATACATCACACAACACACAAACATCACACACAATTTATACATCACACCTCATAACACACACAACAACCTGCAGTAACAACACAACACACAGACCGATGCAACCACTACATACCATACATGAAGCCACACGCTCAAGGAATAACCACAATAAACTTAAGTAAACTCCCACAAACACAAAGACAGAGGACACACACAAACTCAGCACGCTAAAAGCACAACAGATGTAACAACATAAGGCACAAACATCACAGGACATAAAGGCACACGATTCTCAGACACCACGGTTAGCCATATACACACCACACACACAATGAGGTACACGACACGAGCAAAACCACATACAGATAACACGTGTCCCCTCACACACTTAATCAATCACACACACAGCCTCTCAAACACAGCCAAACACGTATCAGAATCACATATGCATCACACACAGAAAACATACAAAACCACATGAAAGCAAACAACCAAGAATAAAGGCAGATAGCACACTTTTCTAACACTGAACACCCCACTCACAACCGCACGCAGACACCCCACACGCATGTATACACGGGCACCTTTACGCAATGCGCGCACAAACACACACACACACACAACATAAAGTAAAAACACAACAGTCACAGGGCGCACACCAGACACAACAGAGCACATGTTTCTCCTAAAACACACAAGTCACATTTGCAAGAGTACATGCACCACGCACCGTGAGGAACACCAAACACAACCACACACAGGTGACATATCTCACTTCGCAAACATAACAAGCACCCTCACATCACAACTCAAACACAACCATACGCAAATCACAATCACATACGGAAAACACACACAAAACAAATCCCTAGGCAAAACACACACAACCCACAAAGAAGACAAAGAGCGCACATTGCATACACTACACTCTGCAAGCACAACCACGCACAGACACAAAACACGTACATCCTCACGCAGGAGCACAACGCAGAGCACACACACAACACAGAAACACGCGAAACAAGGGTCCCAAGACACAGACCACACACCTTAAGGCACATAACTGCTCACAAAACACACACGGAAAACACTGCACAGACTACGTACTGCACACACCATGAGACATACTGAACAAGCGAAACCGCACAGTCAACACTTCTGATATCACGTGCATAACTCAAACAGCCAAACACACACACACAACCTCTCTAACACAACCACACACAAATCACAAACTCCACACATAAGACGGACACAACACATACTAATAATCCACAGACTACTCCCCTATGACGCACTACACACAACACACACAGACACAAGCAGGCAGTATAGAGCACACACAGGTGCACGCAGACAGCTCGAAAAATCACACCCAAAATACACACTCACAGAACACATCAGACGCAACGCAAAACTAACATCACACAGAATGCTCAAAATACAGAGACCACCTAACATCTATCCTGTATGTAACACACAGAAAGCATATAGACAGCGCTCACACAACCCAGAACACAGTACACAACAGAAAGCAGAAAGACCAGACGCAGTACACATGAAACACGACGACGGAAGGCAGACAACAGAAACACAACACACACACAAACACCAACGGATAACTCATAAAAAATGACAAGATATACAACACACAAAGAACCACTCAGTGCACAGAACACACAGCTCACGACCACACCCATGACACATTGCACGCCACACAGAGAAAGTATGCAGAACAATGTACTCAACAAGCAGCAAAGAACCCATAACACACATTGTACATTCACAACACACACCACATATACAAGCACCAGTAGAACACTCATAAAAAATGACAAAATGTACAACACACAAGGAACCGCTCAATGCACACAACTCACAACCACGCACGTCACACATTGCACGCCACACGGAGAAAATTACACAGAGCAGTGAACTCGACACGCAGTAAAGATCCCACACCACACGTAGTACCTACTCTACACACACAACATGGACAACACACACAAAATAAACAAGGCCCACAGATCACAGTCAACACAAGCCCAAACACACAAGAACACACAGCACACACAGCACAGCCAAACGGAATACACACAGAATCACAACACAAACACCACAAATCATTCACTACCGCATATCAACCACAAATACAGCACACTACACGAAAGAATTCCAGAAAGCACAACACGCACGGATCAAACACGCACAATACACAGTAATAAACACATAACACACAACGCACACAGCAAGACATAAAAAAAAGAAGCAGAAACGACACACAGCACACACAACACAACACACACAAAATGTGCATCACAACAGCGCAGACAACACTCACTACATACAACACTCGCAGAACATACAACACACCGGCCACACACAACACACATGGAGAGCACCAACACAACACATACAACGCACACGAAAAACACCCACAACACGCCAAAGAGTTTACATACAACCTCTCAACACACAAACATCGCCTCACCCTAAACAACAAACCCCACACACACCGAGCACATGACTGCACACAATACCCATGAACCACGGTTCTCAGAGTAAACACAACACACACAGTGAGGGACACTGACCAAGCATGACCACACACAGTACACACATCACAAATTACACTCAATACTCAAACAGCGAACCCCACACACCACCTGTCAAACACAAACCCACGGTAATCACAACCACATGCAGAACCTGCACCACACACAACACATGCGAAATGACATGGAAGAAGTACACAAACCACAAAAGAACACCGAATTTATGAAACACATTTCACAGACTGCACACACCACACAAAACACACATGAAACATACAGCACACAGGGCCTCACAGAATGCACAATGCGAAGCACACAACCTACATACAAAGCACGTCAGACAGAGCACACAATTAATATCCCACTCAACACGTAAAGCACACAGAGGACACAACACAAAGCACAATATGCCAAACAGATTAGGATACACCCAACACACATGCAACTGAGAGCACAATACGTTGCACATCACGGAACACACGTGCGGTCCCATCACACACTAAACATGAAACAGAAAACCATTCACAGACCACATAACATTCCCGACCATGAACACAACACGCTACAAAAAAGTCACCAAACGTACGACACACAAAGACACACTCCAAGCACGCAACACCCAGCGCAGGACCGCCCACAAACACACCAGTCTCACGGCCCTCCACAGAGCAATACACACAGAACATACCCTACAAACAACAAAGTACCCAAACTGCACACCTCACAATCGCAACAGTCACAACACAGAAAGAACACAACACACGGGAAACACACGCTCAGACACATAAACACTGCCATGCACATTAAGCCAGCAGACCACAGACATCAGAGCTAAAAACACACCATAACGCAGCATGCAAAACGCAACACAACACAGAATACACACCCAATCACACAACAAACACCACAACCCATGCCCTACAGTATAAACAAAAGACGAACGACGCACTTCACACATGACACAAAACCCACAAACACAAAGGACCACACAGAAAGACGCACAACGCAAACATCGCACACAACACACACATTAAAAGAAACACATCAACACATTGCCGCAACACACAAAATAATACACAAATTACAGAGCAATACATCACACAACACACAAACATCACACACAATTTATACATCACACCTCATAACACACACAACACCCTGCAGTAACAACACAACACACAGACCGATGCAACCACTACATACCATACATAAAGCCACACGCTCAAGGAATAACCACAATAAACTTAAGTAAACTCCCACAAACACAAAGACAGAGGACACACACAAACTCAGCACGCTAAAAGCACAACAGATGAAACAACATACAGCACAAACATCACAGGACATAAAGGCACACGATTCTCAGACACCACGGTTAGCCATATACACACCACACACACAATGAGGTACACGACACGAGCAAAACCACATACAGATAACACGTGTCCCCTCACACACTTAATCAATCACACACACAGCCTCTCAAACACAGCCAAACACGTATCAGAATCACATATGCATCACACACAGAAAACATACAAAACCACATGAAAGCAAACAACCAAGAATAAAGGCAGATACCACACTTTTCTAACACTGAACACCCCACTCACAACCGCACGCAGACACCCCACACGCATGTATACACGGGCACCTTTACGCAATGCGCGCACAAACACACACACACACAACATAAAGTAAAAACACAACAGTCACAGGGCGCACACCAGACACAACAGAGCACATGTTTCTCCTAAAACACACAAGTCACATTTGCAAGAGTACATGCACCACGCACCGTGAGGAACACCAAACACAACCACACACAGGTGACATATCTCACTTCGCAAACATAACAAGCACCCTCACATCACAACTCAAACACAACCATACGCAAATCACAATCACATACGGAAAACACACAAAACAAATCCCTAGGCAAAACACACACAACCCACAAAGAAGACAAAGAGCGCACATTGCATACACTACACTCTGCAAGCACAACCACGCACAGACACAAAACACGTACATCCTCACGCAGGAGCACAACGCAGAGCACACTCACAACACAGAAACATGCGAAACAAGGGTCCCAAGACACAGACCACACACCTCAAGGCACATAACTGCTCACAAAACACACACGGAAAACACTGCACAGACTACGTACTGCACACACCATGAGACATACTGAACAAGCGAAACCGCACAGTCAACACTTCTGATATCACGTGCATAACTCAAACAGCCAAACACACACACACAACCTCTCTAACACAACCACACACAATTCACAAACTCCACACATAAGACGGACACAACACATACTAATAATCCACAGACTACTCCCCTATGACGCACTACACACAACACACACAGCCACAAGCAGGCAGTATAGAGCACACACAGGTGCACGCAGACAGCTCGAAAAATCACACCCAAAATACACACTCACAGAACACATCAGACGCAACGCAAAACTAACATCACACAGAATGCTCAAAATACAGAGACCACCCAACATCTATCCTGTATGTAACACACAGAAAGCATATAGACAGCGCTCACACAACCCAGAACACAGTACACAACAGAAAGCAGAAAGACCAGACGCAGTACACATGAAACACGACGACGGAAGGCAGACAACAGAAACACAACACACACACAAACACCAACGGATAACTCATAAAAAATGACAAGATATACAACACACAAAGAACCACTCAGTGCACAGAACACACAGCTCACGACCACACCCATGACACATTGCACGCCACACAGAGAAAGTATGCAGAACAATGTACTCAACAAGCAGCAAAGAACCCATAACACACATTGTACATTCACAACACACACCACATATACAAGCACCAGTAGAACACTCATAAAAAATGACAAAATGTACAACACACAAGGAACCGCTCAATGCACACAACTCACAACCACGCACGTCACACATTGCACGCCACACGGAGAAAATTACACAGAGCAGTGAACTCGACACGCAGTAAAGATCCCACACCACACGTAGTACCTACTCTACACACACAACATGGACAACACACACAAAATAAACAAGGCCCACAGATCACAGTCAACACAAGCCCAAACACACAAGAACACACAGCACACACAGCACAGCCAAACGGAATACACACAGAATCACAACACAAACACCACAAATCATTCACTACCGCATATCAACCACAAATACAGCACACTACACGAAAGAATTCCAGAAAGCACAACACGCACGGATCAAACACGCACAATACACAGTAATAAACACATAACACACAACGCACACAGCAAGACATAAAAAAAAGAAGCAGAAACGACACACAGCACACACAACACAACACACACAAAATGTGCATCACAACAGCGCAGACAACACTCACTACATACAACACTCGCAGAACATACAACACACCGGCCACACACAACACACATGGAGAGCACCAACACAACACATACAACGCACACGAAAAACACCCACAACACGCCAAAGTTTACATACAACCTCTCAACACACAAACATCGCCTCACCCTAAACAACAAACCCCACACACACCGAGCACATGACTGCACACAATACCCATGAACCACGGTTCTCAGAGTAAACACAACACACACAGTGAGGGACACTGACCAAGCATGACCACACACAGTACACACATCACAAATTACACTCAATACTCAAACAGCGAACCCCACACACCACCTGTCAAACACAAACCCACGGTAATCACAACCACATGCAGAACCCGCACCACACACAACACATGCGAAATGACATGGAAGAAATACACAAACCACAAAAGAACACCGAATTTATGAAACACATTTCACAGACTGCACACACCACACAAAACACACATAAAACATACAGCACACAGGGCCTCACAGAACGCACAATGCGAAGCACACAACCTACATACAAAGCACGTCAGACAGAGCACACAATTAATATCCCACTCAACACGTAAAGCACACAGAGGACACAACACAAAGCACAATATGCCAAACAGATTAGGAAACACCCAACACACATGCAACTGAGAGCACAATACGTTGCACATCACGGAACACACGTGCGGTCCCATCACACACTAAACATGAAACAGAAAACCATTCACAGACCACATAACATTCCCGACCATGAACACAACACGCTACAAAAAAGACGCCAAACTTACGACACACAAAGACACACTCCAAGCACGCAACACCCAGCGCAGGACCGCCCACAAACACACCAGTCTCACAGCCCTCCACAGAGCAATACACACAGAACATACCCTACAAACAACAAAGTACCCAAACTGCACACCTCACAATCGCAACAGTCACAACACAGAAAGAACACAACACACGGGAAACACACGCTCAGACACATAAACACTGCTATGCACATTAAGCCAGCAGACCACAGACATCAGAGCTAAAAACACACCATAACGCAGTATGCAAAACGCAACATAACACAGAATACACACCCAATCACACAACAAACACCACAACCCATGCCCTACAGTATAAACAAAAGACGAACGACGCACTTCACACATGACACAAAACCCACAAACACAAAGGACCACACAGAAAGACGCACAACGCAAACATCGCACACAACACACACATTAAAAGAAACACATCAACACATTGCCGCAACACACAAAATAATACACAAATTACAGAGCAATACATCACACAACACACAAACATCACACACAATTTATACATCACACCTCATAACACACACAACAACCTGCAGTAACAACACAACACACAGACCGATGCAACCACTACATACCATACATAAAGCCACACGCTCAAGGAATAACCACAATAAACTTAAGTAAACTCCCACAAACACAAAGACAGAGGACACACACAAACTCAGCACGCTAAAAGCACAACAGATGAAACAACATACAGCACAAACATCACAGGACATAAAGGCACACGATTCTCAGACACCACGGTTAGCCATATACACACCACACACACAATGAGGTACACGACACGAGCAAAACCACATACAGATAACACGTGTCCCCTCACACACTTAATCAATCACACACACAGCCTCTCAAACACAGCCAAACACGTATCAGAATCACATATGCATCACACACAGAAAACATACAAAACCACATGAAAGCAAACAACCAAGAATAAAGGCCGATAGCACACTTTTCTAACACTGAACACCCCACTCACAACCGCACGCAGACACCCCACACGCATGTATACACGGGCACCTTTACGCAATGCGCGCACAAACACACACACACACACAACATAAAGTAAAAACACAACAGTCACAGGGCGCACACCAGACACAACAGAGCACATGTTTCTCCTAAAACACACAAGTCACATTTGCAAGAGTACATGCACCACGCACCGTGAGGAACACCAAACACAACCACACACAGGTGACATATCTCACTTCGCAAACATAACAAGCACCCTCACATCACAACTCAAACACAACCATACGCAAATCACAATCACATACGGAAAACACACACAAAACAAATCCCTAGGCAAAACACACACAACCCACAAAGAAGACAAAGAGCGCACATTGCATACACTACACTCTGCAAGCACAACCACGCACAGACACAAAACACGTACATCCTCACGCAGGAGCACAACGCAGAGCACACACACAACACAGAAACATGCGAAACAAGGGTCCCAAGACACAGACCACACACCTCAAGGCACATAACTGCTCACAAAACACACACGGAAAACACTGCACAGACTACGTACTGCACACACCATGAGACATACTGAACAAGCGAAACCGCACAGTCAACACTTCTGATATCACGTGCATAACTCAAACAGCCAAACACACACACACAACCTCTCTAACACAACCACACACAAATCACAAACTCCACACATAAGACGGACACAACACATACTAATAATCCACAGACTACTCCCCTATGACGCACTACACACAACACACACAGCCACAAGCAGGCAGTATAGAGCACACACAGGTGCACGCAGACAGCTCGAAAAATCACACCCAAAATACACACTCACAGAACACATCAGACGCAACGCAAAACTAACATCACACAGAATGCTCAAAATACAGAGACCACCCAACATCTATCCTGTATGTAACACACAGAAAGCATATAGACAGCGCTCACACAACCCAGAACACAGTACACAACAGAAAGCAGAAAGACCAGACGCAGTACACATGAAACACGACGACGGAAGGCAGACAACAGAAACACAACACACACACAAACACCAACGGATAACTCATAAAAAATGACAAGATATACAACACACAAAGAACCACTCAGTGCACAGAACACACAGCTCACGACCACACCCATGACACATTGCACGCCACACAGAGAAAGTATGCAGAACAATGTACTCAACAAGCAGCAAAGAACCCATAACACACATTGTACATTCACAACACACACCACATATACAAGCACCAGTAGAACACTCATAAAAAATGACAAAATGTACAACACACAAGGAACCGCTCAATGCACACAACTCACAACCACGCACGTCACACATTGCACGCCACACGGAGAAAATTACACAGAGCAGTGAACTCGACACGCAGTAAAGATCCCACACCACACGTAGTACCTACTCTACACACACAACATGGACAACACACACAAAATAAACAAGGCCCACAGATCACAGTCAACACAAGCCCAAACACACAAGAACACACAGCACACACAGCACAGCCAAACGGAATACACACAGAATCACAACACAAACACCACAAATCATTCACTACCGCATATCAACCACAAATACAGCACACTACACGAAAGAATTCCAGAAAGCACAACACGCACGGATCAAACACGCACAATACACAGTAATAAACACATAACACACAACGCACACAGCAAGACATAAAAAAAAGAAGCAGAAACGACACACAGCACACACAACACAACACACACAAAATGTGCATCACAACAGCGCAGACAACACTCACTACATACAACACTCGCAGAACATACAACACACCGGCCACACACAACACACATGGAGAGCACCAACACAACACATACAACGCACACGAAAAACACCCACAACACGCCAAAGAGTTTACATACAACCTCTCAACACACAAACATCGCCTCACCCTAAACAACAAACCCCACACACACCGAGCACATGACTGCACACAATACCCATGAACCACGGTTCTCAGAGTAAACACAACACACACAGTGAGGGACACTGACCAAGCATGACCACACACAGTACACACATCACAAATTACACTCAATACTCAAACAGCGAACCCCACACACCACCTGTCAAACACAAACCCACGGTAATCACAACCACATGCAGAACCCGCACCACACACAACACATGCGAAATGACATGGAAGAAATACACAAACCACAAAAGAACACCGAATTTATGAAACACATTTCACAGACTGCACACACCACACAAAACACACATAAAACATACAGCACACAGGGCCTCACAGAACGCACAATGCGAAGCACACAACCTATATACAAAGCACGTCAGACAGAGCACACAATTAATATCCCACTCAACACGTAAAGCACACAGAGGACACAACACAAAGCACAATATGCCAAACAGATTAGGATACACCCAACACACATGCAACTGAGAGCACAATACGTTGCACATCACGGAACACACGTGCGGTCCCATCACACACTAAACATGAAACAGAAAACCATTCACAGACCACATAACATTCCCGACCATGAACACAACACGCTACAAAAAAGACGCCAAACTTACGACACACAAAGACACACTCCAAGCACGCAACACCCAGCGCAGGACCGCCCACAAACACACCAGTCTCACAGCCCTCCACAGAGCAATACACACAGAACATACCCTACAAACAACAAAGTACCCAAACTGCACACCTCACAATCGCAACAGTCACAACACAGAAAGAACACAACACACGGGAAACACACGCTCAGACACATAAACACTGCTATGCACATTAAGCCAGCAGACCACAGACATCAGAGCTAAAAACACACCATAACGCAGTATGCAAAACGCAACATAACACAGAATACACACCCAATCACACAACAAACACCACAACCCATGCCCTACAGTATAAACAAAAGACGAACGACGCACTTCACACATGACACAAAACCCACAAACACAAAGGACCACACAGAAAGACGCACAACGCAAACATCGCACACAACACACACATTAAAAGAAACACATCAACACATTGCCGCAACACACAAAATAATACACAAATTACAGAGCAATACATCACACAACACACAAACATCACACACAATTTATACATCACACCTCATAACACACACAACAACCTGCAGTAACAACACAACACACAGACCGATGCAACCACTACATACCATACATAAAGCAACACGCTCAAGGAATAACCACAATAAACTTAAGTAAACTCCCACAAACACAAAGACAGAGGACACACACAAACTCAGCACGCTAAAAGCACAACAGATGAAACAACATACAGCACAAACATCACAGGACATAAAGGCACACGATTCTCAGACACCACGGTTAGCCATATACACACCACACACACAATGAGGTACACGACACGAGCAAAACCACATACAGATAACACGTGTCCCCTCACACACTTAATCAATCACACACACAGCCTCTCAAACACAGCCAAACACGTATCAGAATCACATATGCATCACACACAGAAAACATACAAAACCACATGAAAGCAAACAACCAAGAATAAAGGCCGATAGCACACTTTTCTAACACTGAACACCCCACTCACAACCGCACGCAGACACCCCACACGCATGTATACACGGGCACCTTTACGCAATGCGCGCACAAACACACACACACACACAACATAAAGTAAAAACACAACAGTCACAGGGCGCACACCAGACACAACAGAGCACATGTTTCTCCTAAAACACACAAGTCACATTTGCAAGAGTACATGCACCACGCACCGTGAGGAACACCAAACACAACCACACACAGGTGACATATCTCACTTCGCAAACATAACAAGCACCCTCACATCACAACTCAAACACAACCATACGCAAATCACAATCACATACGGAAAACACACACAAAACAAATCCCTAGGCAAAACACACACAACCCACAAAGAAGACAAAGAGCGCACATTGCATACACTACACTCTGCAAGCACAACCACGCACAGACACAAAACACGTACATCCTCACGCAGGAGCACAACGCAGAGCACACACACAACACAGAAACATGCGAAACAAGGGTCCCAAGACACAGACCACACACCTCAAGGCACATAACTGCTCACAAAACACACACGGAAAACACTGCACAGACTACGTACTGCACACACCATGAGACATACTGAACAAGCGAAACCGCACAGTCAACACTTCTGATATCACGTGCATAACTCAAACAGCCAAACACACACACACAACCTCTCTAACACAACCACACACAAATCACAAACTCCACACATAAGACGGACACAACACATACTAATAATCCACAGACTACTCCCCTATGACGCACTACACACAACACACACAGCCACAAGCAGGCAGTATAGAGCACACACAGGTGCACGCAGACAGCTCGAAAAATCACACCCAAAATACACACTCACAGAACACATCAGACGCAACGCAAAACTAACATCACACAGAATGCTCAAAATACAGAGACCACCCAACATCTATCCTGTATGTAACACACAGAAAGCATATAGACAGCGCTCACACAACCCAGAACACAGTACACAACAGAAAGCAGAAAGACCAGACGCAGTACACATGAAACACGACGACGGAAGGCAGACAACAGAAACACAACACACACACAAACACCAACGGATAACTCATAAAAAATGACAAGATATACAACACACAAAGAACCACTCAGTGCACAGAACACACAGCTCACGACCACACCCATGACACATTGCACGCCACACAGAGAAAGTATGCAGAACAATGTACTCAACAAGCAGCAAAGAACCCATAACACACATTGTACATTCACAACACACACCACATATACAAGCACCAGTAGAACACTCATAAAAAATGACAAAATGTACAACACACAAGGAACCGCTCAATGCACACAACTCACAACCACGCACGTCACACATTGCACGCCACACGGAGAAAATTACACAGAGCAGTGAACTCGACACGCAGTAAAGATCCCACACCACACGTAGTACCTACTCTACACACACAACATGGACAACACACACAAAATAAACAAGGCCCACAGATCACAGTCAACACAAGCCCAAACACACAAGAACACACAGCACACACAGCACAGCCAAACGGAATACACACAGAATCACAACACAAACACCACAAATCATTCACTACCGCATATCAACCACAAATACAGCACACTACACGAAAGAATTCCAGAAAGCACAACACGCACGGATCAAACACGCACAATACACAGTAATAAACACATAACACACAACGCACACAGCAAGACATAAAAAAAAGAAGCAGAAACGACACACAGCACACACAACACAACACACACAAAATGTGCATCACAACAGCGCAGACAACACTCACTACATACAACACTCGCAGAACATACAACACACCGGCCACACACAACACACATGGAGAGCACCAACACAACACATACAACGCACACGAAAAACACCCACAACACGCCAAAGAGTTTACATACAACCTCTCAACACACAAACATCGCCTCACCCTAAACAACAAACCCCACACACACCGAGCACATGACTGCACACAATACCCATGAACCACGGTTCTCAGAGTAAACACAACACACACAGTGAGGGACACTGACCAAGCATGACCACACACAGTACACACATCACAAATTACACTCAATACTCAAACAGCGAACCCCACACACCACCTGTCAAACACAAACCCACGGTAATCACAACCACATGCAGAACCCGCACCACACACAACACATGCGAAATGACATGGAAGAAATACACAAACCACAAAAGAACACCGAATTTATGAAACACATTTCACAGACTGCACACACCACACAAAACACACATAAAACATACAGCACACAGGGCCTCACAGAACGCACAATGCGAAGCACACAACCTATATACAAAGCACGTCAGACAGAGCACACAATTAATATCCCACTCAACACGTAAAGCACACAGAGGACACAACACAAAGCACAATATGCCAAACAGATTAGGATACACCCAACACACATGCAACTGAGAGCACAATACGTTGCACATCACGGAACACACGTGCGGTCCCATCACACACTAAACATGAAACAGAAAACCATTCACAGACCACATAACATTCCCGACCATGAACACAACACGCTACAAAAAAGACGCCAAACTTACGACACACAAAGACACACTCCAAGCACGCAACACCCAGCGCAGGACCGCCCACAAACACACCAGTCTCACAGCCCTCCACAGAGCAATACACACAGAACATACCCTACAAACAACAAAGTACCCAAACTGCACACCTCACAATCGCAACAGTCACAACACAGAAAGAACACAACACACGGGAAACACACGCTCAGACACATAAACACTGCTATGCACATTAAGCCAGCAGACCACAGACATCAGAGCTAAAAACACACCATAACGCAGTATGCAAAACGCAACATAACACAGAATACACACCCAATCACACAACAAACACCACAACCCATGCCCTACAGTATAAACAAAAGACGAACGACGCACTTCACACATGACACAAAACCCACAAACACAAAGGACCACACAGAAAGACGCACAACGCAAACATCGCACACAACACACACATTAAAAGAAACACATCAACACATTGCCGCAACACACAAAATAATACACAAATTACAGAGCAATACATCACACAACACACAAACATCACACACAATTTATACATCACACCTCATAACACACACAACAACCTGCAGTAACAACACAACACACAGACCGATGCAACCACTACATACCATACATAAAGCAACACGCTCAAGGAATAACCACAATAAACTTAAGTAAACTCCCACAAACACAAAGACAGAGGACACACACAAACTCAGCACGCTAAAAGCACAACAGATGAAACAACATACAGCACAAACATCACAGGACATAAAGGCACACGATTCTCAGACACCACGGTTAGCCATATACACACCACACACACAATGAGGTACACGACACGAGCAAAACCACATACAGATAACACGTGTCCCCTCACACACTTAATCAATCACACACACAGCCTCTCAAACACAGCCAAACACGTATCAGAATCACATATGCATCACACACAGAAAACATACAAAACCACATGAAAGCAAACAACCAAGAATAAAGGCCGATAGCACACTTTTCTAACACTGAACACCCCACTCACAACCGCACGCAGACACCCCACACGCATGTATACACGGGCACCTTTACGCAATGCGCGCACAAACACACACACACACACAACATAAAGTAAAAACACAACAGTCACAGGGCGCACACCAGACACAACAGAGCACATGTTTCTCCTAAAACACACAAGTCACATTTGCAAGAGTACATGCACCACGCACCGTGAGGAACACCAAACACAACCACACACAGGTGACATATCTCACTTCGCAAACATAACAAGCACCCTCACATCACAACTCAAACACAACCATACGCAAATCACAATCACATACGGAAAACACACACAAAACAAATCCCTAGGCAAAACACACACAACCCACAAAGAAGACAAAGAGCGCACATTGCATACACTACACTCTGCAAGCACAACCACGCACAGACACAAAACACGTACATCCTCACGCAGGAGCACAACGCAGAGCACACACACAACACAGAAACATGCGAAACAAGGGTCCCAAGACACAGACCACACACCTCAAGGCACATAACTGCTCACAAAACACACACGGAAAACACTGCACAGACTACGTACTGCACACACCATGAGACATACTGAACAAGCGAAACCGCACAGTCAACACTTCTGATATCACGTGCATAACTCAAACAGCCAAACACACACACACAACCTCTCTAACACAACCACACACAAATCACAAACTCCACACATAAGACGGACACAACACATACTAATAATCCACAGACTACTCCCCTATGACGCACTACACACAACACACACAGCCACAAGCAGGCAGTATAGAGCACACACAGGTGCACGCAGACAGCTCGAAAAATCACACCCAAAATACACACTCACAGAACACATCAGACGCAACGCAAAACTAACATCACACAGAATGCTCAAAATACAGAGACCACCCAACATCTATCCTGTATGTAACACACAGAAAGCATATAGACAGCGCTCACACAACCCAGAACACAGTACACAACAGAAAGCAGAAAGACCAGACGCAGTACACATGAAACACGACGACGGAAGGCAGACAACAGAAACACAACACACACACAAACACCAACGGATAACTCATAAAAAATGACAAGATATACAACACACAAAGAACCACTCAGTGCACAGAACACACAGCTCACGACCACACCCATGACACATTGCACGCCACACAGAGAAAGTATGCAGAACAATGTACTCAACAAGCAGCAAAGAACCCATAACACACATTGTACATTCACAACACACACCACATATACAAGCACCAGTAGAACACTCATAAAAAATGACAAAATGTACAACACACAAGGAACCGCTCAATGCACACAACTCACAACCACGCACGTCACACATTGCACGCCACACGGAGAAAATTACACAGAGCAGTGAACTCGACACGCAGTAAAGATCCCACACCACACGTAGTACCTACTCTACACACACAACATGGACAACACACACAAAATAAACAAGGCCCACAGATCACAGTCAACACAAGCCCAAACACACAAGAACACACAGCACACACAGCACAGCCAAACGGAATACACACAGAATCACAACACAAACACCACAAATCATTCACTACCGCATATCAACCACAAATACAGCACACTACACGAAAGAATTCCAGAAAGCACAACACGCACGGATCAAACACGCACAATACACAGTAATAAACACATAACACACAACGCACACAGCAAGACATAAAAAAAAGAAGCAGAAACGACACACAGCACACACAACACAACACACACAAAATGTGCATCACAACAGCGCAGACAACACTCACTACATACAACACTCGCAGAACATACAACACACCGGCCACACACAACACACATGGAGAGCACCAACACAACACATACAACGCACACGAAAAACACCCACAACACGCCAAAGAGTTTACATACAACCTCTCAACACACAAACATCGCCTCACCCTAAACAACAAACCCCACACACACCGAGCACATGACTGCACACAATACCCATGAACCACGGTTCTCAGAGTAAACACAACACACACAGTGAGGGACACTGACCAAGCATGACCACACACAGTACACACATCACAAATTACACTCAATACTCAAACAGCGAACCCCACACACCACCTGTCAAACACAAACCCACGGTAATCACAACCACATGCAGAACCCGCACCACACACAACACATGCGAAATGACATGGAAGAAATACACAAACCACAAAAGAACACCGAATTTATGAAACACATTTCACAGACTGCACACACCACACAAAACACACATAAAACATACAGCACACAGGGCCTCACAGAACGCACAATGCGAAGCACACAACCTATATACAAAGCACGTCAGACAGAGCACACAATTAATATCCCACTCAACACGTAAAGCACACAGAGGACACAACACAAAGCACAATATGCCAAACAGATTAGGATACACCCAACACACATGCAACTGAGAGCACAATACGTTGCACATCACGGAACACACGTGCGGTCCCATCACACACTAAACATGAAACAGAAAACCATTCACAGACCACATAACATTCCCGACCATGAACACAACACGCTACAAAAAAGACGCCAAACTTACGACACACAAAGACACACTCCAAGCACGCAACACCCAGCGCAGGACCGCCCACAAACACACCAGTCTCACAGCCCTCCACAGAGCAATACACACAGAACATACCCTACAAACAACAAAGTACCCAAACTGCACACCTCACAATCGCAACAGTCACAACACAGAAAGAACACAACACACGGGAAACACACGCTCAGACACATAAACACTGCTATGCACATTAAGCCAGCAGACCACAGACATCAGAGCTAAAAACACACCATAACGCAGTATGCAAAACGCAACATAACACAGAATACACACCCAATCACACAACAAACACCACAACCCATGCCCTACAGTATAAACAAAAGACGAACGACGCACTTCACACATGACACAAAACCCACAAACACAAAGGACCACACAGAAAGACGCACAACGCAAACATCGCACACAACACACACATTAAAAGAAACACATCAACACATTGCCGCAACACACAAAATAATACACAAATTACAGAGCAATACATCACACAACACACAAACATCACACACAATTTATACATCACACCTCATAACACACACAACAACCTGCAGTAACAACACAACACACAGACCGATGCAACCACTACATACCATACATAAAGCAACACGCTCAAGGAATAACCACAATAAACTTAAGTAAACTCCCACAAACACAAAGACAGAGGACACACACAAACTCAGCACGCTAAAAGCACAACAGATGAAACAACATACAGCACAAACATCACAGGACATAAAGGCACACGATTCTCAGACACCACGGTTAGCCATATACACACCACACACACAATGAGGTACACGACACGAGCAAAACCACATACAGATAACACGTGTCCCCTCACACACTTAATCAATCACACACACAGCCTCTCAAACACAGCCAAACACGTATCAGAATCACATATGCATCACACACAGAAAACATACAAAACCACATGAAAGCAAACAACCAAGAATAAAGGCCGATAGCACACTTTTCTAACACTGAACACCCCACTCACAACCGCACGCAGACACCCCACACGCATGTATACACGGGCACCTTTACGCAATGCGCGCACAAACACACACACACACACAACATAAAGTAAAAACACAACAGTCACAGGGCGCACACCAGACACAACAGAGCACATGTTTCTCCTAAAACACACAAGTCACATTTGCAAGAGTACATGCACCACGCACCGTGAGGAACACCAAACACAACCACACACAGGTGACATATCTCACTTCGCAAACATAACAAGCACCCTCACATCACAACTCAAACACAACCATACGCAAATCACAATCACATACGGAAAACACACACAAAACAAATCCCTAGGCAAAACACACACAACCCACAAAGAAGACAAAGAGCGCACATTGCATACACTACACTCTGCAAGCACAACCACGCACAGACACAAAACACGTACATCCTCACGCAGGAGCACAACGCAGAGCACACACACAACACAGAAACATGCGAAACAAGGGTCCCAAGACACAGACCACACACCTCAAGGCACATAACTGCTCACAAAACACACACGGAAAACACTGCACAGACTACGTACTGCACACACCATGAGACATACTGAACAAGCGAAACCGCACAGTCAACACTTCTGATATCACGTGCATAACTCAAACAGCCAAACACACACACACAACCTCTCTAACACAACCACACACAAATCACAAACTCCACACATAAGACGGACACAACACATACTAATAATCCACAGACTACTCCCCTATGACGCACTACACACAACACACACAGCCACAAGCAGGCAGTATAGAGCACACACAGGTGCACGCAGACAGCTCGAAAAATCACACCCAAAATACACACTCACAGAACACATCAGACGCAACGCAAAACTAACATCACACAGAATGCTCAAAATACAGAGACCACCCAACATCTATCCTGTATGTAACACACAGAAAGCATATAGACAGCGCTCACACAACCCAGAACACAGTACACAACAGAAAGCAGAAAGACCAGACGCAGTACACATGAAACACGACGACGGAAGGCAGACAACAGAAACACAACACACACACAAACACCAACGGATAACTCATAAAAAATGACAAGATATACAACACACAAAGAACCACTCAGTGCACAGAACACACAGCTCACGACCACACCCATGACACATTGCACGCCACACAGAGAAAGTATGCAGAACAATGTACTCAACAAGCAGCAAAGAACCCATAACACACATTGTACATTCACAACACACACCACATATACAAGCACCAGTAGAACACTCATAAAAAATGACAAAATGTACAACACACAAGGAACCGCTCAATGCACACAACTCACAACCACGCACGTCACACATTGCACGCCACACGGAGAAAATTACACAGAGCAGTGAACTCGACACGCAGTAAAGATCCCACACCACACGTAGTACCTACTCTACACACACAACATGGACAACACACACAAAATAAACAAGGCCCACAGATCACAGTCAACACAAGCCCAAACACACAAGAACACACAGCACACACAGCACAGCCAAACGGAATACACACAGAATCACAACACAAACACCACAAATCATTCACTACCGCATATCAACCACAAATACAGCACACTACACGAAAGAATTCCAGAAAGCACAACACGCACGGATCAAACACGCACAATACACAGTAATAAACACATAACACACAACGCACACAGCAAGACATAAAAAAAAGAAGCAGAAACGACACACAGCACACACAACACAACACACACAAAATGTGCATCACAACAGCGCAGACAACACTCACTACATACAACACTCGCAGAACATACAACACACCGGCCACACACAACACACATGGAGAGCACCAACACAACACATACAACGCACACGAAAAACACCCACAACACGCCAAAGAGTTTACATACAACCTCTCAACACACAAACATCGCCTCACCCTAAACAACAAACCCCACACACACCGAGCACATGACTGCACACAATACCCATGAACCACGGTTCTCAGAGTAAACACAACACACACAGTGAGGGACACTGACCAAGCATGACCACACACAGTACACACATCACAAATTACACTCAATACTCAAACAGCGAACCCCACACACCACCTGTCAAACACAAACCCACGGTAATCACAACCACATGCAGAACCCGCACCACACACAACACATGCGAAATGACATGGAAGAAATACACAAACCACAAAAGAACACCGAATTTATGAAACACATTTCACAGACTGCACACACCACACAAAACACACATAAAACATACAGCACACAGGGCCTCACAGAACGCACAATGCGAAGCACACAACCTATATACAAAGCACGTCAGACAGAGCACACAATTAATATCCCACTCAACACGTAAAGCACACAGAGGACACAACACAAAGCACAATATGCCAAACAGATTAGGATACACCCAACACACATGCAACTGAGAGCACAATACGTTGCACATCACGGAACACACGTGCGGTCCCATCACACACTAAACATGAAACAGAAAACCATTCACAGACCACATAACATTCCCGACCATGAACACAACACGCTACAAAAAAGACGCCAAACTTACGACACACAAAGACACACTCCAAGCACGCAACACCCAGCGCAGGACCGCCCACAAACACACCAGTCTCACAGCCCTCCACAGAGCAATACACACAGAACATACCCTACAAACAACAAAGTACCCAAACTGCACACCTCACAATCGCAACAGTCACAACACAGAAAGAACACAACACACGGGAAACACACGCTCAGACACATAAACACTGCTATGCACATTAAGCCAGCAGACCACAGACATCAGAGCTAAAAACACACCATAACGCAGTATGCAAAACGCAACATAACACAGAATACACACCCAATCACACAACAAACACCACAACCCATGCCCTACAGTATAAACAAAAGACGAACGACGCACTTCACACATGACACAAAACCCACAAACACAAAGGACCACACAGAAAGACGCACAACGCAAACATCGCACACAACACACACATTAAAAGAAACACATCAACACATTGCCGCAACACACAAAATAATACACAAATTACAGAGCAATACATCACACAACACACAAACATCACACACAATTTATACATCACACCTCATAACACACACAACAACCTGCAGTAACAACACAACACACAGACCGATGCAACCACTACATACCATACATAAAGCAACACGCTCAAGGAATAACCACAATAAACTTAAGTAAACTCCCACAAACACAAAGACAGAGGACACACACAAACTCAGCACGCTAAAAGCACAACAGATGAAACAACATACAGCACAAACATCACAGGACATAAAGGCACACGATTCTCAGACACCACGGTTAGCCATATACACACCACACACACAATGAGGTACACGACACGAGCAAAACCACATACAGATAACACGTGTCCCCTCACACACTTAATCAATCACACACACAGCCTCTCAAACACAGCCAAACACGTATCAGAATCACATATGCATCACACACAGAAAACATACAAAACCACATGAAAGCAAACAACCAAGAATAAAGGCCGATAGCACACTTTTCTAACACTGAACACCCCACTCACAACCGCACGCAGACACCCCACACGCATGTATACACGGGCACCTTTACGCAATGCGCGCACAAACACACACACACACACAACATAAAGTAAAAACACAACAGTCACAGGGCGCACACCAGACACAACAGAGCACATGTTTCTCCTAAAACACACAAGTCACATTTGCAAGAGTACATGCACCACGCACCGTGAGGAACACCAAACACAACCACACACAGGTGACATATCTCACTTCGCAAACATAACAAGCACCCTCACATCACAACTCAAACACAACCATACGCAAATCACAATCACATACGGAAAACACACACAAAACAAATCCCTAGGCAAAACACACACAACCCACAAAGAAGACAAAGAGCGCACATTGCATACACTACACTCTGCAAGCACAACCACGCACAGACACAAAACACGTACATCCTCACGCAGGAGCACAACGCAGAGCACACACACAACACAGAAACATGCGAAACAAGGGTCCCAAGACACAGACCACACACCTCAAGGCACATAACTGCTCACAAAACACACACGGAAAACACTGCACAGACTACGTACTGCACACACCATGAGACATACTGAACAAGCGAAACCGCACAGTCAACACTTCTGATATCACGTGCATAACTCAAACAGCCAAACACACACACACAACCTCTCTAACACAACCACACACAAATCACAAACTCCACACATAAGACGGACACAACACATACTAATAATCCACAGACTACTCCCCTATGACGCACTACACACAACACACACAGCCACAAGCAGGCAGTATAGAGCACACACAGGTGCACGCAGACAGCTCGAAAAATCACACCCAAAATACACACTCACAGAACACATCAGACGCAACGCAAAACTAACATCACACAGAATGCTCAAAATACAGAGACCACCCAACATCTATCCTGTATGTAACACACAGAAAGCATATAGACAGCGCTCACACAACCCAGAACACAGTACACAACAGAAAGCAGAAAGACCAGACGCAGTACACATGAAACACGACGACGGAAGGCAGACAACAGAAACACAACACACACACAAACACCAACGGATAACTCATAAAAAATGACAAGATATACAACACACAAAGAACCACTCAGTGCACAGAACACACAGCTCACGACCACACCCATGACACATTGCACGCCACACAGAGAAAGTATGCAGAACAATGTACTCAACAAGCAGCAAAGAACCCATAACACACATTGTACATTCACAACACACACCACATATACAAGCACCAGTAGAACACTCATAAAAAATGACAAAATGTACAACACACAAGGAACCGCTCAATGCACACAACTCACAACCACGCACGTCACACATTGCACGCCACACGGAGAAAATTACACAGAGCAGTGAACTCGACACGCAGTAAAGATCCCACACCACACGTAGTACCTACTCTACACACACAACATGGACAACACACACAAAATAAACAAGGCCCACAGATCACAGTCAACACAAGCCCAAACACACAAGAACACACAGCACACACAGCACAGCCAAACGGAATACACACAGAATCACAACACAAACACCACAAATCATTCACTACCGCATATCAACCACAAATACAGCACACTACACGAAAGAATTCCAGAAAGCACAACACGCACGGATCAAACATGCACAATACACAGTAATAAACACATAACACACAACGCACACAGCAAGACATAAAAAAAAGAAGCAGAAACGACACACAGCACACACAACACAACACACACAAAATGTGCATCACAACAGCGCAGACAACACTCACTACATACAACACTCGCAGAACATACAACACACCGGCCACACACAACACACATGGAGAGCACCAACACAACACATACAACGCACACGAAAAACACCCACAACACGCCAAAGTTTACATACAACCTCTCAACACACAAACATCGCCTCACCCTAAACAACAAACCCCACCCACACCGAGCACATGACTGCACACAATACCCATGAACCACGGTTCTCAGAGTAAACACAACACACACAGTGAGGGACACTGACCAAACATGACCACACACAGTACACACATCACAAATTACACTCAATACTCAAACAGCGAACCCCACACACCACCTGTCAAACACAAACCCACGGTAATCACAACCACATGCAGAACCCGCACCACACACAACACATGCGAAATGACATGGAAGAAATACACAAACCACAAAAGAACACCGAATTTATGAAACACATTTCACAGACTGCACACACCACACAAAACACACATAAAACATACAGCACACAGGGCCTCACAGAACGCACAATGCGAAGCACACAACCTACATACAAAGCACGTCAGACAGAGCACACAATTAATATCCCACTCAACACGTAAAGCACACAGAGGACACAACACAAAGCACAATATGCCAAACAGATTAGGATACACCCAACACACATGCAACTGAGAGCACAATACGTTGCACATCACGGAACACACGTGCGGTCCCATCACACACTAAACATGAAACAGAAAACCATTCACAGACCACATAACATTCCCGACCATGAACACAACACGCTACAAAAAAGACGCCAAACGTACGACACACAAAGACACACTCCAAGCACGCAACACCCAGCGCAGGACCGCCCACAAACACACCAGTCTCACAGCCCTCCACAGAGCAATACACACAGAACATACCCTACAAACAACAAAGTACCCAAACTGCACACCTCACAATCGCAACAGTCACAACACAGAAAGAACACAACAAACGGGAAACACACGCTCAGACACATAAACACTGCTATGCACATTAAGCCAGCAGACCACAGACATCAGAGCTAAAAACACACCATAACGCAGTATGCAAAACGCAACATAACACAGAATACACACCCAATCACACAACAAACACCACAACCCATGCCCTACAGTATAAACAAAAGACGAACGACGCACTTCACACATGACACAAAACCCACAAACACAAAGGACCACACAGAAAGACGCACAACGCAAACATCGCACACAACACACACATTAAAAGAAACACATCAACACATTGCCGCAACACACAAAATAATACACAAATTACAGAGCAATACATCACACAACACACAAACATCACACACAATTTATACATCACACCTCATAACACACACAACAACCTGCAGTAACAACACAACACACAGACCGATGCAACCACTACATACCATACATAAAGCCACACGCTCAAGGAATAACCACAATAAACTTAAGTAAACTCCCACAAACACAAAGACAGAGGACACACACAAACTCAGCACGCTAAAAGCACAACAGATGAAACAACATACAGCACAAACATCACAGGACATAAAGGCACACGATTCTCAGACACCACGGTTAGCCATATACACACCACACACACAATGAGGTACACGACACGAGCAAAACCACATACAGATAACACGTGTCCCCTCACACACTTAATCAATCACACACACAGCCTCTCAAACACAGCCAAACACGTATCAGAATCACATATGCATCACACACAGAAAACATACAAAACCACATGAAAGCAAACAACCAAGAATAAAGGCCGATAGCACACTTTTCTAACACTGAACACCCCACTCACAACCGCACGCAGACACCCCACACGCATGTATACACGGGCACCTTTACGCAATGCGCGCACAAACACACACACACACACAACATAAAGTAAAAACACAACAGTCACAGGGCGCACACCAGACACAACAGAGCACATGTTTCTCCTAAAACACACAAGTCACATTTGCAAGAGTACATGCACCACGCACCGTGAGGAACACCAAACACAACCACACACAGGTGACATATCTCACTTCGCAAACATAACAAGCACCCTCACATCACAACTCAAACACAACCATACGCAAATCACAATCACATACGGAAAACACACACAAAACAAATCCCTAGGCAAAACACACACAACCCACAAAGAAGACAAAGAGCGCACATTGCATACACTACACTCTGCAAGCACAACCACGCACAGACACAAAACACGTACATCCTCACGCAGGAGCACAACGCAGAGCACACACACAACACAGAAACATGCGAAACAAGGGTCCCAAGACACAGACCACACACCTCAAGGCACATAACTGCTCACAAAACACACACGGAAAACACTGCACAGACTACGTACTGCACACACCATGAGACATACTGAACAAGCGAAACCGCACAGTCAACACTTCTGATATCACGTGCATAACTCAAACAGCCAAACACACACACACAACCTCTCTAACACAACCACACACAAATCACAAACTCCACACATAAGACGGACACAACACATACTAATAATCCACAGACTACTCCCCTATGACGCACTACACACAACACACACAGCCACAAGCAGGCAGTATAGAGCACACACAGGTGCACGCAGACAGCTCGAAAAATCACACCCAAAATACACACTCACAGAACACATCAGACGCAACGCAAAACTAACATCACACAGAATGCTCAAAATACAGAGACCACCCAACATCTATCCTGTATGTAACACACAGAAAGCATATAGACAGCGCTCACACAACCCAGAACACAGTACACAACAGAAAGCAGAAAGACCAGACGCAGTACACATGAAACACGACGACGGAAGGCAGACAACAGAAACACAACACACACACAAACACCAACGGATAACTCATAAAAAATGACAAGATATACAACACACAAAGAACCACTCAGTGCACAGAACACACAGCTCACGACCACACCCATGACACATTGCACGCCACACAGAGAAAGTATGCAGAACAATGTACTCAACAAGCAGCAAAGAACCCATAACACACATTGTACATTCACAACACACACCACATATACAAGCACCAGTAGAACACTCATAAAAAATGACAAAATGTACAACACACAAGGAACCGCTCAATGCACACAACTCACAACCACGCACGTCACACATTGCACGCCACACGGAGAAAATTACACAGAGCAGTGAACTCGACACGCAGTAAAGATCCCACACCACACGTAGTACCTACTCTACACACACAACATGGACAACACACACAAAATAAACAAGGCCCACAGATCACAGTCAACACAAGCCCAAACACACAAGAACACACAGCACACACAGCACAGCCAAACGGAATACACACAGAATCACAACACAAACACCACAAATCATTCACTACCGCATATCAACCACAAATACAGCACACTACACGAAAGAATTCCAGAAAGCACAACACGCACGGATCAAACACGCACAATACACAGTAATAAACACATAACACACAACGCACACAGCAAGACATAAAAAAAAGAAGCAGAAACGACACACAGCACACACAACACAACACACACAAAATGTGCATCACAACAGCGCAGACAACACTCACTACATACAACACTCGCAGAACATACAACACACCGGCCACACACAACACACATGGAGAGCACCAACACAACACATACAACGCACACGAAAAACACCCACAACACGCCAAAGTTTACATACAACCTCTCAACACACAAACATCGCCTCACCCTAAACAACAAACCCCACCCACACCGAGCACATGACTGCACACAATACCCATGAACCACGGTTCTCAGAGTAAACACAACACACACAGTGAGGGACACTGACCAAGCATGACCACACACAGTACACACATCACAAATTACACTCAATACTCAAACAGCGAACCCCACACACCACCTGTCAAACACAAACCCACGGTAATCACAACCACATGCAGAACCCGCACCACACACAACACATGCGAAATGACATGGAAGAAATACACAAACCACAAAAGAACACCGAATTTATGAAACACATTTCACAGACTGCACACACCACACAAAACACACATGAAACATACAGCACACAGGGCCTCACAGAACGCACAATGCGAAGCACACAACCTACATACAAAGCACGTCAGACAGAGCACACAATTAATATCCCACTCAACACGTAAAGCACACAGAGGACACAACACAAAGCACAATATGCCAAACAGATTAGGATACACCCAACACACATGCAACTGAGAGCACAATACGTTGCACATCACGGAACACACGTGCGGTCCCATCACACACTAAACATGAAACAGAAAACCATTCACAGACCACATAACATTCCCGACCATGAACACAACACGCTACAAAAAAGTCACCAAACGTACGACACACAAAGACACACTCCAAGCACGCAACACCCAGCGCAGGACCGCCCACAAACACACCAGTCTCACGGCCCTCCACAGAGCAATACACACAGAACATACCCTACAAACAACAAAGTACCCAAACTGCACACCTCACAATCACAACAGTCACAACACAGAAAGAACACAACACACGGGAAACACACGCTCAGACACATAAACACTGCCATGCACATTAAGATAGCAGACCACAAACATCAGAGCTAAAAACACACCATAACGCAGCATGCAAAACGCAACACAACACAGAATACACACCCAATCACACAACAAACACCACAACCCATGCCCTACAGTATAAACAAAAGACGAACGACGCACTTCACACATGACACAAAACCCACAAACACAAAGGACCACACAGAAAGACGCACAACGCAAACATCGCACACAACACACACATTAAAAGAAACACATCAACACATTGCCGCAACACACAAAATAATACACAAATTACAGAGCAATACATCACACAACACACAAACATCACACACAATTTATACATCACACCTCATAACACACACAACACCCTGCAGTAACAACACAACACACAGACCGATGCAACCACTACATACCATACATAAAGCCACACGCTCAAGGAATAACCACAATAAACTTAAGTAAACTCCCACAAACACAAAGACAGAGGACACACACAAACTCAGCACGCTAAAAGCACAACAGATGAAACAACATACAGCACAAACATCACAGGACATAAAGGCACACGATTCTCAGACACCACGGTTAGCCATATACACACCACACACACAATGAGGTACACGACACGAGCAAAACCACATACAGATAACACGTGTCCCCTCACACACTTAATCAATCACACACACAGCCTCTCAAACACAGCCAAACACGTATCAGAATCACATATGCATCACACACAGAAAACATACAAAACCACATGAAAGCAAACAACCAAGAATAAAGGCCGATAGCACACTTTTCTAACACTGAACACCCCACTCACAACCGCACGCAGACACCCCACACGCATGTATACACGGGCACCTTTACGCAATGCGCGCACAAACACACACACACACACAACATAAAGTAAAAACACAACAGTCACAGGGCGCACACCAGACACAACAGAGCACATGTTTCTCCTAAAACACACAAGTCACATTTGCAAGAGTACATGCACCACGCACCGTGAGGAACACCAAACACAACCACACACAGGTGACATATCTCACTTCGCAAACATAACAAGCACCCTCACATCACAACTCAAACACAACCATACGCAAATCACAATCACATACGGAAAACACACACAAAACAAATCCCTAGGCAAAACACACACAACCCACAAAGAAGACAAAGAGCGCACATTGCATACACTACACTCTGCAAGCACAACCACGCACAGACACAAAACACGTACATCCTCACGCAGGAGCACAACGCAGAGCACACACACAACACAGAAACATGCGAAACAAGGGTCCCAAGACACAGACCACACACCTCAAGGCACATAACTGCTCACAAAACACACACGGAAAACACTGCACAGACTACGTACTGCACACACCATGAGACATACTGAACAAGCGAAACCGCACAGTCAACACTTCTGATATCACGTGCATAACTCAAACAGCCAAACACACACACACAACCTCTCTAACACAACCACACACAAATCACAAACTCCACACATAAGACGGACACAACACATACTAATAATCCACAGACTACTCCCCTATGACGCACTACACACAACACACACAGCCACAAGCAGGCAGTATAGAGCACACACAGGTGCACGCAGACAGCTCGAAAAATCACACCCAAAATACACACTCACAGAACACATCAGACGCAACGCAAAACTAACATCACACAGAATGCTCAAAATACAGAGACCACCCAACATCTATCCTGTATGTAACACACAGAAAGCATATAGACAGCGCTCACACAACCCAGAACACAGTACACAACAGAAAGCAGAAAGACCAGACGCAGTACACATGAAACACGACGACGGAAGGCAGACAACAGAAACACAACACACACACAAACACCAACGGATAACTCATAAAAAATGACAAGATATACAACACACAAAGAACCACTCAGTGCACAGAACACACAGCTCACGACCACACCCATGACACATTGCACGCCACACAGAGAAAGTATGCAGAACAATGTACTCAACAAGCAGCAAAGAACCCATAACACACATTGTACATTCACAACACACACCACATATACAAGCACCAGTAGAACACTCATAAAAAATGACAAAATGTACAACACACAAGGAACCGCTCAATGCACACAACTCACAACCACGCACGTCACACATTGCACGCCACACGGAGAAAATTACACAGAGCAGTGAACTCGACACGCAGTAAAGATCCCACACCACACGTAGTACCTACTCTACACACACAACATGGACAACACACACAAAATAAACAAGGCCCACAGATCACAGTCAACACAAGCCCAAACACACAAGAACACACAGCACACACAGCACAGCCAAACGGAATACACACAGAATCACAACACAAACACCACAAATCATTCACTACCGCATATCAACCACAAATACAGCACACTACACGAAAGAATTCCAGAAAGCACAACACGCACGGATCAAACACGCACAATACACAGTAATAAACACATAACACACAACGCACACAGCAAGACATAAAAAAAAGAAGCAGAAACGACACACAGCACACACAACACAACACACACAAAATGTGCATCACAACAGCGCAGACAACACTCACTACATACAACACTCGCAGAACATACAACACACCGGCCACACACAACACACATGGAGAGCACCAACACAACACATACAACGCACACGAAAAACACCCACAACACGCCAAAGAGTTTACATACAACCTCTCAACACACAAACATCGCCTCACCCTAAACAACAAACCCCACACACACCGAGCACATGACTGCACACAATACCCATGAACCACGGTTCTCAGAGTAAACACAACACACACAGTGAGGGACACTGACCAAGCATGACCACACACAGTACACACATCACAAATTACACTCAATACTCAAACAGCGAACCCCACACACCACCTGTCAAACACAAACCCACGGTAATCACAACCACATGCAGAACCCGCACCACACACAACACATGCGAAATGACATGGAAGAAATACACAAACCACAAAAGAACACCGAATTTATGAAACACATTTCACAGACTGCACACACCACACAAAACACACATAAAACATACAGCACACAGGGCCTCACAGAACGCACAATGCGAAGCACACAACCTACATACAAAGCACGTCAGACAGAGCACACAATTAATATCCCACTCAACACGTAAAGCACACAGAGGACACAACACAAAGCACAATATGCCAAACAGATTAGGATACACCCAACACACATGCAACTGAGAGCACAATACGTTGCACATCACGGAACACACGTGCGGTCCCATCACACACTAAACATTAAACAGAAAACCATTCACAGACCACATAACATTCCCGACCATGAACACAACATGCTACAAAAAAGTCACCAAACGTACGACACACAAAGACACACTCCAAGCACGCAACACTCAGCGCAGGACCGCCAACAAACACACCAGTCTCACAGCCCTCCACAGAGCAATACACACAGAACATACCCTACAAACAACAAAGTACCCAAACTGCACACCTCACAATCGCAACAGTCACAACACAGAAAGAACACAACACATGGGAAACACACGCTCAGACACATAAACACTGCCATGCACATTAAGCCAGCAGACCACAGACATCAGAGCTAAAAACACACCATAACGCAGTATGCAAAACGCAACACAACACAGAATACACACCCAATCACACAACAAACACCACAACCCATGCCCTACAGTATAAACAAAAGACGAACGACGCACTTCACACATGACACAAAACCCACAAACACAAAGGACCACACAGAAAGACGCACAACGCAAACATCGCACACAACACACACATTAAAAGAAACACATCAACACATTGCCGCAACACACAAAATAATACACAAATTACAGAGCAATACATCACACAACACACAAACATCACACACAATTTATACATCACACCTCATAACACACACAACAACCTGCAGTAACAACACAACACACAGACCGATGCAACCACTACATACCATACATAAAGCCACACGCTCAAGGAATAACCACAATAAACTTAAGTAAACTCCCACAAACACAAAGACAGAGGACACACACAAACTCAGCACGCTAAAAGCACAACAGATGAAACAACATACAGCACAAACATCACAGGACATAAAGGCACACGATTCTCAGACACCACGGTTAGCCATATACACACCACACACACAATGAGGTACATGACACGAGCAAAACCACATACAGATAACACGTGTCCCCTCACACACTTAATCAATCACACACACAGCCTCTCAAACACAGCCAAACACGTATCAGAATCACATATGCATCACACACAGAAAACATACAAAACCACATGAAAGCAAACAACCAAGAATAAAGGCAGATAGCACACTTTTCTAACACTGAACACCCCACTCACAACCGCACGCAGACACCCCACACGCATGTATACACGGGCACCTTTACGCAATGCGCGCACAAACACACACACACACACAACATAAAGTAAAAACACAACAGTCACAGGGCGCACACCAGACTCAACAGAGCACATGTTTCTCCTAAAACACACAAGTCACATTTGCAAGAGTACATGCACCACGCACCGTGAGGAACACCAAACACAACCACACACAGGTGACATATCTCACTTCGCAAACATAACAAGCACCCTCACATCACAACTCAAACACAACCATACGCAAATCACAATCACATACGGAAAACACACACAAAACAAATCCCTAGGCAAAACACACACAACCCACAAAGAAGACAAAGAGCGCACATTGCATACACTACACTCTGCAAGCACAACCACGCACAGACACAAAACACGTACATCCTCATGCAGGAGCACAACGCAGAGCACACACACAACACAGAAACACGCGAAACAAGGGTCCCAAGACACAGACCACACACCTCAAGGCACATAACTGCTCACAAAACACACACGGAAAACACTGCACAGACTACGTACTGCACACACCATGAGACATACTGAACAAGCGAAACCGCACAGTCAACACTTCTGATATCACGTGCATAACTCAAACAGCCAAACACACACACACAACCTCTCTAACACAACCACACACAAATCACAAACTCCACACATAAGACGGACACAACACATACTAATAATCCACAGACTACTCCCCTATGACGCACTACACACAACACACACAGCCACAAGCAGGCAGTATAGAGCACACACAGGTGCACGCAGACAGCTCGAAAAATCACACCCAAAATACACACTCACAGAACACATCAGACGCAACGCAAAACTAACATCACACAGAATGCTCAAAATACAGAGACCACCCAACATCTATCCTGTATGTAACACACAGAAAGCATATAGACAGCGCTCACACAACCCAGAACACAGTACACAACAGAAAGCAGAAAGACCAGACGCAGTACACATGAAACACGACGACGGAAGGCAGACAACAGAAACACAACACACACACAAACACCAACGGATAACTCATAAAAAATGACAAGATATACAACACACAAAGAACCACTCAGTGCACAGAACACACAGCTCACGACCACACCCATGACACATTGCACGCCACACAGAGAAAGTATGCAGAACAATGTACTCAACAAGCAGCAAAGAACCCATAACACACATTGTACATTCACAACACACACCACATATACAAGCACCAGTAGAACACTCATAAAAAATGACAAAATGTACAACACACAAGGAACCGCTCAATGCACACAACTCACAACCACGCACGTCACACATTGCACGCCACACGGAGAAAATTACACAGAGCAGTGAACTCGACACGCAGTAAAGATCCCACACCACACGTAGTACCTACTCTACACACACAACATGGACAACACACACAAAATAAACAAGGCCCACAGATCACAGTCAACACAAGCCCAAACACACAAGAACACACAGCACACACAGCACAGCCAAACGGAATACACACAGAATCACAACACAAACACCACAAATCATTCACTACCGCATATCAACCACAAATACAGCACACTACACGAAAGAATTCCAGAAAGCACAACACGCACGGATCAAACACGCACAATACACAGTAATAAACACATAACACACAACGCACACAGCAAGACATAAAAAAAAGAAGCAGAAACGACACACAGCACACACAACACAACACACACAAAATGTGCATCACAACAGCGCAGACAACACTCACTACATACAACACTCGCAGAACATACAACACACCGGCCACACACAACACACATGGAGAGCACCAACACAACACATACAACGCACACGAAAAACACCCACAACACGCCAAAGAGTTTACATACAACCTCTCAACACACAAACATCGCCTCACCCTAAACAACAAACCCCACACACACCGAGCACATGACTGCACACAATACCCATGAACCACGGTTCTCAGAGTAAACACAACACACACAGTGAGGGACACTGACCAAGCATGACCACACACAGTACACACATCACAAATTACACTCAATACTCAAACAGCGAACCCCACACACCACCTGTCAAACACAAACCCACGGTAATCACAACCACATGCAGAACCCGCACCACACACAACACATGCGAAATGACATGGAAGAAATACACAAACCACAAAAGAACACCGAATTTATGAAACACATTTCACAGACTGCACACACCACACAAAACACACATAAAACATACAGCACACAGGGCCTCACAGAACGCACAATGCGAAGCACACAACCTACATACAAAGCACGTCAGACAGAGCACACAATTAATATCCCACTCAACACGTAAAGCACACAGAGGACACAACACAAAGCACAATATGCCAAACAGATTAGGATACACCCAACACACATGCAACTGAGAGCACAATACGTTGCACATCACGGAACACACGTGCGGTCCCATCACACACTAAACATGAAACAGAAAACCATTCACAGACCACATAACATTCCCGACCGTGAACACAACATGCTACAAAAAAGTCACCAAACGTACGACACACAAAGACACACTCCAAGCACGCAACACCCAGCGCAGGACCGCCCACAGACACACCAGTCTCACGGCCCTCCACAGAGCAATACACACAGAACATACCCTACAAACAACAAAGTACCCAAACTGCACACCTCACAATCGCAACAGTCACAACACAGAAAGAACACAACACACGGGAAACACACGCTCAGACACATAAACACTGCCATGCACATTAAGCCAGCAGACCACAGACATCAGAGCTAAAAACACACCATAACGCAGTATGCAAAACGCAACACAACACAGAATACACACCCAATCACACAACAAACACCACAACCCATGCCCTACAGTATAAACAAAAGACGAACGACGCACTTCACACATGACACAAAACCCACAAACACAAAGGACCACACAGAAAGACGCACAACGCAAACATCGCACACAACACACACATTAAAAGAAACACATCAACACATTGCCGCAACACACAAAATAATACACAAATTACAGAGCAATACATCACACAACACACAAACATCACACACAATTTATACATCACACCTCATAACACACACAACAACCTGCAGTAACAACACAACACACAGACCGATGCAACCACTACATACCATACATAAAGCCACACGCTCAAGGAATAACCACAATAAACTTAAGTAAACTCCCACAAACACAAAGACAGAGGACACACACAAACTCAGCACGCTAAAAGCACAACAGATGAAACAACATACAGCACAAACATCACAGGACATAAAGGCACACGATTCTCAGACACCACGGTTAGCCATATACACACCACACACACAATGAGGTACACGACACGAGCAAAACCACATACAGATAACACGTGTCCCCTCACACACTTAATCAATCACACACACAGCCTCTCAAACACAGCCAAACACGTATCAGAATCACATATGCATCACACACAGAAAACATACAAAACCACATGAAAGCAAACAACCAAGAATAAAGGCAGATAGCACACTATTCTAACACTGAACACCCCACTCACAACCGCACGCAGACACCCCACACGCATGTATACACGGGCACCTTTACGCAATGCGCGCACAAACACACACATACACAACATAAAGTAAAAACACAACAGTCACAGGGCGCACACCAGACACAACAGAGCACATGTTTCTCCTAAAACACACAAGTCACATTTGCAAGAGTACATGCACCACGCACCGTGAGGAACACCAAACACAACCACACACAGGTGACATATCTCACTTCGCAAACATAACAAGCACCCTCACATCACAACTCAAACACAACCATACGCAAATCACAATCACATACGGAAAACACACACAAAACAAATCCCTAGGCAAAACACACACAACCCACAAAGAAGACAAAGAGCGCACATTGCATACACTACACTCTGCAAGCACAACCACGCACAGACACAAAACACGTACATCCTCACGCAGGAGCACAACGCAGAGCACACACACAACACAGAAACACGCGAAACAAGGGTCCCAAGACACAGACCACACACCTCAAGGCACATAACTGCTCACAAAACACACACGGAAAACACTGCACAGACTACGTACTGCACACACCATGAGACATACTGAACAAGCGAAACCGCACAGTCAACACTTCTGATATCACGTGCATAACTCAAACAGCCAAACACACACACACAACCTCTCTAACACAACCACACACAAATCACAAACTCCACACATAAGACGGACACAACACATACTAATAATCCACAGACTACTCCCCTATGACGCACTACACACAACACACACAGCCACAAGCAGGCAGTATAGAGCACACACAGGTGCACGCAGACAGCTCGAAAAATCACACCCAAAATACACACTCACAGAACACATCAGACGCAACGCAAAACTAACATCACACAGAATGCTCAAAATACAGAGACCACCCAACATCTATCCTGTATGTAACACACAGAAAGCATATAGACAGCGCTCACACAACCCAGAACACAGTACACAACAGAAAGCAGAAAGACCAGACGCAGTACACATGAAACACGACGACGGAAGGCAGACAACAGAAACACAACACACACACAAACACCAACGGATAACTCATAAAAAATGACAAGATATACAACACACAAAGAACCACTCAGTGCACAGAACACACAGCTCACGACCACACCCATGACACATTGCACGCCACACAGAGAAAGTATGCAGAACAATGTACTCAACAAGCAGCAAAGAACCCATAACACACATTGTACATTCACAACACACACCACATATACAAGCACCAGTAGAACACTCATAAAAAATGACAAAATGTACAACACACAAGGAACCGCTCAATGCACACAACTCACAACCACGCACGTCACACATTGCACGCCACACGGAGAAAATTACACAGAGCAGTGAACTCGACACGCAGTAAAGATCCCACACCACACGTAGTACCTACTCTACACACACAACATGGACAACACACACAAAATAAACAAGGCCCACAGATCACAGTCAACACAAGCCCAAACACACAAGAACACACAGCACACACAGCACAGCCAAACGGAATACACACAGAATCACAACACAAACACCACAAATCATTCACTACCGCATATCAACCACAAATACAGCACACTACACGAAAGAATTCCAGAAAGCACAACACGCACGGATCAAACACGCACAATACACAGTAATAAACACATAACACACAACGCACACAGCAAGACATAAAAAAAAGAAGCAGAAACGACACACAGCACACACAACACAACACACACAAAATGTGCATCACAACAGCGCAGACAACACTCACTACATACAACACTCGCAGAACATACAACACACCGGCCACACACAACACACATGGAGAGCACCAACACAACACATACAACGCACACGAAAAACACCCACAACACGCCAAAGAGTTTACATACAACCTCTCAACACACAAACATCGCCTCACCCTAAACAACAAACCCCACACACACCGAGCACATGACTGCACACAATACCCATGAACCACGGTTCTCAGAGTAAACACAACACACACAGTGAGGGACACTGACCAAGCATGACCACACACAGTACACACATCACAAATTACACTCAATACTCAAACAGCGAACCCCACACACCACCTGTCAAACACAAACCCACGGTAATCACAACCACATGCAGAACCCGCACCACACACAACACATGCGAAATGACATGGAAGAAATACACAAACCACAAAAGAACACCGAATTTATGAAACACATTTCACAGACTGCACACACCACACAAAACACACATAAAACATACAGCACACAGGGCCTCACAGAACGCACAATGCGAAGCACACAACCTACATACAAAGCACGTCAGACAGAGCACACAATTAATATCCCACTCAACACGTAAAGCACACAGAGGACACAACACAAAGCACAATATGCCAAACAGATTAGGATACACCCAACACACATGCAACTGAGAGCACAATACGTTGCACATCACGGAACACACGTGCGGTCCCATCACACACTAAACATGAAACAGAAAACCATTCACAGACCACATAACATTCCCGACCATGAACACAACATGCTACAAAAAAGTCACCAAACGTACGACACACAAAGACACACTCCAAGCACGCAACACTCAGCGCAGGACCGCCAACAAACACACCAGTCTCACAGCCCTCCACAGAGCAATACACACAGAACATACCCTACAAACAACAAAGTACCCAAACTGCACACCTCACAATCGCAACAGTCACAACACAGAAAGAACACAACACATGGGAAACACACGCTCAGACACATAAACACTGCCATGCACATTAAGCCAGCAGACCACAGACATCAGAGCTAAAAACACACCATAACGCAGTATGCAAAACGCAACACAACACAGAATACACACCCAATCACACAACAAACACCACAACCCATGCCCTACAGTATAAACAAAAGACGAACGACGCACTTCACACATGACACAAAACCCACAAACACAAAGGACCACACAGAAAGACGCACAACGCAAACATCGCACACAACACACACATTAAAAGAAACACATCAACACATTGCCGCAACACACAAAATAATACACAAATTACAGAGCAATACATCACACAACACACAAACATCACACACAATTTATACATCACACCTCATAACACACACAACAACCTGCAGTAACAACACAACACACAGACCGATGCAACCACTACATACCATACATAAAGCCACACGCTCAAGGAATAACCACAATAAACTTAAGTAAACTCCCACAAACACAAAGACAGAGGACACACACAAACTCAGCACGCTAAAAGCACAACAGATGAAACAACATACAGCACAAACATCACAGGACATAAAGGCACACGATTCTCAGACACCACGGTTAGCCATATACACACCACACACACAATGAGGTACATGACACGAGCAAAACCACATACAGATAACACGTGTCCCCTCACACACTTAATCAATCACACACACAGCCTCTCAAACACAGCCAAACACGTATCAGAATCACATATGCATCACACACAGAAAACATACAAAACCACATGAAAGCAAACAACCAAGAATAAAGGCAGATAGCACACTTTTCTAACACTGAACACCCCACTCACAACCGCACGCAGACACCCCACACGCATGTATACACGGGCACCTTTACGCAATGCGCGCACAAACACACACACACACACAACATAAAGTAAAAACACAACAGTCACAGGGCGCACACCAGACTCAACAGAGCACATGTTTCTCCTAAAACACACAAGTCACATTTGCAAGAGTACATGCACCACGCACCGTGAGGAACACCAAACACAACCACACACAGGTGACATATCTCACTTCGCAAACATAACAAGCACCCTCACATCACAACTCAAACACAACCATACGCAAATCACAATCACATACGGAAAACACACACAAAACAAATCCCTAGGCAAAACACACACAACCCACAAAGAAGACAAAGAGCGCACATTGCATACACTACACTCTGCAAGCACAACCACGCACAGACACAAAACACGTACATCCTCATGCAGGAGCACAACGCAGAGCACACACACAACACAGAAACACGCGAAACAAGGGTCCCAAGACACAGACCACACACCTCAAGGCACATAACTGCTCACAAAACACACACGGAAAACACTGCACAGACTACGTACTGCACACACCATGAGACATACTGAACAAGCGAAACCGCACAGTCAACACTTCTGATATCACGTGCATAACTCAAACAGCCAAACACACACACACAACCTCTCTAACACAACCACACACAAATCACAAACTCCACACATAAGACGGACACAACACATACTAATAATCCACAGACTACTCCCCTATGACGCACTACACACAACACACACAGCCACAAGCAGGCAGTATAGAGCACACACAGGTGCACGCAGACAGCTCGAAAAATCACACCCAAAATACACACTCACAGAACACATCAGACGCAACGCAAAACTTACATCACACAGAATGCTCAAAATACAGAGACCACCCAACATCTATCCTGTATGTAACACACAGAAAGCATATAGACAGCGCTCACACAACCCAGAACACAGTACACAACAGAAAGCAGAAAGACCAGACGCAGTACACATGAAACACGACGACGGAAGGCAGACAACAGAAACACAACACACACACAAACACCAACGGATAACTCATAAAAAATGACAAGATATACAACACACAAAGAACCACTCAGTGCACAGAACACACAGCTCACGACCACACCCATGACACATTGCACGCCACACAGAGAAAGTATGCAGAACAATGTACTCAACAAGCAGCAAAGAACCCATAACACACATTGTACATTCACAACACACACCACATATACAAGCACCAGTAGAACACTCATAAAAAATGACAAAATGTACAACACACAAGGAACCGCTCAATGCACACAACTCACAACCACGCACGTCACACATTGCACGCCACACGGAGAAAATTACACAGAGCAGTGAACTCGACACGCAGTAAAGATCCCACACCACACGTAGTACCTACTCTACACACACAACATGGACAACACACACAAAATAAACAAGGCCCACAGATCACAGTCAACACAAGCCCAAACACACAAGAACACACAGCACACACAGCACAGCCAAACGGAATACACACAGAATCACAACACAAACACCACAAATCATTCACTACCGCATATCAACCACAAATACAGCACACTACACGAAAGAATTCCAGAAAGCACAACACGCACGGATCAAACACGCACAATACACAGTAATAAACACATAACACACAACGCACACAGCAAGACATAAAAAAAAGAAGCAGAAACGACACACAGCACACACAACACAACACACACAAAATGTGCATCACAACAGCGCAGACAACACTCACTACATACAACACTCGCAGAACATACAACACACCGGCCACACACAACACACATGGAGAGCACCAACACAACACATACAACGCACACGAAAAACACCCACAACACGCCAAAGAGTTTACATACAACCTCTCAACACACAAACATCGCCTCACCCTAAACAACAAACCCCACACACACCGAGCACATGACTGCACACAATACCCATGAACCACGGTTCTCAGAGTAAACACAACACACACAGTGAGGGACACTGACCAAGCATGACCACACACAGTACACACATCACAAATTACACTCAATACTCAAACAGCGAACCCCACACACCACCTGTCAAACACAAACCCACGGTAATCACAACCACATGCAGAACCCGCACCACACACAACACATGCGAAATGACATGGAAGAAATACACAAACCACAAAAGAACACCGAATTTATGAAACACATTTCACAGACTGCACACACCACACAAAACACACATAAAACATACAGCACACAGGGCCTCACAGAACGCACAATGCGAAGCACACAACCTACATACAAAGCACGTCAGACAGAGCACACAATTAATATCCCATTCAACACGTAAAGCACACAGAGGACACAACACAAAGCACAATATGCCAAACAGATTAGGATACACCCAACACACATGCAACTGAGAGCACAATACGTTGCACATCACGGAACACACGTGCGGTCCCATCACACACTAAACATGAAACAGAAAACCATTCACAGACCACATAACATTCCCGACCGTGAACACAACATGCTACAAAAAAGTCACCAAACGTACGACACACAAAGACACACTCCAAGCACGCAACACCCAGCGCAGGACCGCCCACAGACACACCAGTCTCACGGCCCTCCACAGAGCAATACACACAGAACATACCCTACAAACAACAAAGTACCCAAACTGCACACCTCACAATCGCAACAGTCACAACACAGAAAGAACACAACACACGGGAAACACACGCTCAGACACATAAACACTGCCATGCACATTAAGCCAGCAGACCACAGACATCAGAGCTAAAAACACACCATAACGCAGTATGCAAAACGCAACACAACACAGAATACACACCCAATCACACAAAAAACACCACAACCCATGCCCTACAGTATAAACAAAAGACGAACGACGCACTTCACACATGACACAAAACCCACAAACACAAAGGACCACACAGAAAGACGCACAACGCAAACATCGCACACAACACACACATTAAAAGAAACACATCAACACATTGCCGCAACACACAAAATAATACACAAATTACAGAGCAATACATCACACAACACACAAACATCACACACAATTTATACATCACACCTCATAACACACACAACAACCTGCAGTAACAACACAACACACAGACCGATGCAACCACTACATACCATACATAAAGCCACACGCTCAAGGAATAACCACAATAAACTTAAGTAAACTCCCACAAACACAAAGACAGAGGACACACACAAACTCAGCACGCTAAAAGCACAACAGATGAAACAACATACAGCACAAACATCACAGGACATAAAGGCACACGATTCTCAGACACCACGGTTAGCCATATACACACCACACACACAATGAGGTACACGACACGAGCAAAACCACATACAGATAACACGTGTCCCCTCACACACTTAATCAATCACACACACAGCCTCTCAAACACAGCCAAACACGTATCAGAATCACATATGCATCACACACAGAAAACATACAAAACCACATGAAAGCAAACAACCAAGAATAAAGGCCGATAGCACACTTTTCTAACACTGAACACCCCACTCACAACCGCACGCAGACACCCCACACGCATGTATACACGGGCACCTTTACGCAATGCGCGCACAAACACACACACACACACAACATAAAGTAAAAACACAACAGTCACAGGGCGCACACCAGACACAACAGAGCACATGTTTCTCCTAAAACACACAAGTCACATTTGCAAGAGTACATGCACCACGCACCGTGAGGAACACCAAACACAACCACACACAGGTGACATATCTCACTTCGCAAACATAACAAGCACCCTCACATCACAACTCAAACACAACCATACGCAAATCACAATCACATACGGAAAACACACACAAAACAAATCCCTAGGCAAAACACACACAACCCACAAAGAAGACAAAGAGCGCACATTGCATACACTACACTCTGCAAGCACAACCACGCACAGACACAAAACACGTACATCCTCACGCAGGAGCACAACGCAGAGCACACACACAACACAGAAACACGCGAAACAAGGGTCCCAAGACACAGACCACACACCTCAAGGCACATAACTGCTCACAAAACACACACGGAAAACACTGCACAGACTACGTACTGCACACACCATGAGACATGCTGAACAAGCGAAACCGCACAGTCAACACTTCTGATATCACGTGCATAACTCAAACAGCCAAACACACACACACAACCTCTCTAACACAACCACACACAAATCACAAACTCCACACATAAGACGGACACAACACATACTAATAATCCACAGACTACTCCCCTATGACGCACTACACACAACACACACAGCCACAAGCAGGCAGTATAGAGCACACACAGGTGCACGCAGACAGCTCGAAAAATCACACCCAAAATACACACTCACAGAACACATCAGACGCAACGCAAAACTAACATCACACAGAATGCTCAAAATACAGAGACCACCCAACATCTATCCTGTATGTAACACACAGAAAGCATATAGACAGCGCTCACACAACCCAGAACACAGTACACAACAGAAAGCAGAAAGACCAGACGCAGTACACATGAAACACGACGACGGAAGGCAGACAACAGAAACACAACACACACACAAACACCAACGGATAACTCATAAAAAATGACAAGATATACAACACACAAAGAACCACTCAGTGCACAGAACACACAGCTCACGACCACACCCATGACACATTGCACGCCACACAGAGAAAGTATGCAGAACAATGTACTCAACAAGCAGCAAAGAACCCATAACACACATTGTACATTCACAACACACACCACATATACAAGCACCAGTAGAACACTCATAAAAAATGACAAAATGTACAACACACAAGGAACCGCTCAATGCACACAACTCACAACCACGCACGTCACACATTGCACGCCACACGGAGAAAATTACACAGAGCAGTGAACTCGACACGCAGTAAAGATCCCACACCACACGTAGTACCTACTCTACACACACAACATGGACAACACACACAAAATAAACAAGGCCCACAGATCACAGTCAACACAAGCCCAAACACACAAGAACACACAGCACACACAGCACAGCCAAACGGAATACACACAGAATCACAACACAAACACCACAAATCATTCACTACCGCATATCAACCACAAATACAGCACACTACACGAAAGAATTCCAGAAAGCACAACACGCACGGATCAAACACGCACAATACACAGTAATAAACCCATAACACACAACGCACACAGCAAGACATAAAAAAAGAAGCAGAAACGACACACAGCACACACAACACAACACACACAAAATGTGCATCACAACAGCGCAGACAACACTCACTACATACAACACTCGCAGAACATACAACACACCGGCCACACACAACACACATGGAGAGCACCAACACAACACATACAACGCACACGAAAAACACCCACAACACGCCAAAGAGTTTACATACAACCTCTCAACACACAAACATCGCCTCACCCTAAACAACAAACCCCACACACACCGAGCACATGACTGCACACAATACCCATGAACCACGGTTCTCAGAGTAAACACAACACACACAGTGAGGGACACTGACCAAGCATGACCACACACAGTACACACATCACAAATTACACTCAATACTCAAACAGCGAACCCCACACACCACCTGTCAAACACAAACCCACGGTAATCACAACCACATGCAGAACCCGCACCACACACAACACATGCGAAATGACATGGAAGAAATACACAAACCACAAAAGAACACCGAATTTATGAAACACATTTCACAGACTGCACACACCACACAAAACACACATGAAACATACAGCACACAGGGCCTCACAGAACGCACAATGCGAAGCACACAACCTACATACAAAGCACGTCAGACAGAGCACACAATTAATATCCCACTCAACACGTAAAGCACACAGAGGACACAACACAAAGCACAATATGCCAAACAGATTAGGATACACCCAACACACATGCAACTGAGAGCACAATACGTTGCACATCACGGAACACACGTGCGGTCCCATCACACACTAAACATGAAACAGAAAACCATTCACAGACCACATAACATTCCCGACCATGAACACAACACGCTACAAAAAAGACGCCAAACGTACGACACACAAAGACACACTCCAAGCACGCAACACCCAGCGCAGGACCGCCCACAAACACACCAGTCTCACAGCCCTCCACAGAGCAATACACACAGAACATACCCTACAAACAACAAAGTACCCAAACTGCACACCTCACAATCGCAACAGTCACAACACAGAAAGAACACAACACACGGGAAACACACGCTCAGACACATAAACACTGCCATGCACATTAAGCCAGCAGACCACAGACATCAGAGCTAAAAACACACCATAACGCAGTACGCAAAACGCAACACAACACAGAATACACACCCAATCACACAACAAACACCACAACCCATGCCCTACAGTATAAACAAAAGACGAACGATGCACTTCACACATGACACAAAACCCACAAACACAAAGGACCACACAGAAAGACGCACAACGCAAACATCGCACACAACACACACATTAGAGAAACACATCAACACATTGCCGCAACACACAAAATAATACACAAATTACAGAGCAATACATCACACAACACACAAACATCACACACAATTTATACATCACACCTCATAACACACACAACAACCTGCAGTAACAACACAACACACAGACCGATGCAACCACTACATACCATACATGAAGCCACACGCTCAAGGAATAACCACAATAAACTTAAGTAAACTCCCACAAACACAAAGACAGAGGACACACACAAACTCAGCACGCTAAAAGCACAACAGATGAAACAACATAAGGCACAAACATCACAGGACATAAAGGCACACGATTCTCAGACACCACGGTTAGCCATATACACACCACACACACAATGAGGTACACGACACGAGCAAAACCACATACAGATAACACGTGTCCCCTCACACACTTAATCAATCACACACACAGCCTCTCAAACACAGCCAAACACGTATCAGAATCACATATGCATCACACACAGAAAACATACAAAACCACATGAAAGCAAACAACCAAGAATAAAGGCAGATAGCACACTTTTCTAACACTGAACACCCCACTCACAACCGCACGCAGACACCCCACACGCATGTATACACGGGCACCTTTACGCAATGCGCGCACAAACACACACACACACACAACATAAAGTAAAAACACAACAGTCACAGGGCGCACACCAGACACAACAGAGCACATGTTTCTCCTAAAACACACAAGTCACATTTGCAAGAGTACATGCACCACGCACCGTGAGGAACACCAAACACAACCACACACAGGTGACATATCTCACTTCGCAAACATAACAAGCACCCTCACATCACAACTCAAACACAACCATACGCAAATCACAATCACATACGGAAAACACACACAAAACAAATCCCTAGGCAAAACACACACAACCCACAAAGAAGACAAAGAGCGCACATTGCATACACTACACTCTGCAAGCACAACCACGCACAGACACAAAACACGTACATCCTCACGCAGGAGCACAACGCAGAGCACACACACAACACAGAAACACGCGAAACAAGGGTCCCAAGACACAGACCACACACCTCAAGGCACATAACTGCTCACAAAACACACACGGAAAACACTGCACAGACTACGTACTGCACACACCATGAGACATACTGAACAAGCGAAACCGCACAGTCAACACTTCTGATATCACGTGCATAACTCAAACAGCCAAACACACACACACAACCTCTCTAACACAACCACACACAAATCACAAACTCCACACATAAGACGGACACAACACATACTAATAATCCACAGACTACTCCCCTATGACGCACTACACACAACACACACAGCCACAAGCAGGCAGTATAGAGCACACACAGGTGCACGCAGACAGCTCGAAAAATCACACCCAAAATACACACTCACAGAACACATCAGACGCAACGCAAAACTTACATCACACAGAATGCTCAAAATACAGAGACCACCCAACATCTATCCTGTATGTAACACACAGAAAGCATATAGACAGCGCTCACACAACCCAGAACACAGTACACAACAGAAAGCAGAAAGACCAGACGCAGTACACATGAAACACGACGACGGAAGGCAGACAACAGAAACACAACACACACACAAACACCAACGGATAACTCATAAAAAATGACAAGATATACAACACACAAAGAACCACTCAGTGCACAGAACACACAGCTCACGACCACACCCATGACACATTGCACGCCACACAGAGAAAGTATGCAGAACAATGTACTCAACAAGCAGCAAAGAACCCATAACACACATTGTACATTCACAACACACACCACATATACAAGCACCAGTAGAACACTCATAAAAAATGACAAAATGTACAACACACAAGGAACCGCTCAATGCACACAACTCACAACCACGCACGTCACACATTGCACGCCACACGGAGAAAATTACACAGAGCAGTGAACTCGACACGCAGTAAAGATCCCACACCACACGTAGTACCTACTCTACACACACAACATGGACAACACACACAAAATAAACAAGGCCCACAGATCACAGTCAACACAAGCCCAAACACACAAGAACACACAGCACACACAGCACAGCCAAACGGAATACACACAGAATCACAACACAAACACCACAAATCATTCACTACCGCATATCAACCACAAATACAGCACACTACACGAAAGAATTCCAGAAAGCACAACACGCACGGATCAAACACGCACAATACACAGTAATAAACACATAACACACAACGCACACAGCAAGACATAAAAAAAAGAAGCAGAAACGACACACAGCACACACAACACAACACACACAAAATGTGCATCACAACAGCGCAGACAACACTCACTACATACAACACTCGCAGAACATACAACACACCGGCCACACACAACACACATGGAGAGCACCAACACAACACATACAACGCACACGAAAAACACCCACAACACGCCAAAGAGTTTACATACAACCTCTCAACACACAAACATCGCCTCACCCTAAACAACAAACCCCACACACACCGAGCACATGACTGCACACAATACCCATGAACCACGGTTCTCAGAGTAAACACAACACACACAGTGAGGGACACTGACCAAGCATGACCACACACAGTACACACATCACAAATTACACTCAATACTCAAACAGCGAACCCCACACACCACCTGTCAAACACAAACCCACGGTAATCACAACCACATGCAGAACCTGCACCACACACAACACATGCGAAATGACATGGAAGAAATACACAAACCACAAAAGAACACCGAATTTATGAAACACATTTCACAGACTGCACACACCACACAAAACACACATGAAACATACAGCACACAGGGCCTCACAGAATGCACAATGCGAAGCACACAACCTACATACAAAGCACGTCAGACAGAGCACACAATTAATATCCCACTCAACACGTAAAGCACACAGAGGACACAACACAAAGCACAATATGCCAAACAGATTAGGATACACCCAACACACATGCAACTGAGAGCACAATACGTTGCACATCACGGAACACACGTGCGGTCCCATCACACACTAAACATGAAACAGAAAACCATTCACAGACCACATAACATTCCCGACCATGAACACAACACGCTACAAAAAAGTCACCAAACGTACGACACACAAAGACACACTCCAAGCACGCAACACCCAGCGCAGGACCGCCCACAAACACACCAGTCTCACGGCCCTCCATAGAGCAATACACACAGAACATACCCTACAAACAACAAAGTACCCAAACTGCACACCTCACAATCGCAACAGTCACAACACAGAAAGAACACAACACACGGGAAACACACGCTCAGACACATAAACACTGCCATGCACATTAAGCCAGCAGACCACAGACATCAGAGCTAAAAACACACCATAACGCAGTACGCAAAACGCAACACAACACAGAATACACACCCAATCACACAACAAACACCACAACCCATGCCCTACAGTATAAACAAAAGACGAACGACGCACTTCACACATGACACAAAACCCACAAACACAAAGGACCACACAGAAAGACGCACAACGCAAACATCGCACACAACACACACATTAAAAGAAACACATCAACACATTGCCGCAACACACAAAATAATACACAAATTACAGAGCAATACATCACACAACACACAAACATCACACACAATTTATACATCACACCTCATAACACACACAACAACCTGCAGTAACAACACAACACACAGACCGATGCAACCACTACATACCATACATGAAGCCACACGCTCAAGGAATAACCACAATAAACTTAAGTAAACTCCCACAAACACAAAGACAGAGGACACACACAAACTCAGCACGCTAAAAGCACAACAGATGAAACAACATAAGGCACAAACATCACAGGACATAAAGGCACACGATTCTCAGACACCACGGTTAGCCATATACACACCACACACACAATGAGGTACACGACACGAGCAAAACCACATACAGATAACACGTGTCCCCTCACACACTTAATCAATCACACACACAGCCTCTCAAACACAGCCAAACACGTATCAGAATCACATATGCATCACACACAGAAAACATACAAAACCACATGAAAGCAAACAACCAAGAATAAAGGCAGATAGCACACTTTTCTAACACTGAACACCCCACTCACAACCGCACGCAGACACCCCACACGCATGTATACACGGGCACCTTTACGCAATGCGCGCACAAACACACACACACACACAACATAAAGTAAAAACACAACAGTCACAGGGCGCACACCAGACACAACAGAGCACATGTTTCTCCTAAAACACACAAGTCACATTTGCAAGAGTACATGCACCACGCACCGTGAGGAACACCAAACACAACCACACACAGGTGACATATCTCACTTCGCAAACATAACAAGCACCCTCACATCACAACTCAAACACAACCATACGCAAATCACAATCACATACGGAAAACACACACAAAACAAATCCCTAGGCAAAACACACACAACCCACAAAGAAGACAAAGAGCGCACATTGCATACACTACACTCTGCAAGCACAACCACGCACAGACACAAAACACGTACATCCTCACGCAGGAGCACAACGCAGAGCACACACACAACACAGAAACACGCGAAACAAGGGTCCCAAGACACAGACCACACACCTCAAGGCACATAACTGCTCACAAAACACACACGGAAAACACTGCACAGACTACGTACTGCACACACCATGAGACATACTGAACAAGCGAAACCGCACAGTCAACACTTCTGATATCACGTGCATAACTCAAACAGCCAAACACACACACACAACCTCTCTAACACAACCACACACAAATCACAAACTCCACACATAAGACGGACACAACACATACTAATAATCCACAGACTACTCCCCTATGACGCACTACACACAACACACACAGACACAAGCAGGCAGTATAGAGCACACACAGGTGCACGCAGACAGCTCGAAAAATCACACCCAAAATACACACTCACAGAACACATCAGACGCAACGCAAAACTAACATCACACAGAATGCTCAAAATACAGAGACCACCCAACATCTATCCTGTATGTAACACACAGAAAGCATATAGACAGCGCTCACACAACCCAGAACACAGTACACAACAGAAAGCAGAAAGACCAGACGCAGTACACATGAAACACGACGACGGAAGGCAGACAACAGAAACACAACACACACACAAACACCAACGGATAACTCATAAAAAATGACAAGATATACAACACACAAAGAACCACTCAGTGCACAGAACACACAGCTCACGACCACACCCATGACACATTGCACGCCACACAGAGAAAGTATGCAGAACAATGTACTCAACAAGCAGCAAAGAACCCATAACACACATTGTACATTCACAACACACACCACATATACAAGCACCAGTAGAACACTCATAAAAAATGACAAAATGTACAACACACAAGGAACCGCTCAATGCACACAACTCACAACCACGCACGTCACACATTGCACGCCACACGGAGAAAATTACACAGAGCAGTGAACTCGACACGCAGTAAAGATCCCACACCACACGTAGTACCTACTCTACACACACAACATGGACAACACACACAAAATAAACAAGGCCCACAGATCACAGTCAACACAAGCCCAAACACACAAGAACACACAGCACACACAGCACAGCCAAACGGAATACACACAGAATCACAACACAAACACCACAAATCATTCACTACCGCATATCAACCACAAATACAGCACACTACACGAAAGAATTCCAGAAAGCACAACACGCACGGATCAAACACGCACAATACACAGTAATAAACACATAACACACAACGCACACAGCAAGACATAAAAAAAAGAAGCAGAAACGACACACAGCACACACAACACAACACACACAAAATGTGCATCACAACAGCGCAGACAACACTCACTACATACAACACTCGCAGAACATACAACACACCGGCCACACACAACACACATGGAGAGCACCAACACAACACATACAACGCACACGAAAAACACCCACAACACGCCAAAGAGTTTACATACAACCTCTCAACACACAAACATCGCCTCACCCTAAACAACAAACCCCACACACACCGAGCACATGACTGCACACAATACCCATGAACCACGGTTCTCAGAGTAAACACAACACACACAGTGAGGGACACTGACCAAGCATGACCACACACAGTACACACATCACAAATTACACTCAATACTCAAACAGCGAACCCCACACACCACCTGTCAAACACAAACCCACGGTAATCACAACCACATGCAGAACCCGCACCACACACAACACATGCGAAATGACATGGAAGAAATACACAAACCACAAAAGAACACCGAATTTATGAAACACATTTCACAGACTGCACACACCACACAAAACACACATGAAACATACAGCACACAGGGCCTCACAGAACGCACAATGCGAAGCACACAACCTACATACCAAGCACGTCAGACAGAGCACACAATTAATATCCCACTCAACACGTAAAGCACACAGAGGACACAACACAAAGCACAATATGCCAAACAGATTAGGATACACCCAACACACATGCAACTGAGAGCACAATACGTTGCACATCACGGAACACACGTGCGGTCCCATCACACACTAAACATGAAACAGAAAACCATTCACAGACCACATAACATTCCCGACCATGAACACAACACGCTACAAAAAAGACGCCAAACGTACGACACACAAAGACACACTCCAAGCACGCAACACCCAGCGCAGGACCGCCCACAAACACACCAGTCTCACAGCCCTCCACAGAGCAATACACACAGAACATACCCTACAAACAACAAAGTACCCAAACTGCACACCTCACAATCGCAACAGTCACAACACAGAAAGAACACAACAAACGGAAAACACACGCTCAGACACATAAACACTGCCATGCACATTAAGCCAGCAGACCACAGACATCAGAGCTAAAAACACACCGTAACGCAGTATGCAAAACGCAACATAACACAGAATACACACCCAATCACACAACAAACACCACAACCCATGCCCTACAGTATAAACAAAAGACGAACGACGCACTTCACACATGACACAAAACCCACAAACACAAAGGACCACACAGAAAGACGCACAACGCAAACATCGCACACAACACACACATTAAAAGAAACACATCAACACATTGCCGCAACACACAAAATAATACACAAATTACAGAGCAATACATCACACAACACACAAACATCACACACAATTTATACATCACACCTCATAACACACACAACAACCTGCAGTAACAACACAACACACAGACCGATGCAACCACTACATACCATACATAAAGCCACACGCTCAAGGAATAACCACAATAAACTTAAGTAAACTCCCACAAACACAAAGACAGAGGACACACACAAACTCAGCACGCTGAAAGCTCAACAGATGAAACAACATACAGCACAAACATCACAGGACATAAAGGCACACGATTCTCAGACACCACGGTTAGCCATATACACACCACACACACAATGAGGTACACGACACGAGCAAAACCACATACAGATAACACGTGTCCCCTCACACACTTAATCAATCACACACACAGCCTCTCAAACACAGCCAAACACGTATCAGAATCACATATGCATCACACACAGAAAACATACAAAACCACATGAAAGCAAACAACCAAGAATAAAGGCAGATAGCACACTTTTCTAACACTGAACACCCCACTCACAACCGCACGCAGACACCCCACACGCATGTATACACGGGCACCTTTACGCAATGCGCGCACAAACACACACACACACACAACATAAAGTAAAAACACAACAGTCACAGGGCGCACACCAGACACAACAGAGCACATGTTTCTCCTAAAACACACAAGTCACATTTGCAAGAGTACATGCACCACGCACCGTGAGGAACACCAAACACAACCACACACAGGTGACATATCTCACTTCGCAAACATAACAAGCACCCTCACATCACAACTCAAACACAACCATATGCAAATCACAATCACATACGGAAAACACACACAAAACAAATCCCTAGGCAAAACACACACAACCCACAAAGAAGACAAAGAGCGCACATTGCATACACTACACTCTGCAAGCACAACCACGCACAGACACAAAACACGTACATCCTCACGCAGGAGCACAACGCAGAGCACACACACAACACAGAAACACGCGAAACAAGGGTCCCAAGACAGAGACCACACACCTCAAGGCACATAACTGCTCACAAAACACACACGGAAAACACTGCACAGACTACGTACTGCACACACCATGAGACATACTGAACAAGCGAAACCGCACAGTCAACACTTCTGATATCACGTGCATAACTCAAACAGCCAAACACACACACACAACCTCTCTAACACAACCACACACAAATCACAAACTCCACACATAAGACGGACACAACACATACTAATAATCCACAGACTACTCCCCTATGACGCACTACACACAACACACACAGACACAAGCAGGCAGTATAGAGCACACACAGGTGCACGCAGACAGCTCGAAAAATCACACCCAAAATACACACTCACAGAACACATCAGACGCAACGCAAAACTTACATCACACAGAATGCTCAAAATACAGAGACCACCCAACATCTATCCTGTATGTAACACACAGAAAGCATATAGACAGCGCTCACACAACCCAGAACACAGTACACAACAGAAAGCAGAAAGACCAGACGCAGTACACATGAAACACGACGACGGAAGGCAGACAACAGAAACACAACACACACACAAACACCAACGGATAACTCATAAAAAATGACAAGATATACAACACACAAAGAACCACTCAGTGCACAGAACACACAGCTCACGACCACACCCATGACACATTGCACGCCACACAGAGAAAGTATGCAGAACAATGTACTCAACAAGCAGCAAAGAACCCATAACACACATTGTACATTCACAACACACACCACATATACAAGCACCAGTAGAACACTCATAAAAAATGACAAAATGTACAACACACAAGGAACCGCTCAATGCACACAACTCACAACCACGCACGTCACACATTGCACGCCACACGGAGAAAATTACACAGAGCAGTGAACTCGACACGCAGTAAAGATCCCACACCACACGTAGTACCTACTCTACACACACAACATGGACAACACACACAAAATAAACAAGGCCCACAGATCACAGTCAACACAAGCCCAAACACACAAGAACACACAGCACACACAGCACAGCCAAACGGAATACACACAGAATCACAACACAAACACCACAAATCATTCACTACCGCATATCAACCACAAATACAGCACACTACACGAAAGAATTCCAGAAAGCACAACACGCACGGATCAAACACGCACAATACACAGTAATAAACACATAACACACAACGCACACAGCAAGACATAAAAAAAAGAAGCAGAAACGACACACAGCACACACAACACAACACACACAAAATGTGCATCACAACAGCGCAGACAACACTCACTACATACAACACTCGCAGAACATACAACACACCGGCCACACACAACACACATGGAGAGCACCAACACAACACATACAACGCACACGAAAAACACCCACAACACGCCAAAGAGTTTACATACAACCTCTCAACACACAAACATCGCCTCACCCTAAACAACAAACCCCACACACACCGAGCACATGACTGCACACAATACCCATGAACCACGGTTCTCAGAGTAAACACAACACACACAGTGAGGGACACTGACCAAGCATGACCACACACAGTACACACATCACAAATTACACTCAATACTCAAACAGCGAACCCCACACACCACCTGTCAAACACAAACCCACGGTAATCACAACCACATGCAGAACCTGCACCACACACAACACATGCGAAATGACATGGAAGAAATACACAAACCACAAAAGAACACCGAATTTATGAAACACATTTCACAGACTGCACACACCACACAAAACACACATGAAACATACAGCACACAGGGCCTCACAGAATGCACAATGCGAAGCACACAACCTACATACAAAGCACGTCAGACAGAGCACACAATTAATATCCCACTCAACACGTAAAGCACACAGAGGACACAACACAAAGCACAATATGCCAAACAGATTAGGATACACCCAACACACATGCAACTGAGAGCACAATACGTTGCACATCACGGAACACACGTGCGGTCCCATCACACACTAAACATGAAACAGAAAACCATTCACAGACCACATAACATTCCCGACCATGAACACAACACGCTACAAAAAAGTCACCAAACGTACGACACACAAAGACACACTCCAAGCACGCAACACCCAGCGCAGGACCGCCCACAAACACACCAGTCTCACGGCCCTCCACAGAGCAATACACACAGAACATACCCTACAAACAACAAAGTACCCAAACTGCACACCTCACAATCGCAACAGTCACAACACAGAAAGAACACAACACACGGGAAACACACGCTCAGACACATAAACACTGCCATGCACATTAAGCCAGCAGACCACAGACATCAGAGCTAAAAACACACCATAACGCAGCATGCAAAACGCAACACAACACAGAATACACACCCAATCACACAACAAACACCACAACCCATGCCCTACAGTATAAACAAAAGACGAACGACGCACTTCACACATGACACAAAACCCACAAACACAAAGGACCACACAGAAAGACGCACAACGCAAACATCGCACACAACACACACATTAAAAGAAACACATCAACACATTGCCGCAACACACAAAATAATACACAAATTACAGAGCAATACATCACACAACACACAAACATCACACACAATTTATACATCACACCTCATAACACACACAACACCCTGCAGTAACAACACAACACACAGACCGATGCAACCACTACATACCATACATAAAGCCACACGCTCAAGGAATAACCACAATAAACTTAAGTAAACTCCCACAAACACAAAGACAGAGGACACACACAAACTCAGCACGCTAAAAGCACAACAGATGAAACAACATACAGCACAAACATCACAGGACATAAAGGCACACGATTCTCAGACACCACGGTTAGCCATATACACACCACACACACAATGAGGTACACGACACGAGCAAAACCACATACAGATAACACGTGTCCCCTCACACACTTAATCAATCACACACACAGCCTCTCAAACACAGCCAAACACGTATCAGAATCACATATGCATCACACACAGAAAACATACAAAACCACATGAAAGCAAACAACCAAGAATAAAGGCAGATACCACACTTTTCTAACACTGAACACCCCACTCACAACCGCACGCAGACACCCCACACGCATGTATACACGGGCACCTTTACGCAATGCGCGCACAAACACACACACACACAACATAAAGTAAAAACACAACAGTCACAGGGCGCACACCAGACACAACAGAGCACATGTTTCTCCTAAAACACACAAGTCACATTTGCAAGAGTACATGCACCACGCACCGTGAGGAACACCAAACACAACCACACACAGGTGACATATCTCACTTCGCAAACATAACAAGCACCCTCACATCACAACTCAAACACAACCATACGCAAATCACAATCACATACGGAAAACACACACAAAACAAATCCCTAGGCAAAACACACACAACCCACAAAGAACACAAAGAGCGCACATTGCATACACTACACTCTGCAAGCACAACCACGCACAGACACAAAACACGTACATCCTCACGCAGGAGCACAACGCAGAGCACACACACAACACAGAAACATGCGAAACAAGGGTCCCAAGACACAGACCACACACCTCAAGGCACATAACTGCTCACAAAACACACACGGAAAACACTGCACAGACTACGTACTGCACACACCATGAGACATACTGAACAAGCGAAACCGCACAGTCAACACTTCTGATATCACGTGCATAACTCAAACAGCCAAACACACACACACAACCTCTCTAACACAACCACACACAAATCACAAACTCCACACATAAGACGGACACAACACATACTAATAATCCACAGACTACTCCCCTATGACGCACTACACACAACACACACAGCCACAAGCAGGCAGTATAGAGCACACACAGGTGCACGCAGACAGCTCGAAAAATCACACCCAAAATACACACTCACAGAACACATCAGACGCAACGCAAAACTAACATCACACAGAATGCTCAAAATACAGAGACCACCCAACATCTATCCTGTATGTAACACACAGAAAGCATATAGACAGCGCTCACACAACCCAGAACACAGTACACAACAGAAAGCAGAAAGACCAGACGCAGTACACATGAAACACGACGACGGAAGGCAGACAACAGAAACACAACACACACACAAACACCAACGGATAACTCATAAAAAATGACAAGATATACAACACACAAAGAACCACTCAGTGCACAGAACACACAGCTCACGACCACACCCATGACACATTGCACGCCACACAGAGAAAGTATGCAGAACAATGTACTCAACAAGCAGCAAAGAACCCATAACACACATTGTACATTCACAACACACACCACATATACAAGCACCAGTAGAACACTCATAAAAAATGACAAAATGTACAACACACAAGGAACCGCTCAATGCACACAACTCACAACCACGCACGTCACACATTGCACGCCACACGGAGAAAATTACACAGAGCAGTGAACTCGACACGCAGTAAAGATCCCACACCACACGTAGTACCTACTCTACACACACAACATGGACAACACACACAAAATAAACAAGGCCCACAGATCACAGTCAACACAAGCCCAAACACACAAGAACACACAGCACACACAGCACAGCCAAACGGAATACACACAGAATCACAACACAAACACCACAAATCATTCACTACCGCATATCAACCACAAATACAGCACACTACACGAAAGAATTCCAGAAAGCACAACACGCACGGATCAAACACGCACAATACACAGTAATAAACACATAACACACAACGCACACAGCAAGACATAAAAAAAAGAAGCAGAAACGACACACAGCACACACAACACAACACACACAAAATGTGCATCACAACAGCGCAGACAACACTCACTACATACAACACTCGCAGAACATACAACACACCGGCCACACACAACACACATGGAGAGCACCAACACAACACATACAACGCACACGAAAAACACCCACAACACGCCAAAGAGTTTACATACAACCTCTCAACACACAAACATCGCCTCACCCTAAACAACAAACCCCACACACACCGAGCACATGACTGCACACAATACCCATGAACCACGGTTCTCAGAGTAAACACAACACACACAGTGAGGGACACTGACCAAGCATGACCACACACAGTACACACATCACAAATTACACTCAATACTCAAACAGCGAACCCCACACACCACCTGTCAAACACAAACCCACGGTAATCACAACCACATGCAGAACCCGCACCACACACAACACATGCGAAATGACATGGAAGAAATACACAAACCACAAAAGAACACCGAATTTATGAAACACATTTCACAGACTGCACACACCACACAAAACACACATAAAACATACAGCACACAGGGCCTCACAGAACGCACAATGCGAAGCACACAACCTACATACAAAGCACGTCAGACAGAGCACACAATTAATATCCCACTCAACACGTAAAGCACACAGAGGACACAACACAAAGCACAATATGCCAAACAGATTAGGATACACCCAACACACATGCAACTGAGAGCACAATACGTTGCACATCACGGAACACACGTGCGGTCCCATCACACACTAAACATGAAACAGAAAACCATTCACAGACCACATAACATTCCCGACCATGAACACAACATGCTACAAAAAAGTCGCCAAACGTACGACACACAAAGACACACTCCAAGCACGCAACACCCAGCGCAGGACCGCCCACAGACACACCAGTCTCACAGCCCTCCACAGAGCAATACACACAGAACATACCCTACAAACAACAAAGTACCCAAACTGCACACCTCACAATCGCAACAGTCACAACACAGAAAGAACACAACACACGGGAAACACACGCTCAGACACATAAACACTGCCATGCACATTAAGCCAGCAGACCACAGACATCAGAGCTAAAAACACACCATAACGCAGTATGCAAAACGCAACACAACACAGAATACACACCCAATCACACAACAAACACCACAACCCATGCCCTACAGTATAAACAAAAGACGAACGACGCACTTCACACATGACACAAAACCCACAAACACAAAGGACCACACAGAAAGACGCACAACGCAAACATCGCACACAACACACACATTAAAAGAAACACATCAACACATTGCCGCAACACACAAAATAATACACAAATTACAGAGCAATACATCACACAACACACAAACATCACACACAATTTATACATCACACCTCATAACACACACAACAACCTGCAGTAACAACACAACACACAGACCGATGCAACCACTACATACCATACGTAAAGCCACACGCTCAAGGAATAACCACAATAAACTTAAGTAAACTCCCACAAACACAAAGACAGAGGACACACACAAACTCAGCACGCTAAAAGCACAACAGATGAAACAACATACAGCACAAACATCACAGGACATAAAGGCACACGATTCTCAGACACCACGGTTAGCCATATACACACCACACACACAATGAGGTACACGACACGAGCAAAACCACATACAGATAACACGTGTCCCCTCACACACTTAATCAATCACACACACAGCCTCTCAAACACAGCCAAACACGTATCAGAATCACATATGCATCACACACAGAAAACATACAAAACCACATGAAAGCAAACAACCAAGAATAAAGGCAGATAGCACACTTTTCTAACACTGAACACCCCACTCACAACCGCACGCAGACACCCCACACGCATGTATACACGGGCACCTTTACGCAATGCGCGCACAAACACACACACACACACAACATAAAGTAAAAACACAACAGTCACAGGGCGCACACCAGACACAACAGAGCACATGTTTCTCCTAAAACACACAAGTCACATTTGCAAGAGTACATGCACCACGCACCGTGAGGAACACCAAACACAACCACACACAGGTGACATATCTCACTTCGCAAACATAACAAGCACCCTCACATCACAACTCAAACACAACCATACGCAAATCACAATCACATACGGAAAACACACACAAAACAAATCCCTAGGCAAAACACACACAACCCACAAAGAAGACAAAGAGCGCACATTGCATACACTACACTCTGCAAGCACAACCACGCACAGACACAAAACACGTACATCCTCACGCAGGAGCACAACGCAGAGCACACACACAACACAGAAACATGCGAAACAAGGGTCCCAAGACACAGACCACACACCTCAAGGCACATAACTGCTCACAAAACACACACGGAAAACACTGCACAGACTACGTACTGCACACACCATGAGACATACTGAACAAGCGAAACCGCACAGTCAACACTTCTGATATCACGTGCATAACTCAAACAGCCAAACACACACACACAACCTCTCTAACACAACCACACACAAATCACAAACTCCACACATAAGACGGACACAACACATACTAATAATCCACAGACTACTCCCCTATGACGCACTACACACAACACACACAGCCACAAGCAGGCAGTATAGAGCACACACAGGTGCACGCAGACAGCTCGAAAAATCACACCCAAAATACACACTCACAGAACACATCAGACGCAACGCAAAACTAACATCACACAGAATGCTCAAAATACAGAGACCACCCAACATCTATCCTGTATGTAACACACAGAAAGCATATAGACAGCGCTCACACAACCCAGAACACAGTACACAACAGAAAGCAGAAAGACCAGACGCAGTACACATGAAACACGACGACGGAAGGCAGACAACAGAAACACAACACACACACAAACACCAACGGATAACTCATAAAAAATGACAAGATATACAACACACAAAGAACCACTCAGTGCACAGAACACACAGCTCACGACCACACCCATGACACATTGCACGCCACACAGAGAAAGTATGCAGAACAATGTACTCAACAAGCAGCAAAGAACCCATAACACACATTGTACATTCACAACACACACCACATATACAAGCACCAGTAGAACACTCATAAAAAATGACAAAATGTACAACACACAAGGAACCGCTCAATGCACACAACTCACAACCACGCACGTCACACATTGCACGCCACACGGAGAAAATTACACAGAGCAGTGAACTCGACACGCAGTAAAGATCCCACACCACACGTAGTACCTACTCTACACACACAACATGGACAACACACACAAAATAAACAAGGCCCACAGATCACAGTCAACACAAGCCCAAACACACAAGAACACACAGCACACACAGCACAGCCAAACGGAATACACACAGAATCACAACACAAACACCACAAATCATTCACTACCGCATATCAACCACAAATACAGCACACTACACGAAAGAATTCCAGAAAGCACAACACGCACGGATCAAACACGCACAATACACAGTAATAAACACATAACACACAACGCACACAGCAAGACATAAAAAAAAGAAGCAGAAACGACACACAGCACACACAACACAACACACACAAAATGTGCATCACAACAGCGCAGACAACACTCACTACATACAACACTCGCAGAACATACAACACACCGGCCACACACAACACACATGGAGAGCACCAACACAACACATACAACGCACACGAAAAACACCCACAACACGCCAAAGTTTACATACAACCTCTCAACACACAAACATCGCCTCACCCTAAACAACAAACCCCACACACACCGAGCACATGACTGCACACAATACCCATGAACCACGGTTCTCAGAGTAAACACAACACACACAGTGAGGGACACTGACCAAGCATGACCACACACAGTACACACATCACAAATTACACTCAATACTCAAACAGCGAACCCCACACACCACCTGTCAAACACAAACCCACGGTAATCACAACCACATGCAGAACCCGCACCACACACAACACATGCGAAATGACATGGAAGAAATACACAAACCACAAAAGAACACCGAATTTATGAAACACATTTCACAGACTGCACACACCACACAAAACACACATAAAACATACAGCACACAGGGCCTCACAGAACGCACAATGCGAAGCACACAACCTACATACAAAGCACGTCAGACAGAGCACACAATTAATATCCCACTCAACACGTAAAGCACACAGAGGACACAACACAAAGCACAATATGCCAAACAGATTAGGAAACACCCAACACACATGCAACTGAGAGCACAATACGTTGCACATCACGGAACACACGTGCGGTCCCATCACACACTAAACATGAAACAGAAAACCATTCACAGACCACATAACATTCCCGACCATGAACACAACACGCTACAAAAAAGACGCCAAACTTACGACACACAAAGACACACTCCAAGCACGCAACACCCAGCGCAGGACCGCCCACAGACACACCAGTCTCACAGCCCTCCACAGAGCAATACACACAGAACATACCCTACAAACAACAAAGTACCCAAACTGCACACCTCACAATCGCAACAGTCACAACACAGAAAGAACACAACACACGGGAAACACACGCTCAGACACATAAACACTGCTATGCACATTAAGCCAGCAGACCACAGACATCAGAGCTAAAAACACACCATAACGCAGTATGCAAAACGCAACATAACACAGAATACACACCCAATCACACAACAAACACCACAACCCATGCCCTACAGTATAAACAAAAGACGAACGACGCACTTCACACATGACACAAAACCCACAAACACAAAGGACCACACAGAAAGACGCACAACGCAAACATCGCACACAACACACACATTAAAAGAAACACATCAACACATTGCCGCAACACACAAAATAATACACAAATTACAGAGCAATACATCACACAACACACAAACATCACACACAATTTATACATCACACCTCATAACACACACAACAACCTGCAGTAACAACACAACACACAGACCGATGCAACCACTACATACCATACGTAAAGCCACACGCTCAAGGAATAACCACAATAAACTTAAGTAAACTCCCACAAACACAAAGACAGAGGACACACACAAACTCAGCACGCTAAAAGCACAACAGATGAAACAACATACAGCACAAACATCACAGGACATAAAGGCACACGATTCTCAGACACCACGGTTAGCCATATACACACCACACACACAATGAGGTACACGACACGAGCAAAACCACATACAGATAACACGTGTCCCCTCACACACTTAATCAATCACACACACAGCCTCTCAAACACAGCCAAACACGTATCAGAATCACATATGCATCACACACAGAAAACATACAAAACCACATGAAAGCAAACAACCAAGAATAAAGGCCGATAGCACACTTTTCTAACACTGAACACCCCACTCACAACCGCACGCAGACACCCCACACGCATGTATACACGGGCACCTTTACGCAATGCGCGCACAAACACACACACACACACAACATAAAGTAAAAACACAACAGTCACAGGGCGCACACCAGACACAACAGAGCACATGTTTCTCCTAAAACACACAAGTCACATTTGCAAGAGTACATGCACCACGCACCGTGAGGAACACCAAACACAACCACACACAGGTGACATATCTCACTTCGCAAACATAACAAGCACCCTCACATCACAACTCAAACACAACCATACGCAAATCACAATCACATACGGAAAACACACACAAAACAAATCCCTAGGCAAAACACACACAACCCACAAAGAAGACAAAGAGCGCACATTGCATACACTACACTCTGCAAGCACAACCACGCACAGACACAAAACACGTACATCCTCACGCAGGAGCACAACGCAGAGCACACACACAACACAGAAACACGCGAAACAAGGGTCCCAAGACACAGACCACACACCTCAAGGCACATAACTGCTCACAAAACACACACGGAAAACACTGCACAGACTACGTACTGCACACACCATGAGACATACTGAACAAGCGAAACCGCACAGTCAACACTTCTGATATCACGTGCATAACTCAAACAGCCAAACACACACACACAACCTCTCTAACACAACCACACACAAATCACAAACTCCACACATAAGACGGACACAACACATACTAATAATCCACAGACTACTCCCCTATGACGCACTACACACAACACACACAGCCACAAGCAGGCAGTATAGAGCACACACAGGTGCACGCAGACAGCTCGAAAAATCACACCCAAAATACACACTCACAGAACACATCAGACGCAACGCAAAACTAACATCACACAGAATGCTCAAAATACAGAGACCACCCAACATCTATCCTGTATGTAACACACAGAAAGCATATAGACAGCGCTCACACAACCCAGAACACAGTACACAACAGAAAGCAGAAAGACCAGACGCAGTACACATGAAACACGACGACGGAAGGCAGACAACAGAAACACAACACACACACAAACACCAACGGATAACTCATAAAAAATGACAAGATATACAACACACAAAGAACCACTCAGTGCACAGAACACACAGCTCACGACCACACCCATGACACATTGCACGCCACACAGAGAAAGTATGCAGAACAATGTACTCAACAAGCAGCAAAGAACCCATAACACACATTGTACATTCACAACACACACCACATATACAAGCACCAGTAGAACACTCATAAAAAATGACAAAATGTACAACACACAAGGAACCGCTCAATGCACACAACTCACAACCACGCACGTCACACATTGCACGCCACACGGAGAAAATTACACAGAGCAGTGAACTCGACACGCAGTAAAGATCCCACACCACACGTAGTACCTACTCTACACACACAACATGGACAACACACACAAAATAAACAAGGCCCACAGATCACAGTCAACACAAGCCCAAACACACAAGAACACACAGCACACACAGCACAGCCAAACGGAATACACACAGAATCACAACACAAACACCACAAATCATTCACTACCGCATATCAACCACAAATACAGCACACTACACGAAAGAATTCCAGAAAGCACAACACGCACGGATCAAACACGCACAATACACAGTAATAAACACATAACACACAACGCACACAGCAAGACATAAAAAAAAGAAGCAGAAACGACACACAGCACACACAACACAACACACACAAAATGTGCATCACAACAGCGCAGACAACACTCACTACATACAACACTCGCAGAACATACAACACACCGGCCACACACAACACACATGGAGAGCACCAACACAACACATACAACGCACACGAAAAACACCCACAACACGCCAAAGAGTTTACATACAACCTCTCAACACACAAACATCGCCTCACCCTAAACAACAAACCCCACACACACCGAGCACATGACTGCACACAATACCCATGAACCACGGTTCTCAGAGTAAACACAACACACACAGTGAGGGACACTGACCAAGCATGACCACACACAGTACACACATCACAAATTACACTCAATACTCAAACAGCGAACCCCACACACCACCTGTCAAACACAAACCCACGGTAATCACAACCACATGCAGAACCCGCACCACACACAACACATGCGAAATGACATGGAAGAAATACACAAACCACAAAAGAACACCGAATTTATGAAACACATTTCACAGACTGCACACACCACACAAAACACACATAAAACATACAGCACACAGGGCCTCACAGAACGCACAATGCGAAGCACACAACCTACATACAAAGCACGTCAGACAGAGCACACAATTAATATCCCACTCAACACGTAAAGCACACAGAGGACACAACACAAAGCACAATATGCCAAACAGATTAGGAAACACCCAACACACATGCAACTGAGAGCACAATACGTTGCACATCACGGAACACACGTGCGGTCCCATCACACACTAAACATGAAACAGAAAACCATTCACAGACCACATAACATTCCCGACCATGAACACAACACGCTACAAAAAAGACGCCAAACTTACGACACACAAAGACACACTCCAAGCACGCAACACCCAGCGCAGGACCGCCCACAAACACACCAGTCTCACAGCCCTCCACAGAGCAATACACACAGAACATACCCTACAAACAACAAAGTACCCAAACTGCACACCTCACAATCGCAACAGTCACAACACAGAAAGAACACAACACACGGGAAACACACGCTCAGACACATAAACACTGCTATGCACATTAAGCCAGCAGACCACAGACATCAGAGCTAAAAACACACCATAACGCAGTATGCAAAACGCAACATAACACAGAATACACACCCAATCACACAACAAACACCACAACCCATGCCCTACAGTATAAACAAAAGACGAACGACGCACTTCACACATGACACAAAACCCACAAACACAAAGGACCACACAGAAAGACGCACAACGCAAACATCGCACACAACACACACATTAAAAGAAACACATCAACACATTGCCGCAACACACAAAATAATACACAAATTACAGAGCAATACATCACACAACACACAAACATCACACACAATTTATACATCACACCTCATAACACACACAACAACCTGCAGTAACAACACAACACACAGACCGATGCAACCACTACATACCATACATAAAGCCACACGCTCAAGGAATAACCACAATAAACTTAAGTAAACTCCCACAAACACAAAGACAGAGGACACACACAAACTCAGCACGCTAAAAGCACAACAGATGAAACAACATACAGCACAAACATCACAGGACATAAAGGCACACGATTCTCAGACACCACGGTTAGCCATATACACACCACACACACAATGAGGTACACGACACGAGCAAAACCACATACAGATAACACGTGTCCCCTCACACACTTAATCAATCACACACACAGCCTCTCAAACACAGCCAAACACGTATCAGAATCACATATGCATCACACACAGAAAACATACAAAACCACATGAAAGCAAACAACCAAGAATAAAGGCCGATAGCACACTTTTCTAACACTGAACACCCCACTCAAAACCGCACGCAGACACCCCACACGCATGTATACACGGGCACCTTTACGCAATGCGCGCACAAACACACACACACACACAACATAAAGTAAAAACACAACAGTCACAGGGCGCACACCAGACACAACAGAGCACATGTTTCTCCTAAAACACACAAGTCACATTTGCAAGAGTACATGCACCACGCACCGTGAGGAACACCAAACACAACCACACACAGGTGACATATCTCACTTCGCAAACATAACAAGCACCCTCACATCACAACTCAAACACAACCATACGCAAATCACAATCACATACGGAAAACACACACAAAACAAATCCCTAGGCAAAACACACACAACCCACAAAGAAGACAAAGAGCGCACATTGCATACACTACACTCTGCAAGCACAACCACGCACAGACACAAAACACGTACATCCTCACGCAGGAGCACAACGCAGAGCACACACACAACACAGAAACATGCGAAACAAGGGTCCCAAGACACAGACCACACACCTCAAGGCACATAACTGCTCACAAAACACACACGGAAAACACTGCACAGACTACGTACTGCACACACCATGAGACATACTGAACAAGCGAAACCGCACAGTCAACACTTCTGATATCACGTGCATAACTCAAACAGCCAAACACACACACACAACCTCTCTAACACAACCACACACAAATCACAAACTCCACACATAAGACGGACACAACACATACTAATAATCCACAGACTACTCCCCTATGACGCACTACACACAACACACACAGCCACAAGCAGGCAGTATAGAGCACACACAGGTGCACGCAGACAGCTCGAAAAATCACACCCAAAATACACACTCACAGAACACATCAGACGCAACGCAAAACTAACATCACACAGAATGCTCAAAATACAGAGACCACCCAACATCTATCCTGTATGTAACACACAGAAAGCATATAGACAGCGCTCACACAACCCAGAACACAGTACACAACAGAAAGCAGAAAGACCAGACGCAGTACACATGAAACACGACGACGGAAGGCAGACAACAGAAACACAACACACACACAAACACCAACGGATAACTCATAAAAAATGACAAGATATACAACACACAAAGAACCACTCAGTGCACAGAACACACAGCTCACGACCACACCCATGACACATTGCACGCCACACAGAGAAAGTATGCAGAACAATGTACTCAACAAGCAGCAAAGAACCCATAACACACATTGTACATTCACAACACACACCACATATACAAGCACCAGTAGAACACTCATAAAAAATGACAAAATGTACAACACACAAGGAACCGCTCAATGCACACAACTCACAACCACGCACGTCACACATTGCACGCCACACGGAGAAAATTACACAGAGCAGTGAACTCGACACGCAGTAAAGATCCCACACCACACGTAGTACCTACTCTACACACACAACATGGACAACACACACAAAATAAACAAGGCCCACAGATCACAGTCAACACAAGCCCAAACACACAAGAACACACAGCACACACAGCACAGCCAAACGGAATACACACAGAATCACAACACAAACACCACAAATCATTCACTACCGCATATCAACCACAAATACAGCACACTACACGAAAGAATTCCAGAAAGCACAACACGCACGGATCAAACACGCACAATACACAGTAATAAACACATAACACACAACGCACACAGCAAGACATAAAAAAAAGAAGCAGAAACGACACACAGCACACACAACACAACACACACAAAATGTGCATCACAACAGCGCAGACAACACTCACTACATACAACACTCGCAGAACATACAACACACCGGCCACACACAACACACATGGAGAGCACCAACACAACACATACAACGCACACGAAAAACACCCACAACACGCCAAAGAGTTTACATACAACCTCTCAACACACAAACATCGCCTCACCCTAAACAACAAACCCCACACACACCGAGCACATGACTGCACACAATACCCATGAACCACGGTTCTCAGAGTAAACACAACACACACAGTGAGGGACACTGACCAAGCATGACCACACACAGTACACACATCACAAATTACACTCAATACTCAAACAGCGAACCCCACACACCACCTGTCAAACACAAACCCACGGTAATCACAACCACATGCAGAACCCGCACCACACACAACACATGCGAAATGACATGGAAGAAATACACAAACCACAAAAGAACACCGAATTTATGAAACACATTTCACAGACTGCACACACCACACAAAACACACATAAAACATACAGCACACAGGGCCTCACAGAACGCACAATGCGAAGCACACAACCTACATACAAAGCACGTCAGACAGAGCACACAATTAATATCCCACTCAACACGTAAAGCACACAGAGGACACAACACAAAGCACAATATGCCAAACAGATTAGGAAACACCCAACACACATGCAACTGAGAGCACAATACGTTGCACATCACGGAACACACGTGCGGTCCCATCACACACTAAACATGAAACAGAAAACCATTCACAGACCACATAACATTCCCGACCGTGAACACAACATGCTACAAAAAAGTCACCAAACGTACGACACACAAAGACACACTCCAAGCACGCAACACCCAGCGCAGGACCGCCCACAAACACACCAGTCTCACAGCCCTCCACAGAGCAATACACACAGAACATACCCTACAAACAACAAAGTACCCAAACTGCACACCTCACAATCGCAACAGTCACAACACAGAAAGAACACAACACACGGGAAACACACGCTCAGACACATAAACACTGCTATGCACATTAAGCCAGCAGACCACAGACATCAGAGCTAAAAACACACCATAACGCAGTATGCAAAACGCAACATAACACAGAATACACACCCAATCACACAACAAACACCACAACCCATGCCCTACAGTATAAACAAAAGACGAACGACGCACTTCACACATGACACAAAACCCACAAACACAAAGGACCACACAGAAAGACGCACAACGCAAACATCGCACACAACACACACATTAAAAGAAACACATCAACACATTGCCGCAACACACAAAATAATACACAAATTACAGAGCAATACATCACACAACACACAAACATCACACACAATTTATACATCACACCTCATAACACACACAACAACCTGCAGTAACAACACAACACACAGACCGATGCAACCACTACATACCATACATAAAGCCACACGCTCAAGGAATAACCACAATAAACTTAAGTAAACTCCCACAAACACAAAGACAGAGGACACACACAAACTCAGCACGCTAAAAGCACAACAGATGAAACAACATACAGCACAAACATCACAGGACATAAAGGCACACGATTCTCAGACACCACGGTTAGCCATATACACACCACACACACAATGAGGTACACGACACGAGCAAAACCACATACAGATAACACGTGTCCCCTCACACACTTAATCAATCACACACACAGCCTCTCAAACACAGCCAAACACGTATCAGAATCACATATGCATCACACACAGAAAACATACAAAACCACATGAAAGCAAACAACCAAGAATAAAGGCCGATAGCACACTTTTCTAACACTGAACACCCCACTCACAACCGCACGCAGACACCCCACACGCATGTATACACGGGCACCTTTACGCAATGCGCGCACAAACACACACACACACACAACATAAAGTAAAAACACAACAGTCACAGGGCGCACACCAGACACAACAGAGCACATGTTTCTCCTAAAACACACAAGTCACATTTGCAAGAGTACATGCACCACGCACCGTGAGGAACACCAAACACAACCACACACAGGTGACATATCTCACTTCGCAAACATAACAAGCACCCTCACATCACAACTCAAACACAACCATACGCAAATCACAATCACATACGGAAAACACACACAAAACAAATCCCTAGGCAAAACACACACAACCCACAAAGAAGACAAAGAGCGCACATTGCATACACTACACTCTGCAAGCACAACCACGCACAGACACAAAACACGTACATCCTCACGCAGGAGCACAACGCAGAGCACACACACAACACAGAAACATGCGAAACAAGGGTCCCAAGACACAGACCACACACCTCAAGGCACATAACTGCTCACAAAACACACACGGAAAACACTGCACAGACTACGTACTGCACACACCATGAGACATACTGAACAAGCGAAACCGCACAGTCAACACTTCTGATATCACGTGCATAACTCAAACAGCCAAACACACACACACAACCTCTCTAACACAACCACACACAAATCACAAACTCCACACATAAGACGGACACAACACATACTAATAATCCACAGACTACTCCCCTATGACGCACTACACACAACACACACAGCCACAAGCAGGCAGTATAGAGCACACACAGGTGCACGCAGACAGCTCGAAAAATCACACCCAAAATACACACTCACAGAACACATCAGACGCAACGCAAAACTAACATCACACAGAATGCTCAAAATACAGAGACCACCCAACATCTATCCTGTATGTAACACACAGAAAGCATATAGACAGCGCTCACACAACCCAGAACACAGTACACAACAGAAAGCAGAAAGACCAGACGCAGTACACATGAAACACGACGACGGAAGGCAGACAACAGAAACACAACACACACACAAACACCAACGGATAACTCATAAAAAATGACAAGATATACAACACACAAAGAACCACTCAGTGCACAGAACACACAGCTCACGACCACACCCATGACACATTGCACGCCACACAGAGAAAGTATGCAGAACAATGTACTCAACAAGCAGCAAAGAACCCATAACACACATTGTACATTCACAACACACACCACATATACAAGCACCAGTAGAACACTCATAAAAAATGACAAAATGTACAACACACAAGGAACCGCTCAATGCACACAACTCACAACCACGCACGTCACACATTGCACGCCACACGGAGAAAATTACACAGAGCAGTGAACTCGACACGCAGTAAAGATCCCACACCACACGTAGTACCTACTCTACACACACAACATGGACAACACACACAAAATAAACAAGGCCCACAGATCACAGTCAACACAAGCCCAAACACACAAGAACACACAGCACACACAGCACAGCCAAACGGAATACACACAGAATCACAACACAAACACCACAAATCATTCACTACTGCATATCAACCACAAATACAGCACACTACACGAAAGAATTCCAGAAAGCACAACACGCACGGATCAAACACGCACAATACACAGTAATAAACACATAACACACAACGCACACAGCAAGACATAAAAAAAAGAAGCAGAAACGACACACAGCACACACAACACAACACACACAAAATGTGCATCACAACAGCGCAGACAACACTCACTACATACAACACTCGCAGAACATACAACACACCGGCCACACACAACACACATGGAGAGCACCAACACAACACATACAACGCACACGAAAAACACCCACAACACGCCAAAGAGTTTACATACAACCTCTCAACACACAAACATCGCCTCACCCTAAACAACAAACCCCACACACACCGAGCACATGACTGCACACAATACCCATGAACCACGGTTCTCAGAGTAAACACAACACACACAGTGAGGGACACTGACCAAGCATGACCACACACAGTACACACATCACAAATTACACTCAATACTCAAACAGCGAACCCCACACACCACCTGTCAAACACAAACCCACGGTAATCACAACCACATGCAGAACCCGCACCACACACAACACATGCGAAATGACATGGAAGAAATACACAAACCACAAAAGAACACCGAATTTATGAAACACATTTCACAGACTGCACACACCACACAAAACACACATAAAACATACAGCACACAGGGCCTCACAGAACGCACAATGCGAAGCACACAACCTATATACAAAGCACGTCAGACAGAGCACACAATTAATATCCCACTCAACACGTAAAGCACACAGAGGACACAACACAAAGCACAATATGCCAAACAGATTAGGATACACCCAACACACATGCAACTGAGAGCACAATACGTTGCACATCACGGAACACACGTGCGGTCCCATCACACACTAAACATGAAACAGAAAACCATTCACAGACCACATAACATTCCCGACCATGAACACAACACGCTACAAAAAAGACGCCAAACTTACGACACACAAAGACACACTCCAAGCACGCAACACCCAGCGCAGGACCGCCCACAAACACACCAGTCTCACAGCCCTCCACAGAGCAATACACACAGAACATACCCTACAAACAACAAAGTACCCAAACTGCACACCTCACAATCGCAACAGTCACAACACAGAAAGAACACAACACACGGGAAACACACGCTCAGACACATAAACACTGCTATGCACATTAAGCCAGCAGACCACAGACATCAGAGCTAAAAACACACCATAACGCAGTATGCAAAACGCAACATAACACAGAATACACACCCAATCACACAACAAACACCACAACCCATGCCCTACAGTATAAACAAAAGACGAACGACGCACTTCACACATGACACAAAACCCACAAACACAAAGGACCACACAGAAAGACGCACAACGCAAACATCGCACACAACACACACATTAAAAGAAACACATCAACACATTGCCGCAACACACAAAATAATACACAAATTACAGAGCAATACATCACACAACACACAAACATCACACACAATTTATACATCACACCTCATAACACACACAACAACCTGCAGTAACAACACAACACACAGACCGATGCAACCACTACATACCATACATAAAGCCACACGCTCAAGGAATAACCACAATAAACTTAAGTAAACTCCCACAAACACAAAGACAGAGGACACACACAAACTCAGCACGCTAAAAGCACAACAGATGAAACAACATACAGCACAAACATCACAGGACATAAAGGCACACGATTCTCAGACACCACGGTTAGCCATATACACACCACACACACAATGAGGTACACGACACGAGCAAAACCACATACAGATAACACGTGTCCCCTCACACACTTAATCAATCACACACACAGCCTCTCAAACACAGCCAAACACGTATCAGAATCACATATGCATCACACACAGAAAACATACAAAACCACATGAAAGCAAACAACCAAGAATAAAGGCCGATAGCACACTTTTCTAACACTGAACACCCCACTCACAACCGCACGCAGACACCCCACACGCATGTATACACGGGCACCTTTACGCAATGCGCGCACAAACACACACACACACACAACATAAAGTAAAAACACAACAGTCACAGGGCGCACACCAGACACAACAGAGCACATGTTTCTCCTAAAACACACAAGTCACATTTGCAAGAGTACATGCACCACGCACCGTGAGGAACACCAAACACAACCACACACAGGTGACATATCTCACTTCGCAAACATAACAAGCACCCTCACATCACAACTCAAACACAACCATACGCAAATCACAATCACATACGGAAAACACACACAAAACAAATCCCTAGGCAAAACACACACAACCCACAAAGAAGACAAAGAGCGCACATTGCATACACTACACTCTGCAAGCACAACCACGCACAGACACAAAACACGTACATCCTCACGCAGGAGCACAACGCAGAGCACACACACAACACAGAAACATGCGAAACAAGGGTCCCAAGACACAGACCACACACCTCAAGGCACATAACTGCTCACAAAACACACACGGAAAACACTGCACAGACTACGTACTGCACACACCATGAGACATACTGAACAAGCGAAACCGCACAGTCAACACTTCTGATATCACGTGCATAACTCAAACAGCCAAACACACACACACAACCTCTCTAACACAACCACACACAAATCACAAACTCCACACATAAGACGGACACAACACATACTAATAATCCACAGACTACTCCCCTATGACGCACTACACACAACACACACAGCCACAAGCAGGCAGTATAGAGCACACACAGGTGCACGCAGACAGCTCGAAAAATCACACCCAAAATACACACTCACAGAACACATCAGACGCAACGCAAAACTAACATCACACAGAATGCTCAAAATACAGAGACCACCCAACATCTATCCTGTATGTAACACACAGAAAGCATATAGACAGCGCTCACACAACCCAGAACACAGTACACAACAGAAAGCAGAAAGACCAGACGCAGTACACATGAAACACGACGACGGAAGGCAGACAACAGAAACACAACACACACACAAACACCAACGGATAACTCATAAGAAGTGACAAGATATACAACACACAAAGAACCACTCAGTGCACAGAACACACAGCTCACGACCACACCCATGACACATTGCACGCCACACAGAGAAAGTATGCAGAACAATGTACTCAACAAGCAGCAAAGAACCCATAACACACATTGTACATTCACAACACACACCACATATACAAGCACCAGTAGAACACTCATAAAAAATGACAAAATGTACAACACACAAGGAACCGCTCAATGCACACAACTCACAACCACGCACGTCACACATTGCACGCCACACGGAGAAAATTACACAGAGCAGTGAACTCGACACGCAGTAAAGATCCCACACCACACGTAGTACCTACTCTACACACACAACATGGACAACACACACAAAATAAACAAGGCCCACAGATCACAGTCAACACAAGCCCAAACACACAAGAACACACAGCACACACAGCACAGCCAAACGGAATACACACAGAATCACAACACAAACACCACAAATCATTCACTACCGCATATCAACCACAAATACAGCACACTACACGAAAGAATTCCAGAAAGCACAACACGCACGGATCAAACACGCACAATACACAGTAATAAACACATAACACACAACGCACACAGCAAGACATAAAAAAAAGAAGCAGAAACGACACACAGCACACACAACACAACACACACAAAATGTGCATCACAACAGCGCAGACAACACTCACTACATACAACACTCGCAGAACATACAACACACCGGCCACACACAACACACATGGAGAGCACCAACACAACACATACAACGCACACGAAAAACACCCACAACACGCCAAAGTTTACATACAACCTCTCAACACACAAACATCGCCTCACCCTAAACAACAAACCCCACCCACACCGAGCACATGACTGCACACAATACCCATGAACCACGGTTCTCAGAGTAAACACAACACACACAGTGAGGGACACTGACCAAGCATGACCACACACAGTACACACATCACAAATTACACTCAATACTCAAACAGCGAACCCCACACACCACCTGTCAAACACAAACCCACGGTAATCACAACCACATGCAGAACCCGCACCACACACAACACATGCGAAATGACATGGAAGAAATACACAAACCACAAAAGAACACCGAATTTATGAAACACATTTCACAGACTGCACACACCACACAAAACACACATAAAACATACAGCACACAGGGCCTCACAGAACGCACAATGCGAAGCACACAACCTACATACAAAGCACGTCAGACAGAGCACACAATTAATATGCCACTCAACACGTAAAGCACACAGAGGACACAACACAAAGCACAATATGCCAAACAGATTAGGATACACCCAACACACATGCAACTGAGAGCACAATACGTTGCACATCACGGAACACACGTGCGGTCCCATCACACACTAAACATGAAACAGAAAACCATTCACAGACCACATAACATTCCCGACCATGAACACAACACGCTACAAAAAAGACGCCAAACGTACGACACACAAAGACACACTCCAAGCACGCAACACCCAGCGCAGGACCGCCCACAAACACACCAGTCTCACAGCCCTCCACAGAGCAATACACACAGAACATACCCTACAAACAACAAAGTACCCAAACTGCACACCTCACAATCGCAACAGTCACAACACAGAAAGAACACAACAAACGGGAAACACACGCTCAGACACATAAACACTGCTATGCACATTAAGCCAGCAGACCACAGACATCAGAGCTAAAAACACACCATAACGCAGTATGCAAAACGCAACATAACACAGAATACACACCCAATCACACAACAAACACCACAACCCATGCCCTACAGTATAAACAAAAGACGAACGACGCACTTCACACATGACACAAAACCCACAAACACAAAGGACCACACAGAAAGACGCACAACGCAAACATCGCACACAACACACACATTAAAAGAAACACATCAACACATTGCCGCAACACACAAAATAATACACAAATTACAGAGCAATACATCACACAACACACAAACATCACACACAATTTATACATCACACCTCATAACACTCACAACAACCTGCAGTAACAACACAACACACAGACCGATGCAACCACTACATACCATACATAAAGCCACACGCTCAAGGAATAACCACAATAAACTTAAGTAAACTCCCACAAACACAAAGACAGAGGACACACACAAACTCAGCACGCTAAAAGCACAACAGATGAAACAACATACAGCACAAACATCACAGGACATAAAGGCACACGATTCTCAGACACCACGGTTAGCCATATACACACCACACACACAATGAGGTACACGACACGAGCAAAACCACATACAGATAACACGTGTCCCCTCACACACTTAATCAATCACACACACAGCCTCTCAAACACAGCCAAACACGTATCAGAATCACATATGCATCACACACAGAAAACATACAAAACCACATGAAAGCAAACAACCAAGAATAAAGGCCGATAGCACACTTTTCTAACACTGAACACCCCACTCACAACCGCACGCAGACACCCCACACGCATGTATACACGGGCACCTTTACGCAATGCGCGCACAAACACACACACACACACAACATAAAGTAAAAACACAACAGTCACAGGGCGCACACCAGACACAACAGAGCACATGTTTCTCCTAAAACACACAAGTCACATTTGCAAGAGTACATGCACCACGCACCGTGAGGAACACCAAACACAACCACACACAGGTGACATATCTCACTTCGCAAACATAACAAGCACCCTCACATCACAACTCAAACACAACCATACGCAAATCACAATCACATACGGAAAACACACACAAAACAAATCCCTAGGCAAAACACACACAACCCACAAAGAAGACAAAGAGCGCACATTGCATACACTACACTCTGCAAGCACAACCACGCACAGACACAAAACACGTACATCCTCACGCAGGAGCACAACGCAGAGCACACACACAACACAGAAACATGCGAAACAAGGGTCCCAAGACACAGACCACACACCTCAAGGCACATAACTGCTCACAAAACACACACGGAAAACACTGCACAGACTACGTACTGCACACACCATGAGACATACTGAACAAGCGAAACCGCACAGTCAACACTTCTGATATCACGTGCATAACTCAAACAGCCAAACACACACACACAACCTCTCTAACACAACCACACACAAATCACAAACTCCACACATAAGACGGACACAACACATACTAATAATCCACAGACTACTCCCCTATGACGCACTACACACAACACACACAGCCACAAGCAGGCAGTATAGAGCACACACAGGTGCACGCAGACAGCTCGAAAAATCACACCCAAAATACACACTCACAGAACACATCAGACGCAACGCAAAACTAACATCACACAGAATGCTCAAAATACAGAGACCACCCAACATCTATCCTGTATGTAACACACAGAAAGCATATAGACAGCGCTCACACAACCCAGAACACAGTACACAACAGAAAGCAGAAAGACCAGACGCAGTACACATGAAACACGACGACGGAAGGCAGACAACAGAAACACAACACACACACAAACACCAACGGATAACTCATAAAAAATGACAAGATATACAACACACAAAGAACCACTCAGTGCACAGAACACACAGCTCACGACCACACCCATGACACATTGCACGCCACACAGAGAAAGTATGCAGAACAATGTACTCAACAAGCAGCAAAGAACCCATAACACACATTGTACATTCACAACACACACCACATATACAAGCACCAGTAGAACACTCATAAAAAATGACAAAATGTACAACACACAAGGAACCGCTCAATGCACACAACTCACAACCACGCACGTCACACATTGCACGCCACACGGAGAAAATTACACAGAGCAGTGAACTCGACACGCAGTAAAGATCCCACACCACACGTAGTACCTACTCTACACACACAACATGGACAACACACACAAAATAAACAAGGCCCACAGATCACAGTCAACACAAGCCCAAACACACAAGAACACACAGCACACACAGCACAGCCAAACGGAATACACACAGAATCACAACACAAACACCACAAATCATTCACTACCGCATATCAACCACAAATACAGCACACTACACGAAAGAATTCCAGAAAGCACAACACGCACGGATCAAACACGCACAATACACAGTAATAAACACATAACACACAACGCACACAGCAAGACATAAAAAAAAGAAGCAGAAACGACACACAGCACACACAACACAACACACACAAAATGTGCATCACAACAGCGCAGACAACACTCACTACATACAACACTCGCAGAACATACAACACACCGGCCACACACAACACACATGGAGAGCACCAACACAACACATACAACGCACACGAAAAACACCCACAACACGCCAAAGTTTACATACAACCTCTCAACACACAAACATCGCCTCACCCTAAACAACAAACCCCACCCACACCGAGCACATGACTGCACACAATACCCATGAACCACGGTTCTCAGAGTAAACACAACACACACAGTGAGGGACACTGACCAAGCATGACCACACACAGTACACACATCACAAATTACACTCAATACTCAAACAGCGAACCCCACACACCACCTGTCAAACACAAACCCACGGTAATCACAACCACATGCAGAACCCGCACCACACACAACACATGCGAAATGACATGGAAGAAATACACAAACCACAAAAGAACACCGAATTTATGAAACACATTTCACAGACTGCACACACCACACAAAACACACATGAAACATACAGCACACAGGGCCTCACAGAACGCACAATGCGAAGCACACAACCTACATACAAAGCACGTCAGACAGAGCACACAATTAATATCCCACTCAACACGTAAAGCACACAGAGGACACAACACAAAGCACAATATGCCAAACAGATTAGGATACACCCAACACACATGCAACTGAGAGCACAATACGTTGCACATCACGGAACACACGTGCGGTCCCATCACACACTAAACATGAAACAGAAAACCATTCACAGACCACATAACATTCCCGACCATGAACACAACACGCTACAAAAAAGTCACCAAACGTACGACACACAAAGACACACACCAAGCACGCAACACCCAGCGCAGGACCGCCCACAAACACACCAGTCTCACGGCCCTCCACAGAGCAATACACACAGAACATACCCTACAAACAACAAAGTACCCAAACTGCACACCTCACAATCACAACAGTCACAACACAGAAAGAACACAACACACGGGAAACACACGCTCAGACACATAAACACTGCCATGCACATTAAGCCAGCAGACCACAAACATCAGAGCTAAAAACACACCATAACGCAGCATGCAAAACGCAACACAACACAGAATACACACCCAATCACACAACAAACACCACAACCCATGCCCTACAGTATAAACAAAAGACGAACGACGCACTTCACACATGACACAAAACCCACAAACACAAAGGACCACACAGAAAGACGCACAACGCAAACATCGCACACAACACACACATTAAAAGAAACACATCAACACATTGCCGCAACACACAAAATAATACACAAATTACAGAGCAATACATCACACAACACACAAACATCACACACAATTTATACATCACACCTCATAACACACACAACACCCTGCAGTAACAACACAACACAAAGACCGATGCAACCACTACATACCATACATAAAGCCACACGCTCAAGGAATAACCACAATAAACTTAAGTAAACTCCCACAAACACAAAGACAGAGGACACACACAAACTCAGCACGCTAAAAGCACAACAGATGAAACAACATACAGCACAAACATCACAGGACATAAAGGCACACGATTCTCAGACACCACGGTTAGCCATATACACACCACACACACAATGAGGTACACGACACGAGCAAAACCACATACAGATAACACGTGTCCCCTCACACACTTAATCAATCACACACACAGCCTCTCAAACACAGCCAAACACGTATCAGAATCACATATGCATCACACACAGAAAACATACAAAACCACATGAAAGCAAACAACCAAGAATAAAGGCCGATAGCACACTTTTCTAACACTGAACACCCCACTCACAACCGCACGCAGACACCCCACACGCATGTATACACGGGCACCTTTACGCAATGCGCGCACAAACACACACACACACACAACATAAAGTAAAAACACAACAGTCACAGGGCGCACACCAGACACAACAGAGCACATGTTTCTCCTAAAACACACAAGTCACATTTGCAAGAGTACATGCACCACGCACCGTGAGGAACACCAAACACAACCACACACAGGTGACATATCTCACTTCGCAAACATAACAAGCACCCTCACATCACAACTCAAACACAACCATACGCAAATCACAATCACATACGGAAAACACACACAAAACAAATCCCTAGGCAAAACACACACAACCCACAAAGAAGACAAAGAGCGCACATTGCATACACTACACTCTGCAAGCACAACCACGCACAGACACAAAACACGTACATCCTCACGCAGGAGCACAACGCAGAGCACACACACAACACAGAAACATGCGAAACAAGGGTCCCAAGACACAGACCACACACCTCAAGGCACATAACTGCTCACAAAACACACACGGAAAACACTGCACAGACTACGTACTGCACACACCATGAGACATACTGAACAAGCGAAACCGCACAGTCAACACTTCTGATATCACGTGCATAACTCAAACAGCCAAACACACACACACAACCTCTCTAACACAACCACACACAAATCACAAACTCCACACATAAGACGGACACAACACATACTAATAATCCACAGACTACTCCCCTATGACGCACTACACACAACACACACAGCCACAAGCAGGCAGTATAGAGCACACACAGGTGCACGCAGACAGCTCGAAAAATCACACCCAAAATACACACTCACAGAACACATCAGACGCAACGCAAAACTAACATCACACAGAATGCTCAAAATACAGAGACCACCCAACATCTATCCTGTATGTAACACACAGAAAGCATATAGACAGCGCTCACACAACCCAGAACACAGTACACAACAGAAAGCAGAAAGACCAGACGCAGTACACATGAAACACGACGACGGAAGGCAGACAACAGAAACACAACACACACACAAACACCAACGGATAACTCATAAAAAATGACAAGATATACAACACACAAAGAACCACTCAGTGCACAGAACACACAGCTCACGACCACACCCATGACACATTGCACGCCACACAGAGAAAGTATGCAGAACAATGTACTCAACAAGCAGCAAAGAACCCATAACACACATTGTACATTCACAACACACACCACATATACAAGCACCAGTAGAACACTCATAAAAAATGACAAAATGTACAACACACAAGGAACCGCTCAATGCACACAACTCACAACCACGCACGTCACACATTGCACGCCACACGGAGAAAATTACACAGAGCAGTGAACTCGACACGCAGTAAAGATCCCACACCACACGTAGTACCTACTCTACACACACAACATGGACAACACACACAAAATAAACAAGGCCCACAGATCACAGTCAACACAAGCCCAAACACACAAGAACACACAGCACACACAGCACAGCCAAACGGAATACACACAGAATCACAACACAAACACCACAAATCATTCACTACCGCATATCAACCACAAATACAGCACACTACACGAAAGAATTCCAGAAAGCACAACACGCACGGATCAAACACGCACAATACACAGTAATAAACACATAACACACAACGCACACAGCAAGACATAAAAAAAAGAAGCAGAAACGACACACAGCACACACAACACAACACACACAAAATGTGCATCACAACAGCGCAGACAACACTCACTACATACAACACTCGCAGAACATACAACACACCGGCCACACACAACACACATGGAGAGCACCAACACAACACATACAACGCACACGAAAAACACCCACAACACGCCAAAGTTTACATACAACCTCTCAACACACAAACATCGCCTCACCCTAAACAACAAACCCCACCCACACCGAGCACATGACTGCACACAATACCCATGAACCACGGTTCTCAGAGTAAACACAACACACACAGTGAGGGACACTGACCAAGCATGACCACACACAGTACACACATCACAAATTACACTCAATACTCAAACAGCGAACCCCACACACCACCTGTCAAACACAAACCCACGGTAATCACAACCACATGCAGAACCCGCACCACACACAACACATGCGAAATGACATGGAAGAAATACACAAACCACAAAAGAACACCGAATTTATGAAACACATTTCACAGACTGCACACACCACACAAAACACACATAAAACATACAGCACACAGGGCCTCACAGAACGCACAATGCGAAGCACACAACCTACATACAAAGCACGTCAGACAGAGCACACAATTAATATCCCACTCAACACGTAAAGCACACAGAGGACACAACACAAAGCACAATATGCCAAACAGATTAGGATACACCCAACACACATGCAACTGAGAGCACAATACGTTGCACATCACGGAACACACGTGCGGTCCCATCACACACTAAACATGAAACAGAAAACCATTCACAGACCACATAACATTCCCGACCGTGAACACAACATGCTACAAAAAAGTCACCAAACGTACGACACACAAAGACACACTCCAAGCACGCAACACCCAGCGCAGGACCGCCCACAGACACACCAGTCTCACGGCCCTCCACAGAGCAATACACACAGAACATACCCTACAAACAACAAAGTACCCAAACTGCACACCTCACAATCGCAACAGTCACAACACAGAAAGAACACAACAAACGGGAAACACACGCTCAGACACATAAACACTGCTATGCACATTAAGCCAGCAGACCACAGACATCAGAGCTAAAAACACACCATAACGCAGTATGCAAAACGCAACATAACACAGAATACACACCCAATCACACAACAAACACCACAACCCATGCCCTACAGTATAAACAAAAGACGAACGACGCACTTCACACATGACACAAAACCCACAAACACAAAGGACCACACAGAAAGACGCACAACGCAAACATCGCACACAACACACACATTAAAAGAAACACATCAACACATTGCCGCAACACACAAAATAATACACAAATTACAGAGCAATACATCACACAACACACAAACATCACACACAATTTATACATCACACCTCATAACACACACAACAACCTGCAGTAACAACACAACACACAGACCGATGCAACCACTACATACCATACATAAAGCCACACGCTCAAGGAATAACCACAATAAACTTAAGTAAACTCCCACAAACACAAAGACAGAGGACACACACAAACTCAGCACGCTAAAAGCACAACAGATGAAACAACATACAGCACAAACATCACAGGACATAAAGGCACACGATTCTCAGACACCACGGTTAGCCATATACACACCACACACACAATGAGGTACACGACACGAGCAAAACCACATACAGATAACACGTGTCCCCTCACACACTTAATCAATCACACACACAGCCTCTCAAACACAGCCAAACACGTATCAGAATCACATATGCATCACACACAGAAAACATACAAAACCACATGAAAGCAAACAACCAAGAATAAAGGCCGATAGCACACTTTTCTAACACTGAACACCCCACTCACAACCGCACGCAGACACCCCACACGCATGTATACACGGGCACCTTTACGCAATGCGCGCACAAACACACACACACACACAACATAAAGTAAAAACACAACAGTCACAGGGCGCACACCAGACACAACAGAGCACATGTTTCTCCTAAAACACACAAGTCACATTTGCAAGAGTACATGCACCACGCACCGTGAGGAACACCAAACACAACCACACACAGGTGACATATCTCACTTCGCAAACATAACAAGCACCCTCACATCACAACTCAAACACAACCATACGCAAATCACAATCACATACGGAAAACACACACAAAACAAATCCCTAGGCAAAACACACACAACCCACAAAGAAGACAAAGAGCGCACATTGCATACACTACACTCTGCAAGCACAACCACGCACAGACACAAAACACGTACATCCTCACGCAGGAGCACAACGCAGAGCACACACACAACACAGAAACACGCGAAACAAGGGTCCCAAGACACAGACCACACACCTCAAGGCACATAACTGCTCACAAAACACACACGGAAAACACTGCACAGACTACGTACTGCACACACCATGAGACATACTGAACAAGCGAAACCGCACAGTCAACACTTCTGATATCACGTGCATAACTCAAACAGCCAAACACACACACACAACCTCTCTAACACAACCACACACAAATCACAAACTCCACACATAAGACGGACACAACACATACTAATAATCCACAGACTACTCCCCTATGACGCACTACACACAACACACACAGCCACAAGCAGGCAGTATAGAGCACACACAGGTGCACGCAGACAGCTCGAAAAATCACACCCAAAATACACACTCACAGAACACATCAGACGCAACGCAAAACTAACATCACACAGAATGCTCAAAATACAGAGACCACCCAACATCTATCCTGTATGTAACACACAGAAAGCATATAGACAGCGCTCACACAACCCAGAACACAGTACACAACAGAAAGCAGAAAGACCAGACGCAGTACACATGAAACACGACGACGGAAGGCAGACAACAGAAACACAACACACACACAAACACCAACGGATAACTCATAAAAAATGACAAGATATACAACACACAAAGAACCACTCAGTGCACAGAACACACAGCTCACGACCACACCCATGACACATTGCACGCCACACAGAGAAAGTATGCAGAACAATGTACTCAACAAGCAGCAAAGAACCCATAACACACATTGTACATTCACAACACACACCACATATACAAGCACCAGTAGAACACTCATAAAAAATGACAAAATGTACAACACACAAGGAACCGCTCAATGCACACAACTCACAACCACGCACGTCACACATTGCACGCCACACGGAGAAAATTACACAGAGCAGTGAACTCGACACGCAGTAAAGATCCCACACCACACGTAGTACCTACTCTACACACACAACATGGACAACACACACAAAATAAACAAGGCCCACAGATCACAGTCAACACAAGCCCAAACACACAAGAACACACAGCACACACAGCACAGCCAAACGGAATACACACAGAATCACAACACAAACACCACAAATCATTCACTACCGCATATCAACCACAAATACAGCACACTACACGAAAGAATTCCAGAAAGCACAACACGCACGGATCAAACACGCACAATACACAGTAATAAACACATAACACACAACGCACACAGCAAGACATAAAAAAAAGAAGCAGAAACGACACACAGCACACACAACACAACACACACAAAATGTGCATCACAACAGCGCAGACAACACTCACTACATACAACACTCGCAGAACATACAACACACCGGCCACACACAACACACATGGAGAGCACCAACACAACACATACAACGCACACGAAAAACACCCACAACACGCCAAAGAGTTTACATACAACCTCTCAACACACAAACATCGCCTCACCCTAAACAACAAACCCCACACACACCGAGCACATGACTGCACACAATACCCATGAACCACGGTTCTCAGAGTAAACACAACACACACAGTGAGGGACACTGACCAAGCATGACCACACACAGTACACACATCACAAATTACACTCAATACTCAAACAGCGAACCCCACACACCACCTGTCAAACACAAACCCACGGTAATCACAACCACATGCAGAACCCGCACCACACACAACACATGCGAAATGACATGGAAGAAATACACAAACCACAAAAGAACACCGAATTTATGAAACACATTTCACAGACTGCACACACCACACAAAACACACATAAAACATACAGCACACAGGGCCTCACAGAACGCACAATGCGAAGCACACAACCTACATACAAAGCACGTCAGACAGAGCACACAATTAATATCCCACTCAACACGTAAAGCACACAGAGGACACAACACAAAGCACAATATGCCAAACAGATTAGGATACACCCAACACACATGCAACTGAGAGCACAATACGTTGCACATCACGGAACACACGTGCGGTCCCATCACACACTAAACATGAAACAGAAAACCATTCACAGACCACATAACATTCCCGACCGTGAACACAACATGCTACAAAAAAGTCACCAAACGTACGACACACAAAGACACACTCCAAGCACGCAACACCCAGCGCAGGACCGCCCACAGACACACCAGTCTCACGGCCCTCCACAGAGCAATACACACAGAACATACCCTACAAACAACAAAGTACCCAAACTGCACACCTCACAATCGCAACAGTCACAACACAGAAAGAACACAACACACGGGAAACACACGCTCAGACACATAAACACTGCCATGCACATTAAGCCAGCAGACCACAGACATCAGAGCTAAAAACACACCATAACGCAGTATGCAAAACGCAACACAACACAGAATACACACCCAATCACACAACAAACACCACAACCCATGCCCTACAGTATAAACAAAAGACGAACGACGCACTTCACACATGACACAAAACCCACAAACACAAAGGACCACACAGAAAGACGCACAACGCAAACATCGCACACAACACACACATTAAAAGAAACACATCAACACATTGCCGCAACACACAAAATAATACACAAATTACAGAGCAATACATCACACAACACACAAACATCACACACAATTTATACATCACACCTCATAACACACACAACAACCTGCAGTAACAACACAACACACAGACCGATGCAACCACTACATACCATACATAAAGCCACACGCTCAAGGAATAACCACAATAAACTTAAGTAAACTCCCACAAACACAAAGACAGAGGACACACACAAACTCAGCACGCTAAAAGCACAACAGATGAAACAACATACAGCACAAACATCACAGGACATAAAGGCACACGATTCTCAGACACCACGGTTAGCCATATACACACCACACACACAATGAGGTACACGACACGAGCAAAACCACATACAGATAACACGTGTCCCCTCACACACTTAATCAATCACACACACAGCCTCTCAAACACAGCCAAACACGTATCAGAATCACATATGCATCACACACAGAAAACATACAAAACCACATGAAAGCAAACAACCAAGAATAAAGGCCGATAGCACACTTTTCTAACACTGAACACCCCACTCACAACCGCACGCAGACACCCCACACGCATGTATACACGGGCACCTTTACGCAATGCGCGCACAAACACACACACACACACAACATAAAGTAAAAACACAACAGTCACAGGGCGCACACCAGACACAACAGAGCACATGTTTCTCCTAAAACACACAAGTCACATTTGCAAGAGTACATGCACCACGCACCGTGAGGAACACCAAACACAACCACACACAGGTGACATATCTCACTTCGCAAACATAACAAGCACCCTCACATCACAACTCAAACACAACCATACGCAAATCACAATCACATACGGAAAACACACACAAAACAAATCCCTAGGCAAAACACACACAACCCACAAAGAAGACAAAGAGCGCACATTGCATACACTACACTCTGCAAGCACAACCACGCACAGACACAAAACACGTACATCCTCACGCAGGAGCACAACGCAGAGCACACACACAACACAGAAACACGCGAAACAAGGGTCCCAAGACACAGACCACACACCTCAAGGCACATAACTGCTCACAAAACACACACGGAAAACACTGCACAGACTACGTACTGCACACACCATGAGACATACTGAACAAGCGAAACCGCACAGTCAACACTTCTGATATCACGTGCATAACTCAAACAGCCAAACACACACACACAACCTCTCTAACACAACCACACACAAATCACAAACTCCACACATAAGACGGACACAACACATACTAATAATCCACAGACTACTCCCCTATGACGCACTACACACAACACACACAGCCACAAGCAGGCAGTATAGAGCACACACAGGTGCACGCAGACAGCTCGAAAAATCACACCCAAAATACACACTCACAGAACACATCAGACGCAACGCAAAACTAACATCACACAGAATGCTCAAAATACAGAGACCACCCAACATCTATCCTGTATGTAACACACAGAAAGCATATAGACAGCGCTCACACAACCCAGAACACAGTACACAACAGAAAGCAGAAAGACCAGACGCAGTACACATGAAACACGACGACGGAAGGCAGACAACAGAAACACAACACACACACAAACACCAACGGATAACTCATAAAAAATGACAAGATATACAACACACAAAGAACCACTCAGTGCACAGAACACACAGCTCACGACCACACCCATGACACATTGCACGCCACACAGAGAAAGTATGCAGAACAATGTACTCAACAAGCAGCAAAGAACCCATAACACACATTGTACATTCACAACACACACCACATATACAAGCACCAGTAGAACACTCATAAAAAATGACAAAATGTACAACACACAAGGAACCGCTCAATGCACACAACTCACAACCACGCACGTCACACATTGCACGCCACACGGAGAAAATTACACAGAGCAGTGAACTCGACACGCAGTAAAGATCCCACACCACACGTAGTACCTACTCTACACACACAACATGGACAACACACACAAAATAAACAAGGCCCACAGATCACAGTCAACACAAGCCCAAACACACAAGAACACACAGCACACACAGCACAGCCAAACGGAATACACACAGAATCACAACACAAACACCACAAATCATTCACTACCGCATATCAACCACAAATACAGCACACTACACGAAAGAATTCCAGAAAGCACAACACGCACGGATCAAACACGCACAATACACAGTAATAAACACATAACACACAACGCACACAGCAAGACATAAAAAAAAGAAGCAGAAACGACACACAGCACACACAACACAACACACACAAAATGTGCATCACAACAGCGCAGACAACACTCACTACATACAACACTCGCAGAACATACAACACACCGGCCACACACAACACACATGGAGAGCACCAACACAACACATACAACGCACACGAAAAACACCCACAACACGCCAAAGAGTTTACATACAACCTCTCAACACACAAACATCGCCTCACCCTAAACAACAAACCCCACACACACCGAGCACATGACTGCACACAATACCCATGAACCACGGTTCTCAGAGTAAACACAACACACACAGTGAGGGACACTGACCAAGCATGACCACACACAGTACACACATCACAAATTACACTCAATACTCAAACAGCGAACCCCACACACCACCTGTCAAACACAAACCCACGGTAATCACAACCACATGCAGAACCCGCACCACACACAACACATGCGAAATGACATGGAAGAAATACACAAACCACAAAAGAACACCGAATTTATGAAACACATTTCACAGACTGCACACACCACACAAAACACACATAAAACATACAGCACACAGGGCCTCACAGAACGCACAATGCGAAGCACACAACCTACATACAAAGCACGTCAGACAGAGCACACAATTAATATCCCACTCAACACGTAAAGCACACAGAGGACACAACACAAAGCACAATATGCCAAACAGATTAGGATACACCCAACACACATGCAACTGAGAGCACAATACGTTGCACATCATGGAACACACGTGCGGTCCCATCACACACTAAACATGAAACAGAAAACCATTCACAGACCACTTAACATTCCCGACCGTGAACACAACATGCTACAAAAAAGTCACCAAACGTACGACACACAAAGACACACTCCAAGCACGCAACACCCAGCGCAGGACCGCCCACAGACACACCAGTCTCACGGCCCTCCACAGAGCAATACACACAGAACATACCCTACAAACAACAAAGTACCCAAACTGCACACCTCACAATCGCAACAGTCACAACACAGAAAGAACACAACACACGGGAAACACACGCTCAGACACATAAACACTGCCATGCACATTAAGCCAGCAGACCACAGACATCAGAGCTAAAAACACACCATAACGCAGTATGCAAAACGCAACACAACACAGAATACACACCCAATCACACAACAAACACCACAACCCATGCCCTACAGTATAAACAAAAGACGAACGACGCACTTCACACATGACACAAAACCCACAAACACAAAGGACCACACAGAAAGACGCACAACGCAAACATCGCACACAACACACACATTAAAAGAAACACATCAACACATTGCCGCAACACACAAAATAATACACAAATTACAGAGCAATACATCACACAACACACAAACATCACACACAATTTATACATCACACCTCATAACACACACAACAACCTGCAGTAACAACACAACACACAGACCGATGCAACCACTACATACCATACATAAAGCCACACGCTCAAGGAATAACCACAATAAACTTAAGTAAACTCCCACAAACACAAAGACAGAGGACACACACAAACTCAGCACGCTAAAAGCACAACAGATGAAACAACATACAGCACAAACATCACAGGACATAAAGGCACACGATTCTCAGACACCACGGTTAGCCATATACACACCACACACACAATGAGGTACACGACACGAGCAAAACCACATACAGATAACACGTGTCCCCTCACACACTTAATCAATCACACACACAGCCTCTCAAACACAGCCAAACACGTATCAGAATCACATATGCATCACACACAGAAAACATACAAAACCACATGAAAGCAAACAACCAAGAATAAAGGCCGATAGCACACTTTTCTAACACTGAACACCCCACTCACAACCGCACGCAGACACCCCACACGCATGTATACACGGGCACCTTTACGCAATGCGCGCACAAACACACACACACACACAACATAAAGTAAAAACACAACAGTCACAGGGCGCACACCAGACACAACAGAGCACATGTTTCTCCTAAAACACACAAGTCACATTTGCAAGAGTACATGCACCACGCACCGTGAGGAACACCAAACACAACCACACACAGGTGACATATCTCACTTCGCAAACATAACAAGCACCCTCACATCACAACTCAAACACAACCATACGCAAATCACAATCACATACGGAAAACACACACAAAACAAATCCCTAGGCAAAACACACACAACCCACAAAGAAGACAAAGAGCGCACATTGCATACACTACACTCTGCAAGCACAACCACGCACAGACACAAAACACGTACATCCTCACGCAGGAGCACAACGCAGAGCACACACACAACACAGAAACACGCGAAACAAGGGTCCCAAGACACAGACCACACACCTCAAGGCACATAACTGCTCACAAAACACACACGGAAAACACTGCACAGACTACGTACTGCACACACCATGAGACATACTGAACAAGCGAAACCGCACAGTCAACACTTCTGATATCACGTGCATAACTCAAACAGCCAAACACACACACACAACCTCTCTAACACAACCACACACAAATCACAAACTCCACACATAAGACGGACACAACACATACTAATAATCCACAGACTACTCCCCTATGACGCACTACACACAACACACACAGACACAAGCAGGCAGTATAGAGCACACACAGGTGCACGCAGACAGCTCGAAAAATCACACCCAAAATACACACTCACAGAACACATCAGACGCAACGCAAAACTTACATCACACAGAATGCTCAAAATACAGAGACCACCCAACATCTATCCTGTATGTAACACACAGAAAGCATATAGACAGCGCTCACACAACCCAGAACACAGTACACAACAGAAAGCAGAAAGACCAGACGCAGTACACATGAAACACGACGACGGAAGGCAGACAACAGAAACACAACACACACACAAACACCAACGGATAACTCATAAAAAATGACAAGATATACAACACACAAAGAACCACTCAGTGCACAGAACACACAGCTCACGACCACACCCATGACACATTGCACGCCACACAGAGAAAGTATGCAGAACAATGTACTCAACAAGCAGCAAAGAACCCATAACACACATTGTACATTCACAACACACACCACATATACAAGCACCAGTAGAACACTCATAAAAAATGACAAAATGTACAACACACAAGGAACCGCTCAATGCACACAACTCACAACCACGCACGTCACACATTGCACGCCACACGGAGAAAATTACACAGAGCAGTGAACTCGACACGCAGTAAAGATCCCACACCACACGTAGTACCTACTCTACACACACAACATGGACAACACACACAAAATAAACAAGGCCCACAGATCACAGTCAACACAAGCCCAAACACACAAGAACACACAGCACACACAGCACAGCCAAACGGAATACACACAGAATCACAACACAAACACCACAAATCATTCACTACCGCATATCAACCACAAATACAGCACACTACACGAAAGAATTCCAGAAAGCACAACACGCACGGATCAAACACGCACAATACACAGTAATAAACACATAACACACAACGCACACAGCAAGACATAAAAAAAAGAAGCAGAAACGACACACAGCACACACAACACAACACACACAAAATGTGCATCACAACAGCGCAGACAACACTCACTACATACAACACTCGCAGAACATACAACACACCGGCCACACACAACACACATGGAGAGCACCAACACAACACATACAACGCACACGAAAAACACCCACAACACGCCAAAGAGTTTACATACAACCTCTCAACACACAAACATCGCCTCACCCTAAACAACAAACCCCACACACACCGAGCACATGACTGCACACAATACCCATGAACCACGGTTCTCAGAGTAAACACAACACACACAGTGAGGGACACTGACCAAGCATGACCACACACAGTACACACATCACAAATTACACTCAATACTCAAACAGCGAACCCCACACACCACCTGTCAAACACAAACCCACGGTAATCACAACCACATGCAGAACCCGCACCACACACAACACATGCGAAATGACATGGAAGAAATACACAAACCACAAAAGAACACCGAATTTATGAAACACATTTCACAGACTGCACACACCACACAAAACACACATAAAACATACAGCACACAGGGCCTCACAGAACGCACAATGCGAAGCACACAACCTACATACAAAGCACGTCAGACAGAGCACACAATTAATATCCCACTCAACACGTAAAGCACACAGAGGACACAACACAAAGCACAATATGCCAAACAGATTAGGATACACCCAACACACATGCAACTGAGAGCACAATACGTTGCACATCACGGAACACACGTGCGGTCCCATCACACACTAAACATGAAACAGAAAACCATTCACAGACCACATAACATTCCCGACCGTGAACACAACATGCTACAAAAAAGTCACCAAACGTACGACACACAAAGACACACTCCAAGCACGCAACACCCAGCGCAGGACCGCCCACAGACACACCAGTCTCACGGCCCTCCACAGAGCAATACACACAGAACATACCCTACAAACAACAAAGTACCCAAACTGCACACCTCACAATCGCAACAGTCACAACACAGAAAGAACACAACACACGGGAAACACACGCTCAGACACATAAACACTGCCATGCACATTAAGCCAGCAGACCACAGACATCAGAGCTAAAAACACACCATAACGCAGTATGCAAAACGCAACACAACACAGAATACACACCCAATCACACAACAAACACCACAACCCATGCCCTACAGTATAAACAAAAGACGAACGACGCACTTCACACATGACACAAAACCCACAAACACAAAGGACCACACAGAAAGACGCACAACGCAAACATCGCACACAACACACACATTAAAAGAAACACATCAACACATTGCCGCAACACACAAAATAATACACAAATTACAGAGCAATACATCACACAACACACAAACATCACACACAATTTATACATCACACCTCATAACACACACAACAACCTGCAGTAACAACACAACACACAGACCGATGCAACCACTACATACCATACATAAAGCCACACGCTCAAGGAATAACCACAATAAACTTAAGTAAACTCCCACAAACACAAAGACAGAGGACACACACAAACTCAGCACGCTAAAAGCACAACAGATGAAACAACATACAGCACAAACATCACAGGACATAAAGGCACACGATTCTCAGACACCACGGTTAGCCATATACACACCACACACACAATGAGGTACACGACACGAGCAAAACCACATACAGATAACACGTGTCCCCTCACACACTTAATCAATCACACACACAGCCTCTCAAACACAGCCAAACACGTATCAGAATCACATATGCATCACACACAGAAAACATACAAAACCACATGAAAGCAAACAACCAAGAATAAAGGCCGATAGCACACTTTTCTAACACTGAACACCCCACTCACAACCGCACGCAGACACCCCACACGCATGTATACACGGGCACCTTTACGCAATGCGCGCACAAACACACACACACACACAACATAAAGTAAAAACACAACAGTCACAGGGCGCACACCAGACACAACAGAGCACATGTTTCTCCTAAAACACACAAGTCACATTTGCAAGAGTACATGCACCACGCACCGTGAGGAACACCAAACACAACCACACACAGGTGACATATCTCACTTCGCAAACATAACAAGCACCCTCACATCACAACTCAAACACAACCATACGCAAATCACAATCACATACGGAAAACACACACAAAACAAATCCCTAGGCAAAACACACACAACCCACAAAGAAGACAAAGAGCGCACATTGCATACACTACACTCTGCAAGCACAACCACGCACAGACACAAAACACGTACATCCTCACGCAGGAGCACAACGCAGAGCACACACACAACACAGAAACACGCGAAACAAGGGTCCCAAGACACAGACCACACACCTCAAGGCACATAACTGCTCACAAAACACACACGGAAAACACTGCACAGACTACGTACTGCACACACCATGAGACATACTGAACAAGCGAAACCGCACAGTCAACACTTCTGATATCACGTGCATAACTCAAACAGCCAAACACACACACACAACCTCTCTAACACAACCACACACAAATCACAAACTCCACACATAAGACGGACACAACACATACTAATAATCCACAGACTACTCCCCTATGACGCACTACACACAACACACACAGACACAAGCAGGCAGTATAGAGCACACACAGGTGCACGCAGACAGCTCGAAAAATCACACCCAAAATACACACTCACAGAACACATCAGACGCAACGCAAAACTTACATCACACAGAATGCTCAAAATACAGAGACCACCCAACATCTATCCTGTATGTAACACACAGAAAGCATATAGACAGCGCTCACACAACCCAGAACACAGTACACAACAGAAAGCAGAAAGACCAGACGCAGTACACATGAAACACGACGACGGAAGGCAGACAACAGAAACACAACACACACACAAACACCAACGGATAACTCATAAAAAATGACAAGATATACAACACACAAAGAACCACTCAGTGCACAGAACACACAGCTCACGACCACACCCATGACACATTGCACGCCACACAGAGAAAGTATGCAGAACAATGTACTCAACAAGCAGCAAAGAACCCATAACACACATTGTACATTCACAACACACACCACATATACAAGCACCAGTAGAACACTCATAAAAAATGACAAAATGTACAACACACAAGGAACCGCTCAATGCACACAACTCACAACCACGCACGTCACACATTGCACGCCACACGGAGAAAATTACACAGAGCAGTGAACTCGACACGCAGTAAAGATCCCACACCACACGTAGTACCTACTCTACACACACAACATGGACAACACACACAAAATAAACAAGGCCCACAGATCACAGTCAACACAAGCCCAAACACACAAGAACACACAGCACACACAGCACAGCCAAACGGAATACACACAGAATCACAACACAAACACCACAAATCATTCACTACCGCATATCAACCACAAATACAGCACACTACACGAAAGAATTCCAGAAAGCACAACACGCACGGATCAAACACGCACAATACACAGTAATAAACACATAACACACAACGCACACAGCAAGACATAAAAAAAAGAAGCAGAAACGACACACAGCACACACAACACAACACACACAAAATGTGCATCACAACAGCGCAGACAACACTCACTACATACAACACTCGCAGAACATACAACACACCGGCCACACACAACACACATGGAGAGCACCAACACAACACATACAACGCACACGAAAAACACCCACAACACGCCAAAGAGTTTACATACAACCTCTCAACACACAAACATCGCCTCACCCTAAACAACAAACCCCACACACACCGAGCACATGACTGCACACAATACCCATGAACCACGGTTCTCAGAGTAAACACAACACACACAGTGAGGGACACTGACCAAGCATGACCACACACAGTACACACATCACAAATTACACTCAATACTCAAACAGCGAACCCCACACACCACCTGTCAAACACAAACCCACGGTAATCACAACCACATGCAGAACCCGCACCACACACAACACATGCGAAATGACATGGAAGAAATACACAAACCACAAAAGAACACCGAATTTATGAAACACATTTCACAGACTGCACACACCACACAAAACACACATAAAACATACAGCACACAGGGCCTCACAGAACGCACAATGCGAAGCACACAACCTACATACAAAGCACGTCAGACAGAGCACACAATTAATATCCCACTCAACACGTAAAGCACACAGAGGACACAACACAAAGCACAATATGCCAAACAGATTAGGATACACCCAACACACATGCAACTGAGAGCACAATACGTTGCACATCACGGAACACACGTGCGGTCCCATCACACACTAAACATGAAACAGAAAACCATTCACAGACCACATAACATTCCCGACCGTGAACACAACATGCTACAAAAAAGTCACCAAACGTACGACACACAAAGACACACTCCAAGCACGCAACACCCAGCGCAGGACCGCCCACAGACACACCAGTCTCACGGCCCTCCACAGAGCAATACACACAGAACATACCCTACAAACAACAAAGTACCCAAACTGCACACCTCACAATCGCAACAGTCACAACACAGAAAGAACACAACACACGGGAAACACACGCTCAGACACATAAACACTGCCATGCACATTAAGCCAGCAGACCACAGACATCAGAGCTAAAAACACACCATAACGCAGTATGCAAAACGCAACACAACACAGAATACACACCCAATCACACAACAAACACCACAACCCATGCCCTACAGTATAAACAAAAGACGAACGACGCACTTCACACATGACACAAAACCCACAAACACAAAGGACCACACAGAAAGACGCACAACGCAAACATCGCACACAACACACACATTAAAAGAAACACATCAACACATTGCCGCAACACACAAAATAATACACAAATTACAGAGCAATACATCACACAACACACAAACATCACACACAATTTATACATCACACCTCATAACACACACAACAACCTGCAGTAACAACACAACACACAGACCGATGCAACCACTACATACCATACATAAAGCCACACGCTCAAGGAATAACCACAATAAACTTAAGTAAACTCCCACAAACACAAAGACAGAGGACACACACAAACTCAGCACGCTAAAAGCACAACAGATGAAACAACATACAGCACAAACATCACAGGACATAAAGGCACACGATTCTCAGACACCACGGTTAGCCATATACACACCACACACACAATGAGGTACACGACACGAGCAAAACCACATACAGATAACACGTGTCCCCTCACACACTTAATCAATCACACACACAGCCTCTCAAACACAGCCAAACACGTATCAGAATCACATATGCATCACACACAGAAAACATACAAAACCACATGAAAGCAAACAACCAAGAATAAAGGCCGATAGCACACTTTTCTAACACTGAACACCCCACTCACAACCGCACGCAGACACCCCACACGCATGTATACACGGGCACCTTTACGCAATGCGCGCACAAACACACACACACACACAACATAAAGTAAAAACACAACAGTCACAGGGCGCACACCAGACACAACAGAGCACATGTTTCTCCTAAAACACACAAGTCACATTTGCAAGAGTACATGCACCACGCACCGTGAGGAACACCAAACACAACCACACACAGGTGACATATCTCACTTCGCAAACATAACAAGCACCCTCACATCACAACTCAAACACAACCATACGCAAATCACAATCACATACGGAAAACACACACAAAACAAATCCCTAGGCAAAACACACACAACCCACAAAGAAGACAAAGAGCGCACATTGCATACACTACACTCTGCAAGCACAACCACGCACAGACACAAAACACGTACATCCTCACGCAGGAGCACAACGCAGAGCACACACACAACACAGAAACACGCGAAACAAGGGTCCCAAGACACAGACCACACACCTCAAGGCACATAACTGCTCACAAAACACACACGGAAAACACTGCACAGACTACGTACTGCACACACCATGAGACATACTGAACAAGCGAAACCGCACAGTCAACACTTCTGATATCACGTGCATAACTCAAACAGCCAAACACACACACACAACCTCTCTAACACAACCACACACAAATCACAAACTCCACACATAAGACGGACACAACACATACTAATAATCCACAGACTACTCCCCTATGACGCACTACACACAACACACACAGACACAAGCAGGCAGTATAGAGCACACACAGGTGCACGCAGACAGCTCGAAAAATCACACCCAAAATACACACTCACAGAACACATCAGACGCAACGCAAAACTTACATCACACAGAATGCTCAAAATACAGAGACCACCCAACATCTATCCTGTATGTAACACACAGAAAGCATATAGACAGCGCTCACACAACCCAGAACACAGTACACAACAGAAAGCAGAAAGACCAGACGCAGTACACATGAAACACGACGACGGAAGGCAGACAACAGAAACACAACACACACACAAACACCAACGGATAACTCATAAAAAATGACAAGATATACAACACACAAAGAACCACTCAGTGCACAGAACACACAGCTCACGACCACACCCATGACACATTGCACGCCACACAGAGAAAGTATGCAGAACAATGTACTCAACAAGCAGCAAAGAACCCATAACACACATTGTACATTCACAACACACACCACATATACAAGCACCAGTAGAACACTCATAAAAAATGACAAAATGTACAACACACAAGGAACCGCTCAATGCACACAACTCACAACCACGCACGTCACACATTGCACGCCACACGGAGAAAATTACACAGAGCAGTGAACTCGACACGCAGTAAAGATCCCACACCACACGTAGTACCTACTCTACACACACAACATGGACAACACACACAAAATAAACAAGGCCCACAGATCACAGTCAACACAAGCCCAAACACACAAGAACACACAGCACACACAGCACAGCCAAACGGAATACACACAGAATCACAACACAAACACCACAAATCATTCACTACCGCATATCAACCACAAATACAGCACACTACACGAAAGAATTCCAGAAAGCACAACACGCACGGATCAAACACGCACAATACACAGTAATAAACACATAACACACAACGCACACAGCAAGACATAAAAAAAAGAAGCAGAAACGACACACAGCACACACAACACAACACACACAAAATGTGCATCACAACAGCGCAGACAACACTCACTACATACAACACTCGCAGAACATACAACACACCGGCCACACACAACACACATGGAGAGCACCAACACAACACATACAACGCACACGAAAAACACCCACAACACGCCAAAGAGTTTACATACAACCTCTCAACACACAAACATCGCCTCACCCTAAACAACAAACCCCACACACACCGAGCACATGACTGCACACAATACCCATGAACCACGGTTCTCAGAGTAAACACAACACACACAGTGAGGGACACTGACCAAGCATGACCACACACAGTACACACATCACAAATTACACTCAATACTCAAACAGCGAACCCCACACACCACCTGTCAAACACAAACCCACGGTAATCACAACCACATGCAGAACCCGCACCACACACAACACATGCGAAATGACATGGAAGAAATACACAAACCACAAAAGAACACCGAATTTATGAAACACATTTCACAGACTGCACACACCACACAAAACACACATAAAACATACAGCACACAGGGCCTCACAGAACGCACAATGCGAAGCACACAACCTACATACAAAGCACGTCAGACAGAGCACACAATTAATATCCCACTCAACACGTAAAGCACACAGAGGACACAACACAAAGCACAATATGCCAAACAGATTAGGATACACCCAACACACATGCAACTGAGAGCACAATACGTTGCACATCACGGAACACACGTGCGGTCCCATCACACACTAAACATGAAACAGAAAACCATTCACAGACCACATAACATTCCCGACCGTGAACACAACATGCTACAAAAAAGTCACCAAACGTACGACACACAAAGACACACTCCAAGCACGCAACACCCAGCGCAGGACCGCCCACAGACACACCAGTCTCACGGCCCTCCACAGAGCAATACACACAGAACATACCCTACAAACAACAAAGTACCCAAACTGCACACCTCACAATCGCAACAGTCACAACACAGAAAGAACACAACACACGGGAAACACACGCTCAGACACATAAACACTGCCATGCACATTAAGCCAGCAGACCACAGACATCAGAGCTAAAAACACACCATAACGCAGTATGCAAAACGCAACACAACACAGAATACACACCCAATCACACAACAAACACCACAACCCATGCCCTACAGTATAAACAAAAGACGAACGACGCACTTCACACATGACACAAAACCCACAAACACAAAGGACCACACAGAAAGACGCACAACGCAAACATCGCACACAACACACACATTAAAAGAAACACATCAACACATTGCCGCAACACACAAAATAATACACAAATTACAGAGCAATACATCACACAACACACAAACATCACACACAATTTATACATCACACCTCATAACACACACAACAACCTGCAGTAACAACACAACACACAGACCGATGCAACCACTACATACCATACATAAAGCCACACGCTCAAGGAATAACCACAATAAACTTAAGTAAACTCCCACAAACACAAAGACAGAGGACACACACAAACTCAGCACGCTAAAAGCACAACAGATGAAACAACATACAGCACAAACATCACAGGACATAAAGGCACACGATTCTCAGACACCACGGTTAGCCATATACACACCACACACACAATGAGGTACACGACACGAGCAAAACCACATACAGATAACACGTGTCCCCTCACACACTTAATCAATCACACACACACAGCCTCTCAAACACAGCCAAACACGTATCAGAATCACATATGCATCACACACAGAAAACATACAAAACCACATGAAAGCAAACAACCAAGAATAAAGGCAGATAGCACACTTTTCTAACACTGAACACCCCACTCACAACCGCACGCAGACACCCCACACGCATGTATACACGGGCACCTTTACGCAATGCGCGCACAAACACACACACACACACAACATAAAGTAAAAGCACAACAGTCACAGGGCGCACACCAGACACAACAGAGCACATGTTTCTCCTAAAACACACAAGTCACATTTGCAAGAGTACATGCACCACGCACCGTGAGGAACACCAAACACAACCACACACAGGTGACATATCTCACTTCGCAAACATAACAAGCACCCTCACATCACAACTCAAACACAACCATACGCAAATCACAATCACATACGGAAAACACACACAAAACAAATCCCTAGGCAAAACACACACAACCCACAAAGAAGACAAAGAGCGCACATTGCATACACTACACTCTGCAAGCACAACCACGCACAGACACAAAACACGTACATCCTCACGCAGGAGCACAACGCAGAGCACACACACAACACAGAAACATGCGAAACAAGGGTCCCAAGACACAGACCACACACCTCAAGGCACATAACTGCTCACAAAACACACACGGAAAACACTGCACAGACTACGTACTGCACACACCATGAGACATACTGAACAAGCGAAACCGCACAGTCAACACTTCTGATATCACGTGCATAACTCAAACAGCCAAACACACACACACAACCTCTCTAACACAACCACACACAAATCACAAACTCCACACATAAGACGGACACAACACATACTAATAATCCACAGACTACTCCTCTATGACGCACTACACAGAACACACACAGACACAAGCAGGCAGTATAGAGCACACACAGGTGCACGCAGACAGCTCGAAAAATCACACCCAAAATACACACTCACAGAACACATCAGACGCAACGCAAAACTTACATCACACAGAATGCTCAAAATACAGAGACCACCCAACATCTATCCTGTATGTAACACACAGAAAGCATATAGACAGCGCTCACACAACCCAGAACACAGTACACAACAGAAAGCAGAAAGACCAGACGCAGTACACATGAAACACGACGACGGAAGGCAGACAACAGAAACACAACACACACACAAACACCAACGGATAACTCATAAAAAATGACAAGATATACAACACACAAAGAACCACTCACTGCACAGAACACACAGCTCACGACCACACCCATGACACATTGCACGCCACACAGAGAAAGTATGCAGAACAATGTACTCAACAAGCAGCAAAGAACCCATAACACACATTGTACATTCACAACACACACCACATATACAAGCACCAGTAGAACACTCATAAAAAATGACAAAATGTACAACACACAAGGAACCGCTCAATGCACACAACTCACAACCACGCACGTCACACATTGCACGCCACACGGAGAAAATTACACAGAGCAGTGAACTCGACACGCAGTAAAGATCCCACACCACACGTAGTACCTACTCTACACACACAACATGGACAACACACACAAAATAAACAAGGCCCACAGATCACAGTCAACACAAGCCCAAACACACAAGAACACACAGCACACACAGCACAGCCAAACGGAATACACACAGAATCACAACACAAACACCACAAATCATTCACTACCGCATATCAACCACAAATACAGCACACTACACGAAAGAATTCCAGAAAGCACAACACGCACGGATCAAACACGCACAATACACAGTAATAAACACATAACACAACGCACACAGCAAGACATAAAAAAAAGAAGCAGAAACGACACACAGCACACACAACACAACACACACAAAATGTGCATCACAACAGCGCAGACAACACTCACTACATACAACACTCGCAGAACATACAACACACCGGCCACACACAACACACATGGAGAGCACCAACACAACACATACAACGCACACGAAAAACACCCACAACACGCCAAAGAGTTTACATACAACCTCTCAACACACAAACATCGCCTCACCCTAAACAACAAACCCCACACACACCGAGCACATGACTGCACACAATACCCATGAACCACGGTTCTCAGAGTAAACACAACACACACAGTGAGGGACACTGACCAAGCATGACCACACACAGTACACACATCACAAATTACACTCAATACTCAAACAGCGAACCCCACACACCACCTGTCAAACACAAACCCACGGTAATCACAACCACATGCAGAACCCGCACCACACACAACACATGCGAAATGACATGGAAGAAATACACAAACCACAAAAGAACACCGAATTTATGAAACACATTTCACAGACTGCACACACCACACAAAACACACATAAAACATACAGCACACAGGGCCTCACAGAACGCACAATGCGAAGCACACAACCTACATACAAAGCACGTCAGACAGAGCACACAATTAATATCCCACTCAACACGTAAAGCACACAGAGGACACAACACAAAGCACAATATGCCAAACAGATTAGGATACACCCAACACACATGCAACTGAGAGCACAATACGTTGCACATCACGGAACACACGTGCGGTCCCATCACACACTAAACATGAAACAGAAAACCATTCACAGACCACATAACATTCCCGACCGTGAACACAACATGCTACAAAAAAGTCACCAAACGTACGACACACAAAGACACACTCCAAGCACGCAACACCCAGCGCAGGACCGCCCACAGACACACCAGTCTCACGGCCCTCCACAGAGCAATACACACAGAACATACCCTACAAACAACAAAGTACCCAAACTGCACACCTCACAATCGCAACAGTCACAACACAGAAAGAACACAACACACGGGAAACACACGCTCAGACACATAAACACTGCCATGCACATTAAGCCAGCAGACCACAGACATCAGAGCTAAAAACACACCATAACGCAGTATGCAAAACGCAACACAACACAGAATACACACCCAATCACACAACAAACACCACAACCCATGCCCTACAGTATAAACAAAAGACGAACGACGCACTTCACACATGACACAAAACCCACAAACACAAAGGACCACACAGAAAGACGCACAACGCAAACATCGCACACAACACACACATTAAAAGAAACACATCAACACATTGCCGCAACACACAAAATAATACACAAATTACAGAGCAATACATCACACAACACACAAACATCACACACAATTTATACATCACACCTCATAACACACACAACAACCTGCAGTAACAACACAACACACAGACCGATGCAACCACTACATACCATACATAAAGCCACACGCTCAAGGAATAACCACAATAAACTTAAGTAAACTCCCACAAACACAAAGACAGAGGACACACACAAACTCAGCACGCTAAAAGCACAACAGATGAAACAACATACAGCACAAACATCACAGGACATAAAGGCACACGATTCTCAGACACCACGGTTAGCCATATACACACCACACACACAATGAGGTACACGACACGAGCAAAACCACATACAGATAACACGTGTCCCCTCACACACTTAATCAATCACACACACAGCCTCTCAAACACAGCCAAACACGTATCAGAATCACATATGCATCACACACAGAAAACATACAAAACCACATGAAAGCAAACAACCAAGAATAAAGGCAGATAGCACACTTTTCTAACACTGAACACCCCACTCACAACCGCACGCAGACACCCCACACGCATGTATACACGGGCACCTTTACGCAATGCGCGCACAAACACACACACACACACAACATAAAGTAAAAACACAACAGTCACAGGGCGCACACCAGACACAACAGAGCACATGTTTCTCCTAAAACACACAAGTCACATTTGCAAGAGTACATGCACCACGCACCGTGAGGAACACCAAACACAACCACACACAGGTGACATATCTCACTTCGCAAACATAACAAGCACCCTCACATCACAACTCAAACACAACCATACGCAAATCACAATCACATACGGAAAACACACACAAAACAAATCCCTAGGCAAAACACACACAACCCACAAAGAAGACAAAGAGCGCACATTGCATACACTACACTCTGCAAGTACAACCACGCACAGACACAAAACACGTACATCCTCACGCAGGAGCACAACGCAGAGCACACACACAACACAGAAACACGCGAAACAAGGGTCCCAAGACACAGACCACACACCTCAAGGCACATAACTGCTCACAAAACACACACGGAAAACACTGCACAGACTACGTACTGCACACACCATGAGACATACTGAACAAGCGAAACCGCACAGTCAACACTTCTGATATCACGTGCATAACTCAAACAGCCAAACACACACACACAACCTCTCTAACACAACCACACACAAATCACAAACTCCACACATAAGACGGACACAACACATACTAATAATCCACAGACTACTCCCCTATGACGCACTACACACAACACACACAGCCACAAGCAGGCAGTATAGAGCACACACAGGTGCACGCAGACAGCTCGAAAAATCACACCCAAAATACACACTCACAGAACACATCAGACGCAACGCAAAACTAACATCACACAGAATGCTCAAAATACAGAGACCACCCAACATCTATCCTGTATGTAACACACAGAAAGCATATAGACAGCGCTCACACAACCCAGAACACAGTACACAACAGAAAGCAGAAAGACCAGACGCAGTACACATGAAACACGACGACGGAAGGCAGACAACAGAAACACAACACACACACAAACACCAACGGATAACTCATAAAAAATGACAAGATATACAACACACAAAGAACCACTCACTGCACAGAACACACAGCTCACGACCACACCCATGACACATTGCACGCCACACAGAGAAAGTATGCAGAACAATGTACTCAACAAGCAGCAAAGAACCCATAACACACATTGTACATTCACAACACACACCACATATACAAGCACCAGTAGAACACTCATAAAAAATGACAAAATGTACAACACACAAGGAACCGCTCAATGCACACAACTCACAACCACGCACGTCACACATTGCACGCCACACGGAGAAAATTACACAGAGCAGTGAACTCGACACGCAGTAAAGATCCCACACCACACGTAGTACCTACTCTACACACACAACATGGACAACACACACAAAATAAACAAGGCCCACAGATCACAGTCAACACAAGCCCAAACACACAAGAACACACAGCACACACAGCACAGCCAAACGGAATACACACAGAATCACAACACAAACACCACAAATCATTCACTACCGCATATCAACCACAAATACAGCACACTACACGAAAGAATTCCAGAAAGCACAACACGCACGGATCAAACACGCACAATACACAGTAATAAACCCATAACACACAACGCACACAGCAAGACATAAAAAAAGAAGCAGAAACGACACACAGCACACACAACACAACGCACACAAAAATGTGCATCACAACAGCGCAGACAACACTCACTACATACAACACTCGCAGAACATACAACACACCGGCCACACACAACACACATGGAGAGCGCCAACACAACACATACAACGCACACGAAAAACACCCACAACACGCCAAAGAGTTTACATACAACCTCTCAACACACAAACATCGCCTCACCCTAAACAACAAACCCCACACACACCGAGCACATGACTGCACACAATACCCATGAACCACGGTTCTCAGAGTAAACACAACACACACAGTGAGGGACACTGACCAAGCATGACCACACACAGTACACACATCACAAATTACACTCAATACTCAAACAGCGAACCCCACACACCACCTGTCAAACACAAACCCACGGTAATCACAACCACATGCAGAACCCGCACCACACACAACACATGCGAAATGACATGGAAGAAATACACAAACCACAAAAGAACACCGAATTTATGAAACACATTTCACAGACTGCACACACCACACAAAACACACATGAAACATACAGCACACAGGGCCTCACAGAACGCACAATGCGAAGCACACAACCTACATACAAAGCACGTCAGACAGAGCACACAATTAATATCCCACTCAACACGTAAAGCACACAGAGGACACAACACAAAGCACAATATGCCAAACAGATTAGGATACACCCAACACACATGCAACTGAGAGCACAATACGTTGCACATCACGGAACACACGTGCGGTCCCATCACACACTAAACATGAAACAGAAAACCATTCACAGACCACATAACATTCCCGACCGTGAACACAACATGCTACAAAAAAGTCACCAAACGTACGACACACAAAGACACACTCCAAGCACGCAACACCCAGCGCAGGACCGCCCACAGACACACCAGTCTCACGGCCCTCCACAGAGCAATACACACAGAACATACCCTACAAACAACAAAGTACCCAAACTGCACACCTCACAATCGCAACAGTCACAACACAGAAAGAACACAACACACGGGAAACACACGCTCAGACACATAAACACTGCCATGCACATTAAGCCAGCAGACCACAGACATCAGAGCTAAAAACACACCATAACGCAGTATGCAAAACGCAACACAACACAGAATACACACCCAATCACACAAAAAACACCACAACCCATGCCCTACAGTATAAACAAAAGACGAACGACGCACTTCACACATGACACAAAACCCACAAACACAAAGGACCACACAGAAAGACGCACAACGCAAACATCGCACACAACACACACATTAAAAGAAACACATCAACACATTGCCGCAACACACAAAATAATACACAAATTACAGAGCAATACATCACACAACACACAAACATCACACACAATTTATACATCACACCTCATAACACACACAACAACCTGCAGTAACAACACAACACACAGACCGATGCAACCACTACATACCATACATAAAGCCACACGCTCAAGGAATAACCACAATAAACTTAAGTAAACTCCCACAAACACAAAGACAGAGGACACACACAAACTCAGCACGCTAAAAGCACAACAGATGAAACAACATACAGCACAAACATCACAGGACATAAAGGCACACGATTCTCAGACACCACGGTTAGCCATATACACACCACACACACAATGAGGTACACGACACGAGCAAAACCACATACAGATAACACGTGTCCCCTCACACACTTAATCAATCACACACACAGCCTCTCAAACACAGCCAAACACGTATCAGAATCACATATGCATCACACACAGAAAACATACAAAACCACATGAAAGCAAACAACCAAGAATAAAGGCCGATAGCACACTTTTCTAACACTGAACACCCCACTCACAACCGCACGCAGACACCCCACACGCATGTATACACGGGCACCTTTACGCAATGCGCGCACAAACACACACACACACACAACATAAAGTAAAAACACAACAGTCACAGGGCGCACACCAGACACAACAGAGCACATGTTTCTCCTAAAACACACAAGTCACATTTGCAAGAGTACATGCACCACGCACCGTGAGGAACACCAAACACAACCACACACAGGTGACATATCTCACTTCGCAAACATAACAAGCACCCTCACATCACAACTCAAACACAACCATACGCAAATCACAATCACATACGGAAAACACACACAAAACAAATCCCTAGGCAAAACACACACAACCCACAAAGAAGACAAAGAGCGCACATTGCATACACTACACTCTGCAAGCACAACCACGCACAGACACAAAACACGTACATCCTCACGCAGGAGCACAACGCAGAGCACACACACAACACAGAAACACGCGAAACAAGGGTCCCAAGACACAGACCACACACCTCAAGGCACATAACTGCTCACAAAACACACACGGAAAACACTGCACAGACTACGTACTGCACACACCATGAGACATACTGAACAAGCGAAACCGCACAGTCAACACTTCTGATATCACGTGCATAACTCAAACAGCCAAACACACACACACAACCTCTCTAACACAACCACACACAAATCACAAACTCCACACATAAGACGGACACAACACATACTAATAATCCACAGACTACTCCCCTATGACGCACTACACACAACACACACAGCCACAAGCAGGCAGTATAGAGCACACACAGGTGCACGCAGACAGCTCGAAAAATCACACCCAAAATACACACTCACAGAACACATCAGACGCAACGCAAAACTAACATCACACAGAATGCTCAAAATACAGAGACCACCCAACATCTATCCTGTATGTAACACACAGAAAGCATATAGACAGCGCTCACACAACCCAGAACACAGTACACAACAGAAAGCAGAAAGACCAGACGCAGTACACATGAAACACGACGACGGAAGGCAGACAACAGAAACACAACACACACACAAACACCAACGGATAACTCATAAAAAATGACAAGATATACAACACACAAAGAACCACTCAGTGCACAGAACACACAGCTCACGACCACACCCATGACACATTGCACGCCACACAGAGAAAGTATGCAGAACAATGTACTCAACAAGCAGCAAAGAACCCATAACACACATTGTACATTCACAACACACACCACATATACAAGCACCAGTAGAACACTCATAAAAAATGACAAAATGTACAACACACAAGGAACCGCTCAATGCACACAACTCACAACCACGCACGTCACACATTGCACGCCACACGGAGAAAATTACACAGAGCAGTGAACTCGACACGCAGTAAAGATCCCACACCACACGTAGTACCTACTCTACACACACAACATGGACAACACACACAAAATAAACAAGGCCCACAGATCACAGTCAACACAAGCCCAAACACACAAGAACACACAGCACACACAGCACAGCCAAACGGAATACACACAGAATCACAACACAAACACCACAAATCATTCACTACCGCATATCAACCACAAATACAGCACACTACACGAAAGAATTCCAGAAAGCACAACACGCACGGATCAAACACGCACAATACACAGTAATAAACACATAACACACAACGCACACAGCAAGACATAAAAAAAAGAAGCAGAAACGACACACAGCACACACAACACAACACACACAAAATGTGCATCACAACAGCGCAGACAACACTCACTACATACAACACTCGCAGAACATACAACACACCGGCCACACACAACACACATGGAGAGCACCAACACAACACATACAACGCACACGAAAAACACCCACAACACGCCAAAGAGTTTACATACAACCTCTCAACACACAAACATCGCCTCACCCTAAACAACAAACCCCACACACACCGAGCACATGACTGCACACAATACCCATGAACCACGGTTCTCAGAGTAAACACAACACACACAGTGAGGGACACTGACCAAGCATGACCACACACAGTACACACATCACAAATTACACTCAATACTCAAACAGCGAACCCCACACACCACCTGTCAAACACAAACCCACGGTAATCACAACCACATGCAGAACCCGCACCACACACAACACATGCGAAATGACATGGAAGAAATACACAAACCACAAAAGAACACCGAATTTATGAAACACATTTCACAGACTGCACACACCACACAAAACACACATAAAACATACAGCACACAGGGCCTCACAGAACGCACAATGCGAAGCACACAACCTACATACAAAGCACGTCAGACAGAGCACACAATTAATATCCCACTCAACACGTAAAGCACACAGAGGACACAACACAAAGCACAATATGCCAAACAGATTAGGATACACCCAACACACATGCAACTGAGAGCACAATACGTTGCACATCACGGAACACACGTGCGGTCCCATCACACACTAAACATGAAACAGAAAACCATTCACAGACCACATAACATTCCCGACCGTGAACACAACATGCTACAAAAAAGTCACCAAACGTACGACACACAAAGACACACTCCAAGCACGCAACACCCAGCGCAGGACCGCCCACAGACACACCAGTCTCACGGCCCTCCACAGAGCAATACACACAGAACATACCCTACAAACAACAAAGTACCCAAACTGCACACCTCACAATCGCAACAGTCACAACACAGAAAGAACACAACACACGGGAAACACACGCTCAGACACATAAACACTGCCATGCACATTAAGCCAGCAGACCACAGACATCAGAGCTAAAAACACACCATAACGCAGTATGCAAAACGCAACACAACACAGAATACACACCCAATCACACAACAAACACCACAACCCATGCCCTACAGTATAAACAAAAGACGAACGACGCACTTCACACATGACACAAAACCCACAAACACAAAGGACCACACAGAAAGACGCACAACGCAAACATCGCACACAACACACACATTAAAAGAAACACATCAACACATTGCCGCAACACACAAAATAATACACAAATTACAGAGCAATACATCACACAACACACAAACATCACACACAATTTATACATCACACCTCATAACACACACAACAACCTGCAGTAACAACACAACACACAGACCGATGCAACCACTACATACCATACATAAAGCCACACGCTCAAGGAATAACCACAATAAACTTAAGTAAACTCCCACAAACACAAAGACAGAGGACACACACAAACTCAGCACGCTAAAAGCACAACAGATGAAACAACATACAGCACAAACATCACAGGACATAAAGGCACACGATTCTCAGACACCACGGTTAGCCATATACACACCACACACACAATGAGGTACACGACACGAGCAAAACCACATACAGATAACACGTGTCCCCTCACACACTTAATCAATCACACACACAGCCTCTCAAACACAGCCAAACACGTATCAGAATCACATATGCATCACACACAGAAAACATACAAAACCACATGAAAGCAAACAACCAAGAATAAAGGCCGATAGCACACTTTTCTAACACTGAACACCCCACTCACAACCGCACGCAGACACCCCACACGCATGTATACACGGGCACCTTTACGCAATGCGCGCACAAACACACACACACACACAACATAAAGTAAAAACACAACAGTCACAGGGCGCACACCAGACACAACAGAGCACATGTTTCTCCTAAAACACACAAGTCACATTTGCAAGAGTACATGCACCACGCACCGTGAGGAACACCAAACACAACCACACACAGGTGACATATCTCACTTCGCAAACATAACAAGCACCCTCACATCACAACTCAAACACAACCATACGCAAATCACAATCACATACGGAAAACACACACAAAACAAATCCCTAGGCAAAACACACACAACCCACAAAGAAGACAAAGAGCGCACATTGCATACACTACACTCTGCAAGCACAACCACGCACAGACACAAAACACGTACATCCTCACGCAGGAGCACAACGCAGAGCACACACACAACACAGAAACACGCGAAACAAGGGTCCCAAGACACAGACCACACACCTCAAGGCACATAACTGCTCACAAAACACACACGGAAAACACTGCACAGACTACGTACTGCACACACCATGAGACATACTGAACAAGCGAAACCGCACAGTCAACACTTCTGATATCACGTGCATAACTCAAACAGCCAAACACACACACACAACCTCTCTAACACAACCACACACAAATCACAAACTCCACACATAAGACGGACACAACACATACTAATAATCCACAGACTACTCCCCTATGACGCACTACACACAACACACACAGCCACAAGCAGGCAGTATAGAGCACACACAGGTGCACGCAGACAGCTCGAAAAATCACACCCAAAATACACACTCACAGAACACATCAGACGCAACGCAAAACTAACATCACACAGAATGCTCAAAATACAGAGACCACCCAACATCTATCCTGTATGTAACACACAGAAAGCATATAGACAGCGCTCACACAACCCAGAACACAGTACACAACAGAAAGCAGAAAGACCAGACGCAGTACACATGAAACACGACGACGGAAGGCAGACAACAGAAACACAACACACACACAAACACCAACGGATAACTCATAAAAAATGACAAGATATACAACACACAAAGAACCACTCAGTGCACAGAACACACAGCTCACGACCACACCCATGACACATTGCACGCCACACAGAGAAAGTATGCAGAACAATGTACTCAACAAGCAGCAAAGAACCCATAACACACATTGTACATTCACAACACACACCACATATACAAGCACCAGTAGAACACTCATAAAAAATGACAAAATGTACAACACACAAGGAACCGCTCAATGCACACAACTCACAACCACGCACGTCACACATTGCACGCCACACGGAGAAAATTACACAGAGCAGTGAACTCGACACGCAGTAAAGATCCCACACCACACGTAGTACCTACTCTACACACACAACATGGACAACACACACAAAATAAACAAGGCCCACAGATCACAGTCAACACAAGCCCAAACACACAAGAACACACAGCACACACAGCACAGCCAAACGGAATACACACAGAATCACAACACAAACACCACAAATCATTCACAAATACAGCACACTACACGAAAGAATTCCAGAAAGCACAACACGCACGGATCAAATACGCACAATACACAGTAATAAACACATAACACACAACGCACACAGCAAGACATAAAAAAAAGAAGCAGAAACGACACACAGCACACACAACACAACACACACAAAATGTGCATCACAACAGCGCAGACAACACTCACTACATACAACACTCGCAGAACATACAACACATCGGCCACACACAACACACATGGAGAGCACCAACACAACACATACAACGCACACGAAAAACACCCACAACAAGCCAAAGAGTTTACATACAACCTCTCAACACACAAACATCGCCTCACCCTAAACAACAAACCCCACACACACCGAGCACATGACTGCACACAATACCCATGAACCACGGTTCTCAGAGTAAACACAACACACACAGTGAGGGACACTGACCAAGCATGACCACACACAGTACACACATCACAAATTACACTCAATACTCAAACAGCGAACCCCACACACCACCTGTCAAACACAAACCCACGGTAATCACAACCACATGCAGAACCCGCACCACACACAACACATGCGAAATGACATGGAAGAAATACACAAACCACAAAAGAACACCGAATTTATGAAACACATTTCACAGACTGCACACACCACACAAAACACACATAAAACATACAGCACACAGGGCCTCACAGAACGCACAATGCGAAGCACACAACCTACATACAAAGCACGTCAGACAGAGCACACAATTAATATCCCACTCAACACGTAAAGCACACAGAGGACACAACACAAAGCACAATATGCCAAACAGATTAGGATACACCCAACACACATGCAACTGAGAGCACAATACGTTGCACATCACGGAACACACGTGCGGTCCCATCACACACTAAACATGAAACAGAAAACCATTCACAGACCACATAACATTCCCGACCATGAACACAACACGCTACAAAAAAGACGCCAAACGTACGACACACAAAGACACACTCCAAGCACGCAACACCCAGCGCAGGACCGCCCACAAACACACCAGTCTCACAGCCCTCCACAGAGCAATACACACAGAACATACCCTACAAACAACAAAGTACCCAAACTGCACACCTCACAATCGCAACAGTCACAACACAGAAAGAACACAACAAACGGGAAACACACGCTCAGACACATAAACACTGCCATGCACATTAAGCCAGCAGACCACAGACATCAGAGCTAAAAACACACCATAACGCAGTATGCAAAACGCAACATAACACAGAATACACACCCAATCACACAACAAACACAACAACCCATGCCCTACAGTATAAACAAAAGACGAACGACGCACTTCACACATGACACAAAACCCACAAACACAAAGGACCACACAGAAAGACGCACAACGCAAACATCGCACACAACACACACATTAAAAGAAACACATCAACACATTGCCGCAACACACAAAATAATACACAAATTACAGAGCAATACATCACACAACACACAAACATCACACACAATTTATACATCACACCTCATAACACACACAACAACCTGCAGTAACAACACAACACACAGACCGATGCAACCACTACATACCATACATAAAGCCACACGCTCAAGGAATAACCACAATAAGCTTAAGTAAACTCCCACAAACACAAAGACAGAGGACACACACAAACTCAGCACGCTAAAAGCACAACAGATGAAACAACATACAGCACAAACATCACAGGACATAAAGGCACACGATTCTCAGACACCACGGTTAGCCATATACACACCACACACACAATGAGGTACACGACACGAGCAAAACCACATACAGATAACACGTGTCCCCTCACACACTTAATCAATCACACACACAGCCTCTCAAACACAGCCAAACACGTATCAGAATCACATATGCATCACACACAGAAAACATACAAAACCACATGAAAGCAAACAACCAAGAATAAAGGCAGATAGCACACTTTTCTAACACTGAACACCCCACTCACAACCGCACGCAGACACCCCACACGCATGTATACACGGGCACCTTTACGCAATGCGCGCACAAACACACACACACACACAACATAAAGTAAAAACACAACAGTCACAGGGCGCACACCAGACACAACAGAGCACATGTTTCTCCTAAAACACACAAGTCACATTTGCAAGAGTACATGCACCACGCACCGTGAGGAACACCAAACACAACCACACACAGGTGACATATCTCACTTCGCAAACATAACAAGCACCCTCACATCACAACTCAAACACAACCATACGCAAATCACAATCACATACGGAAAACACACACAAAACAAATCCCTAGGCAAAACACACACAACCCACAAAGAAGACAAAGAGCGCACATTGCATACACTACACTCTGCAAGCACAACCACGCACAGACACAAAACACGTACATCCTCACGCAGGAGCACAACGCAGAGCACACACACAACACAGAAACACGCGAAACAAGGGTCCCAAGACACAGACCACACACCTCAAGGCACATAACTGCTCACAAAACACACACGGAAAACACTGCACAGACTACGTACTGCACACACCATGAGACATACTGAACAAGCGAAACCGCACAGTCAACACTTCTGATATCACGTGCATAACTCAAACAGCCAAACACACACACACAACCTCTCTAACACAACCACACACAAATCACAAACTCCACACATAAGACGGACACAACACATACTAATAATCCACAGACTACTCCCCTATGACGCACTACACACAACACACACAGCCACAAGCAGGCAGTATAGAGCACACACAGGTGCACGCAGACAGCTCGAAAAATCACACCCAAAATACACACTCACAGAACACATCAGACGCAACGCAAAACTAACATCACACAGAATGCTCAAAATACAGAGACCACCCAACATCTATCCTGTATGTAACACACAGAAAGCATATAGACAGCGCTCACACAACCCAGAACACAGTACACAACAGAAAGCAGAAAGACCAGACGCAGTACACATGAAACACGACGACGGAAGGCAGACAACAGAAACACAACACACACACAAACACCAACGGATAACTCATAAAAAATGACAAGATATACAACACACAAAGAACCACTCAGTGCACAGAACACACAGCTCACGACCACACCCATGACACATTGCACGCCACACAGAGAAAGTATGCAGAACAATGTACTCAACAAGCAGCAAAGAACCCATAACACACATTGTACATTCACAACACACACCACATATACAAGCACCAGTAGAACACTCATAAAAAATGACAAAATGTACAACACACAAGGAACCGCTCAATGCACACAACTCACAACCACGCACGTCACACATTGCACGCCACACGGAGAAAATTACACAGAGCAGTGAACTCGACACGCAGTAAAGATCCCACACCACACGTAGTACCTACTCTACACACACAACATGGACAACACACACAAAATAAACAAGGCCCACAGATCACAGTCAACACAAGCCCAAACACACAAGAACACACAGCACACACAGCACAGCCAAACGGAATACACACAGAATCACAACACAAACACCACAAATCATTCACTACCGCATATCAACCACAAATACAGCACACTACACGAAAGAATTCCAGAAAGCACAACACGCACGGATCAAACACGCACAATACACAGTAATAAACCCATAACACACAACGCACACAGCAAGACATAAAAAAAGAAGCAGAAACGACACACAGCACACACAACACAACGCACACAAAAATGTGCATCACAACAGCGCAGACAACACTCACTACATACAACACTCGCAGAACATACAACACACCGGCCACACACAACACACATGGAGAGCGCCAACACAACACATACAACGCACACGAAAAACACCCACAACACGCCAAAGAGTTTACATACAACCTCTCAACACACAAACATCGCCTCACCCTAAACAACAAACCCCACACACACCGAGCACATGACTGCACACAATACCCATGAACCACGGTTCTCAGAGTAAACACAACACACACAGTGAGGGACACTGACCAAGCATGACCACACACAGTACACACATCACAAATTACACTCAATACTCAAACAGCGAACCCCACACACCACCTGTCAAACACAAACCCACGGTAATCACAACCACATGCAGAACCCGCACCACACACAACACATGCGAAATGACATGGAAGAAATACACAAACCACAAAAGAACACCGAATTTATGAAACACATTTCACAGACTGCACACACCACACAAAACACACATGAAACATACAGCACACAGGGCCTCACAGAACGCACAATGCGAAGCACACAACCTACATACAAAGCACGTCAGACAGAGCACACAATTAATATCCCACTCAACACGTAAAGCACACAGAGGACACAACACAAAGCACAATATGCCAAACAGATTAGGATACACCCAACACACATGCAACTGAGAGCACAATACGTTGCACATCACGGAACACACGTGCGGTCCCATCACACACTAAACATGAAACAGAAAACCATTCACAGACCACATAACATTCCCGACCGTGAACACAACATGCTACAAAAAAGTCACCAAACGTACGACACACAAAGACACACTCCAAGCACGCAACACCCAGCGCAGGACCGCCCACAAACACACCAGTCTCACAGCCCTCCACAGAGCAATACACACAGAACATACCCTACAAACAACAAAGTACCCAAACTGCACACCTCACAATCGCAACAGTCACAACACAGAAAGAACACAACACACGGGAAACACACGCTCAGACACATAAACACTGCCATGCACATTAAGCCAGCAGACCACAGACATCAGAGCTAAAAACACACCATAACGCAGTATGCAAAACGCAACACAACACAGAATACACACCCAATCACACAACAAACACCACAACCCATGCCCTACAGTATAAACAAAAGACGAACGACGCACTTCACACATGACACAAAACCCACAAACACAAAGGACCACACAGAAAGACGCACAACGCAAACATCGCACACAACACACACATTAAAAGAAACACATCAACACATTGCCGCAACACACAAAATAATACACAAATTACAGAGCAATACATCACACAACACACAAACATCACACACAATTTATACATCACACCTCATAACACACACAACAACCTGCAGTAACAACACAACACACAGACCGATGCAACCACTACATACCATACGTAAAGCCACACGCTCAAGGAATAACCACAATAAACTTAAGTAAACTCCCACAAACACAAAGACAGAGGACACACACAAACTCAGCACGCTAAAAGCACAACAGATGGAACAACATACAGCACAAACATCACAGGACATAAAGGCACACGATTCTCAGACACCACGGTTAGCCATATACACACCACACACACAATGAGGTACACGACACGAGCAAAACCACATACAGATAACACGTGTCCCCTCACACACTTAATCAATCACACACACAGCCTCTCAAACACAGCCAAACACGTATCAGAATCACATATGCATCACACACAGAAAACATACAAAACCACATGAAAGCAAACAACCAAGAATAAAGGCAGATAGCACACTTTTCTAACACTGAACACCCCACTCACAACCGCACGCAGACACCCCACACGCATGTATACACGGGCACCTTTACGCAATGCGCGCACAAACACACACACACACACAACATAAAGTAAAAACACAACAGTCACAGGGCGCACACCAGACACAACAGAGCACATGTTTCTCCTAAAACACACAAGTCACATTTGCAAGAGTACATGCACCACGCACCGTGAGGAACACCAAACACAACCACACACAGGTGACATATCTCACTTCGCAAACATAACAAGCACCCTCACATCACAACTCAAACACAACCATACGCAAATCACAATCACATACGGAAAACACACACAAAACAAATCCCTAGGCAAAACACACACAACCCACAAAGAAGACAAAGAGCGCACATTGCATACACTACACTCTGCAAGCACAACCACGCACAGACACAAAACACGTACATCCTCACGCAGGAGCACAACGCAGAGCACACACACAACACAGAAACATGCGAAACAAGGGTCCCAAGACACAGACCACACACCTCAAGGCACATAACTGCTCACAAAACACACACGGAAAACACTGCACAGACTACGTACTGCACACACCATGAGACATACTGAACAAGCGAAACCGCACAGTCAACACTTCTGATATCACGTGCATAACTCAAACAGCCAAACACACACACACAACCTCTCTAACACAACCACACACAAATCACAAACTCCACACATAAGACGGACACAACACATACTAATAATCCACAGACTACTCCCCTATGACGCACTACACACAACACACACAGCCACAAGCAGGCAGTATAGAGCACACACAGGTGCACGCAGACAGCTCGAAAAATCACACCCAAAATACACACTCACAGAACACATCAGACGCAACGCAAAACTAACATCACACAGAATGCTCAAAATACAGAGACCACCCAACATCTATCCTGTATGTAACACACAGAAAGCATATAGACAGCGCTCACACAACCCAGAACACAGTACACAACAGAAAGCAGAAAGACCAGACGCAGTACACATGAAACACGACGACGGAAGGCAGACAACAGAAACACAACACACACACAAACACCAACGGATAACTCATAAAAAATGACAAGATATACAACACACAAAGAACCACTCAGTGCACAGAACACACAGCTCACGACCACACCCATGACACATTGCACGCCACACAGAGAAAGTATGCAGAACAATGTACTCAACAAGCAGCAAAGAACCCATAACACACATTGTACATTCACAACACACACCACATATACAAGCACCAGTAGAACACTCATAAAAAATGACAAAATGTACAACACACAAGGAACCGCTCAATGCACACAACTCACAACCACGCACGTCACACATTGCACGCCACACGGAGAAAATTACACAGAGCAGTGAACTCGACACGCAGTAAAGATCCCACACCACACGTAGTACCTACTCTACACACACAACATGGACAACACACACAAAATAAACAAGGCCCACAGATCACAGTCAACACAAGCCCAAACACACAAGAACACACAGCACACACAGCACAGCCAAACGGAATACACACAGAATCACAACACAAACACCACAAATCATTCACTACCGCATATCAACCACAAATACAGCACACTACACGAAAGAATTCCAGAAAGCACAACACGCACGGATCAAACACGCACAATACACAGTAATAAACACATAACACACAACGCACACAGCAAGACATAAAAAAAAGAAGCAGAAACGACACACAGCACACACAACACAACACACACAAAATGTGCATCACAACAGCGCAGACAACACTCACTACATACAACACTCGCAGAACATACAACACACCGGCCACACACAACACACATGGAGAGCGCCAACACAACACATACAACGCACACGAAAAACACCCACAACACGCCAAAGAGTTTACATACAACCTCTCAACACACAAACATCGCCTCACCCTAAACAACAAACCCCACACACACCGAGCACATGACTGCACACAATACCCATGAACCACGGTTCTCAGAGTAAACACAACACACACAGTGAGGGACACTGACCAAGCATGACCACACACAGTACACACATCACAAATTACACTCAATACTCAAACAGCGAACCCCACACACCACCTGTCAAACACAAACCCACGGTAATCACAACCACATGCAGAACCCGCACCACACACAACACATGCGAAATGACATGGAAGAAATACACAAACCACAAAAGAACACCGAATTTATGAAACACATTTCACAGACTGCACACACCACACAAAACACACATGAAACATACAGCACACAGGGCCTCACAGAACGCACAATGCGAAGCACACAACCTACATACAAAGCACGTCAGACAGAGCACACAATTAATATCCCACTCAACACGTAAAGCACACAGAGGACACAACACAAAGCACAATATGCCAAACAGATTAGGATACACCCAACACACATGCAACTGAGAGCACAATACGTTGCACATCACGGAACACACGTGCGGTCCCATCACACACTAAACATGAAACAGAAAACCATTCACAGACCACATAACATTCCCGACCGTGAACACAACATGCTACAAAAAAGTCACCAAACGTACGACACACAAAGACACACTCCAAGCACGCAACACCCAGCGCAGGACCGCCCACAAACACACCAGTCTCACAGCCCTCCACAGAGCAATACACACAGAACATACCCTACAAACAACAAAGTACCCAAACTGCACACCTCACAATCGCAACAGTCACAACACAGAAAGAACACAACACACGGGAAACACACGCTCAGACACATAAACACTGCCATGCACATTAAGCCAGCAGACCACAGACATCAGAGCTAAAAACACACCATAACGCAGTATGCAAAACGCAACACAACACAGAATACACACCCAATCACACAACAAACACCACAACCCATGCCCTACAGTATAAACAAAAGACGAACGACGCACTTCACACATGACACAAAACCCACAAACACAAAGGACCACACAGAAAGACGCACAACGCAAACATCGCACACAACACACACATTAAAAGAAACACATCAACACATTGCCGCAACACACAAAATAATACACAAATTACAGAGCAATACATCACACAACACACAAACATCACACACAATTTATACATCACACCTCATAACACACACAACAACCTGCAGTAACAACACAACACACAGACCGATGCAACCACTACATACCATACGTAAAGCCACACGCTCAAGGAATAACCACAATAAACTTAAGTAAACTCCCACAAACACAAAGACAGAGGACACACACAAACTCAGCACGCTAAAAGCACAACAGATGAAACAACATACAGCACAAACATCACAGGACATAAAGGCACACGATTCTCAGACACCACGGTTAGCCATATACACACCACACACACAATGAGGTACACGACACGAGCAAAACCACATACAGATAACACGTGTCCCCTCACACACTTAATCAATCACACACACAGCCTCTCAAATACAGCCAAACACGTATCAGAATCACATATGCATCACACACAGAAAACATACAAAACCACATGAAAGCAAACAACCAAGAATAAAGGCAGATAGCACACTTTTCTAACACTGAACACCCCACTCACAACCGCACGCAGACACCCCACACGCATGTATACACGGGCACCTTTACGCAATGCGCGCACAAACACACACACACACACAACATAAAGTAAAAACACAACAGTCACAGGGCGCACACCAGACACAACAGAGCACATGTTTCTCCTAAAACACACAAGTCACATTTGCAAGAGTACATGCACCACGCACCGTGAGGAACACCAAACACAACCACACACAGGTGACATATCTCACTTCGCAAACATAACAAGCACCCTCACATCACAACTCAAACACAACCATACTCAAATCACAATCACATACGGAAAACACACACAAAACAAATCCCTAGGCAAAACACACACAACCCACAAAGAAGACAAAGAGCGCACATTGCATACACTACACTCTGCAAGCACAACCACGCACAGACACAAAACACGTACATCCTCACGCAGGAGCACAACGCAGAGCACACACACAACACAGAAACATGCGAAACAAGGGTCCCAAGACACAGACCACACACCTCAAGGCACATAACTGCTCACAAAACACACACGGAAAACACTGCACAGACTACGTACTGCACACACCATGAGACATACTGAACAAGCGAAACCGCACAGTCAACACTTCTGATATCACGTGCATAACTCAAACAGCCAAACACACACACACAACCTCTCTAACACAACCACACACAAATCACAAACTCCACACATAAGACGGACACAACACATACTAATAATCCACAGACTACTCCCCTATGACGCACTACACACAACACACACAGCCACAAGCAGGCAGTATAGAGCACACACAGGTGCACGCAGACAGCTCGAAAAATCACACCCAAAATACACACTCACAGAACACATCAGACGCAACGCAAAACTAACATCACACAGAATGCTCAAAATACAGAGACCACCCAACATCTATCCTGTATGTAACACACAGAAAGCATATAGACAGCGCTCACACAACCCAGAACACAGTACACAACAGAAAGCAGAAAGACCAGACGCAGTACACATGAAACACGACGACGGAAGGCAGACAACAGAAACACAACACACACACAAACACCAACGGATAACTCATAAAAAATGACAAGATATACAACACACAAAGAACCACTCAGTGCACAGAACACACAGCTCACGACCACACCCATGACACATTGCACGCCACACAGAGAAAGTATGCAGAACAATGTACTCAACAAGCAGCAAAGAACCCATAACACACATTGTACATTCACAACACACACCACATATACAAGCACCAGTAGAACACTCATAAAAAATGACAAAATGTACAACACACAAGGAACCGCTCAATGCACACAACTCACAACCACGCACGTCACACATTGCACGCCACACGGAGAAAATTACACAGAGCAGTGAACTCGACACGCAGTAAAGATCCCACACCACACGTAGTACCTACTCTACACACACAACATGGACAACACACACAAAATAAACAAGGCCCACAGATCACAGTCAACACAAGCCCAAACACACAAGAACACACAGCACACACAGCACAGCCAAACGGAATACACACAGAATCACAACACAAACACCACAAATCATTCACTACCGCATATCAACCACAAATACAGCACACTACACGAAAGAATTCCAGAAAGCACAACACGCACGGATCAAACACGCACAATACACAGTAATAAACACATAACACACAACGCACACAGCAAGACATAAAAAAAGAAGCAGAAACGACACACAGCACACACAACACAACACACACAAAATGTGCATCACAACAGCGCAGACAACACTCACTACATACAACACTCGCAGAACATACAACACACCGGCCACACACAACACACATGGAGAGCACCAACACAACACATACAACGCACACGAAAAACACCCACAACACGCCAAAGAGTTTACATACAACCTCTCAACACACAAACATCGCCTCACCCTAAACAACAAACCCCACACACACCGAGCACATGACTGCACACAATACCCATGAACCACGGTTCTCAGAGTAAACACAACACACACAGTGAGGGACACTGACCAAGCATGACCACACACAGTACACACATCACAAATTACACTCAATACTCAAACAGCGAACCCCACACACCACCTGTCAAACACAAACCCACGGTAATCACAACCACATGCAGAACCCGCACCACACACAACACATGCGAAATGACATGGAAGAAATACACAAACCACAAAAGAACACCGAATTTATGAAACACATTTCACAGACTGCACACACCACACAAAACACACATGAAACATACAGCACACAGGGCCTCACAGAACGCACAATGCGAAGCACACAACCTACATACAAAGCACGTCAGACAGAGCACACAATTAATATCCCACTCAACACGTAAAGCACACAGAGGACACAACACAAAGCACAATATGCCAAACAGATTAGGATACACCCAACACACATGCAACTGAGAGCACAATACGTTGCACATCACGGAACACACGTGCGGTCCCATCACACACTAAACATGAAACAGAAAACCATTCACAGACCACATAACATTCCCGACCGTGAACACAACATGCTACAAAAAAGTCACCAAACGTACGACACACAAAGACACACTCCAAGCACGCAACACCCAGCGCAGGACCGCCCACAAACACACCAGTCTCACAGCCCTCCACAGAGCAATACACACAGAACATACCCTACAAACAACAAAGTACCCAAACTGCACACCTCACAATCGCAACAGTCACAACACAGAAAGAACACAACACACGGGAAACACACGCTCAGACACATAAACACTGCCATGCACATTAAGCCAGCAGACCACAGACATCAGAGCTAAAAACACACCATAACGCAGTATGCAAAACGCAACACAACACAGAATACACACCCAATCACACAACAAACACCACAACCCATGCCCTACAGTATAAACAAAAGACGAACGACGCACTTCACACATGACACAAAACCCACAAACACAAAGGACCACACAGAAAGACGCACAACGCAAACATCGCACACAACACACACATTAAAAGAAACACATCAACACATTGCCGCAACACACAAAATAATACACAAATTACAGAGCAATACATCACACAACACACAAACATCACACACAATTTATACATCACACCTCATAACACACACAACAACCTGCAGTAACAACACAACACACAGACCGATGCAACCACTACATACCATACATAAAGCCACACGCTCAAGGAATAACCACAATAAACTTAAGTAAACTCCCACAAACACAAAGACAGAGGACACACACAAACTCAGCACGCTAAAAGCACAACAGATGAAACAACATACAGCACAAACATCACAGGACATAAAGGCACACGATTCTCAGACACCACGGTTAGCCATATACACACCACACACAATGAGGTACACGACACGAGCAAAACCACATACAGATAACACGTGTCCCCTCACACACTTAATCAATCACACACACAGCCTCTCAAACACAGCCAAACACGTATCAGAATCACATATGCATCACACACAGAAAACATACAAAACCACATGAAAGCAAACAACCAAGAATAAAGGCAGATAGCACACTTTTCTAACACTGAACACCCCACTCACAACCGCACGCAGACACCCCACACGCATGTATACACGGGCACCTTTACGCAATGCGCGCACAAACACACACACACACACAACATAAAGTAAAAACACAACAGTCACAGGGCGCACACCAGACACAACAGAGCACATGTTTCTCCTAAAACACACAAGTCACATTTGCAAGAGTACATGCACCACGCACCGTGAGGAACACCAAACACAACCACACACAGGTGACATATCTCACTTCGCAAACATAACAAGCACCCTCACATCACAACTCAAACACAACCATACGCAAATCACAATCACATACGGAAAACACACACAAAACAAATCCCTAGGCAAAACACACACAACCCACAAAGAAGACAAAGAGCGCACATTGCATACACTACACTCTGCAAGCACAACCACGCACAGACACAAAACACGTACATCCTCACGCAGGAGCACAACGCAGAGCACACACACAACACAGAAACATGCGAAACAAGGGTCCCAAGACACAGACCACACACCTCAAGGCACATAACTGCTCACAAAACACACACGGAAAACACTGCACAGACTACGTACTGCACACACCATGAGACATACTGAACAAGCGAAACCGCACAGTCAACACTTCTGATATCACGTGCATAACTCAAACAGCCAAACACACACACACAACCTCTCTAACACAACCACACACAAATCACAAACTCCACACATAAGACGGACACAACACATACTAATAATCCACAGACTACTCCCCTATGACGCACTACACACAACACACACAGCCACAAGCAGGCAGTATAGAGCACACACAGGTGCACGCAGACAGCTCGAAAAATCACACCCAAAATACACACTCACAGAACACATCAGACGCAACGCAAAACTAACATCACACAGAATGCTCAAAATACAGAGACCACCCAACATCTATCCTGTATGTAACACACAGAAAGCATATAGACAGCACTCACACAACCCAGAACACAGTACACAACAGAAAGCAGAAAGACCAGACGCAGTACACATGAAACACGACGACGGAAGGCAGACAACAGAAACACAACACACACACAAACACCAACGGATAACTCATAAAAAATGACAAGATATACAACACACAAAGAACCACTCAGTGCACAGAACACACAGCTCACGACCACACCCATGACACATTGCACGCCACACAGAGAAAGTATGCAGAACAATGTACTCAACAAGCAGCAAAGAACCCATAACACACATTGTACATTCACAACACACACCACATATACAAGCACCAGTAGAACACTCATAAAAAATGACAAAATGTACAACACACAAGGAACCGCTCAATGCACACAACTCACAACCACGCACGTCACACATTGCACGCCACACGGAGAAAATTACACAGAGCAGTGAACTCGACACGCAGTAAAGATCCCACACCACACGTAGTACCTACTCTACACACACAACATGGACAACACACACAAAATAAACAAGGCCCACAGATCACAGTCAACACAAGCCCAAACACACAAGAACACACAGCACACACAGCACAGCCAAACGGAATACACACAGAATCACAACACAAACACCACAAATCATTCACTACCGCATATCAACCACAAATACAGCACACTACACGAAAGAATTCCAGAAAGCACAACACGCACGGATCAAACACGCACAATACACAGTAATAAACACATAACACACAACGCACACAGCAAGACATAAAAAAAAGAAGCAGAAACGACACACAGCACACACAACACAACACACACAAAATGTGCATCACAACAGCGCAGACAACACTCACTACATACAACACTCGCAGAACATACAACACACCGGCCACACACAACACACATGGAGAGCACCAACACAACACATACAACGCACACGAAAAACACCCACAACACGCCAAAGAGTTTACATACAACCTCTCAACACACAAACATCGCCTCACCCTAAACAACAAACCCCACACACACCGAGCACATGACTGCACACAATACCCATGAACCACGGTTCTCAGAGTAAACACAACACACACAGTGAGGGACACTGACCAAGCATGACCACACACAGTACACACATCACAAATTACACTCAATACTCAAACAGCGAACCCCACACACCACCTGTCAAACACAAACCCACGGTAATCACAACCACATGCAGAACCCGCACCACACACAACACATGTGAAATGACATGGAAGAAATACACAAACCACAAAAGAACACCGAATTTATGAAACACATTTCACAGACTGCACACACCACACAAAACACACATGAAACATACAGCACACAGGGCCTCACAGAACGCACAATGCGAAGCACACAACCTACATACAAAGCACGTCAGACAGAGCACACAATTAATATCCCACTCAACACGTAAAGCACACAGAGGACACAACACAAAGCACAATATGCCAAACAGATTAGGATACACCCAACACACATGCAACTGAGAGCACAATACGTTGCACATCACGGAACACACGTGCGGTCCCATCACACACTAAACATGAAACAGAAAACCATTCACAGACCACATAACATTCCCGACCGTGAACACAACATGCTACAAAAAAGTCACCAAACGTACGACACACAAAGACACACTCCAAGCACGCAACACCCAGCGCAGGACCGCCCACAAACACACCAGTCTCACAGCCCTCCACAGAGCAATACACACAGAACATACCCTACAAACAACAAAGTACCCAAACTGCACACCTCACAATCGCAACAGTCACAACACAGAAAGAACACAACACACGGGAAACACACGCTCAGACACATAAACACTGCCATGCACATTAAGCCAGCAGACCACAGACATCAGAGCTAAAAACACACCATAACGCAGTATGCAAAACGCAACACAACACAGAATACACACCCAATCACACAACAAACACCACAACCCATGCCCTACAGTATAAACAAAAGACGAACGACGCACTTCACACATGACACAAAACCCACAAACACAAAGGACCACACAGAAAGACGCACAACGCAAACATCGCACACAACACACACATTAAAAGAAACACATCAACACATTGCCGCAACACACAAAATAATACACAAATTACAGAGCAATACATCACACAACACACAAACATCACACACAATTTATACATCACACCTCATAACACACACAACAACCTGCAGTAACAACACAACACACAGACCGATGCAACCACTACATACCATACGTAAAGCCACACGCTCAAGGAATAACCACAATAAACTTAAGTAAACTCCCACAAACACAAAGACAGAGGACACACACAAACTCAGCACGCTAAAAGCACAACAGATGAAACAACATACAGCACAAACATCACAGGACATAAAGGCACACGATTCTCAGACACCACGGTTAGCCATATACACACCACACACACAATGAGGTACACGACACGAGCAAAACCACATACAGATAACACGTGTCCCCTCACACACTTAATCAATCACACACACAGCCTCTCAAACACAGTCAAACACGTATCAGAATCTCATATGCATCACACACAGAAAACATACAAAACCACATGAAAGCAAACAACCAAGAATAAAGGCAGATAGCACACTTTTCTAACACTGAACACCCCACTCACAACCGCACGCAGACACCCCACACGCATGTATACACGGGCACCTTTACGCAATGCGCGCACAAACACACACACACACACAACATAAAGTAAAAACACAACAGTCACAGGGCGCACACCAGACACAACAGAGCACATGTTTCTCCTAAAACACACAAGTCACATTTGCAAGAGTACATGCACCACGCACCGTGAGGAACACCAAACACAACCACACACAGGTGACATATCTCACTTCGCAAACATAACAAGCACCCTCACATCACAACTCAAACACAACCATACGCAAATCACAATCACATACGGAAAACACACACAAAACAAATCCCTAGGCAAAACACACACAACCCACAAAGAAGACAAAGAGCGCACATTGCATACACTACACTCTGCAAGCACAACCACGCACAGACACAAAACACGTACATCCTCACGCAGGAGCACAACGCAGAGCACACACACAACACAGAAACATGCGAAACAAGGGTCCCAAGACACAGACCACACACCTCAAGGCACATAACTGCTCACAAAACACACACGGAAAACACTGCACAGACTACGTACTGCACACACCATGAGACATACTGAACAAGCGAAACCGCACAGTCAACACTTCTGATATCACGTGCATAACTCAAACAGCCAAACACACACACACAACCTCTCTAACACAACCACACACAAATCACAAACTCCACACATAAGACGGACACAACACATACTAATAATCCACAGACTACTCCCCTATGACGCACTACACACAACACACACAGCCACAAGCAGGCAGTATAGAGCACACACAGGTGCACGCAGACAGCTCGAAAAATCACACCCAAAATACACACTCACAGAACACATCAGACGCAACGCAAAACTAACATCACACAGAATGCTCAAAATACAGAGACCACCCAACATCTATCCTGTATGTAACACACAGAAAGCATATAGACAGCGCTCACACAACCCAGAACACAGTACACAACAGAAAGCAGAAAGACCAGACGCAGTACACATGAAACACGACGACGGAAGGCAGACAACAGAAACACAACACACACACAAACACCAACGGATAACTCATAAAAAATGACAAGATATACAACACACAAAGAACCACTCAGTGCACAGAACACACAGCTCACGACCACACCCATGACACATTGCACGCCACACAGAGAAAGTATGCAGAACAATGTACTCAACAAGCAGCAAAGAACCCATAACACACATTGTACATTCACAACACACACCACATATACAAGCACCAGTAGAACACTCATAAAAAATGACAAAATGTACAACACACAAGGAACCGCTCAATGCACACAACTCACAACCACGCACGTCACACATTGCACGCCACACGGAGAAAATTACACAGAGCAGTGAACTCGACACGCAGTAAAGATCCCACACCACACGTAGTACCTACTCTACACACACAACATGGACAACACACACAAAATAAACAAGGCCCACAGATCACAGTCAACACAAGCCCAAACACACAAGAACACACAGCACACACAGCACAGCCAAACGGAATACACACAGAATCACAACACAAACACCACAAATCATTCACTACCGCATATCAACCACAAATACAGCACACTACACGAAAGAATTCCAGAAAGCACAACACGCACGGATCAAACACGCACAATACACAGTAATAAACCCATAACACACAACGCACACAGCAAGACATAAAAAAAGAAGCAGAAACGACACACAGCACACACAACACAACGCACACAAAAATGTGCATCACAACAGCGCAGACAACACTCACTACATACAACACTCGCAGAACATACAACACACCGGCCACACACAACACACATGGAGAGCGCCAACACAACACATACAACGCACACGAAAAACACCCACAACACGCCAAAGAGTTTACATACAACCTCTCAACACACAAACATCGCCTCACCCTAAACAACAAACCCCACACACATCGAGCACATGACTGCACACAATACCCATGAACCACGGTTCTCAGAGTAAACACAACACACACAGTGAGGGACACTGACCAAGCATGACCACACACAGTACACACATCACAAATTACACTCAATACTCAAACAGCGAACCCCACACACCACCTGTCAAACACAAACCCACGGTAATCACAACCACATGCAGAACCCGCACCACACACAACACATGCGAAATGACATGGAAGAAATACACAAACCAGAAAAGAACACCGAATTTATGAAACACATTTCACAGACTGCACACACCACACAAAACACACATGAAACATACAGCACACAGGGCCTCACAGAACGCACAATGCGAAGCACACAACCTACATACAAAGCACGTCAGACAGAGCACACAATTAATATCCCACTCAACACGTAAAGCACACAGAGGACACAACACAAAGCACAATATGCCAAACAGATTAGGATACACCCAACACACATGCAACTGAGAGCACAATACGTTGCACATCACGGAACACACGTGCGGTCCCATCACACACTAAACATGAAACAGAAAACCATTCACAGACCACATAACATTCCCGACCGTGAACACAACATGCTACAAAAAAGTCACCAAACGTACGACACACAAAGACACACTCCAAGCACGCAACACCCAGCGCAGGACCGCCCACAAACACACCAGTCTCACAGCCCTCCACAGAGCAATACACACAGAACATACCCTACAAACAACAAAGTACCCAAACTGCACACCTCACAATCGCAACAGTCACAACACAGAAAGAACACAACACACGGGAAACACACGCTCAGACACATAAACACTGCCATGCACATTAAGCCAGCAGACCACAGACATCAGAGCTAAAAACACACCATAACGCAGTATGCAAAACGCAACACAACACAGAATACACACCCAATCACACAACAAACACCACAACCCATGCCCTACAGTATAAACAAAAGACGAACGACGCACTTCACACATGACACAAAACCCACAAACACAAAGGACCACACAGAAAGACGCACAACGCAAACATCGCACACAACACACACATTAAAAGAAACACATCAACACATTGCCGCAACACACAAAATAATACACAAATTACAGAGCAATACATCACACAACACACAAACATCACACACAATTTATACATCACACCTCATAACACACACAACAACCTGCAGTAACAACACAACACACAGACCGATGCAACCACTACATACCATACGTAAAGCTACACGCTCAAGGAATAACCACAATAAACTTAAGTAAACTCCCACAAACACAAAGACAGAGGACACACACAAACTCAGCACGCTAAAAGCACAACAGATGAAACAACATACAGCACAAACATCACAGGACATAAAGGCACATGATTCTCAGACACCACGGTTAGCCATATACACACCACACACACAATGAGGTACACGACACGAGCAAAACCACATACAGATAACACGTGTCCCCTCACACACTTAATCAATCACACACACAGCCTCTCAAACACAGCCAAACACGTATCAGAATCACATATGCATCACACACAGAAAACATACAAAACCACATGAAAGCAAACAACCAAGAATAAAGGCAGATAGCACACTTTTCTAACACTGAACACCCCACTCACAACCGCACGCAGACACCCCACACGCATGTATACACGGGCACCTTTACGCAATGCGCGCACAAACACACACACACACACAACATAAAGTAAAAACACAACAGTCACAGGGCGCACACCAGACACAACAGAGCACATGTTTCTCCTAAAACACACAAGTCACATTTGCAAGAGTACATGCACCACGCACCGTGAGGAACACCAAACACAACCACACACAGGTGACATATCTCACTTCGCAAACATAACAAGCACCCTCACATCACAACTCAAACACAACCATACGCAAATCACAATCACATACGGAAAACACACACAAAACAAATCCCTAGGCAAAACACACACAACCCACAAAGAAGACAAAGAGCGCACATTGCATACACTACACTCTGCAAGCACAACCACGCACAGACACAAAACACGTACATCCTCACGCAGGAGCACAACGCAGAGCACACACACAACACAGAAACATGCGAAACAAGGGTCCCAAGACACAGACCACACACCTCAAGGCACATAACTGCTCACAAAACACACACGGAAAACACTGCACAGACTACGTACTGCACACACCATGAGACATACTGAACAAGCGAAACCGCACAGTCAACACTTCTGATATCACGTGCATAACTCAGCCAAACACACACACACAACCTCTCTAACACAACCACACACAAATCACAAACTCCACACATAAGACGGACACAACACATACTAATAATCCACAGACTACTCCCCTATGACGCACTACACACAACACACACAGCCACAAGCAGGCAGTATAGAGCACACACAGGTGCACGCAGACAGCTCGAAAAATCACACCCAAAATACACACTCACAGAACACATCAGACGCAACGCAAAACTAACATCACACAGAATGCTCAAAATACAGAGACCACCCAACATCTATCCTGTATGTAACACACAGAAAGCATATAGACAGCGCTCACACAACCCAGAACACAGTACACAACAGAAAGCAGAAAGACCAGACGCAGTACACATGAAACACGACGACGGAAGGCAGACAACAGAAACACAACACACACACAAACACCAACGGATAACTCATAAAAAGTGACAAGATATACAACACACAAAGAACCACTCAGTGCACAGAACACACAGCTCACGACCACACCCATGACACATTGCACGCCACACAGAGAAAGTATGCAGAACAATGTACTCAACAAGCAGCAAAGAACCCATAACACACATTGTACATTCACAACACACACCACATATACAAGCACCAGTAGAACACTCATAAAAAATGACAAAATGTACAACACACAAGGAACCGCTCAATGCACACAACTCACAACCACGCACGTCACACATTGCACGCCACACGGAGAAAATTACACAGAGCAGTGAACTCGACACGCAGTAAAGATCCCACACCACACGTAGTACCTACTCTACACACACAACATGGACAACACACACAAAATAAACAAGGCCCACAGATCACAGTCAACACAAGCCCAAACACACAAGAACACACAGCACACACAGCACAGCCAAACGGAATACACACAGAATCACAACACAAACACCACAAATCATTCACTACCGCATATCAACCACAAATACAGCACACTACACGAAAGAATTCCAGAAAGCACAACACGCACGGATCAAACACGCACAATACACAGTAATAAACACATAACACACAACGCACACAGCAAGACATAAAAAAAGAAGCAGAAACGACACACAGCACACACAACACAACACACACAAAATGTGCATCACAACAGCGCAGACAACACTCACTACATACAACACTCGCAGAACATACAACACACCGGCCACACACAACACACATGGAGAGCACCAACACAACACATACAACGCACACGAAAAACACCCACAACACGCCAAAGAGTTTACATACAACCTCTCAACACACAAACATCGCCTCACCCTAAACAACAAACCCCACACACACCGAGCACATGACTGCACACAATACCCATGAACCACGGTTCTCAGAGTAAACACAACACACACAGTGAGGGACACTGACCAAGCATGACCACACACAGTACACACATCACAAATTACACTCAATACTCAAACAGCGAACCCCACACACCACCTGTCAAACACAAACCCACGGTAATCACAACCACATGCAGAACCCGCACCACACACAACACATGCGAAATGACATGGAAGAAATACACAAACCACAAAAGAACACCGAATTTATGAAACACATTTCACAGACTGCACACACCACACAAAACACACATGAAACATACAGCACACAGGGCCTCACAGAACGCACAATGCGAAGCACACAACCTACATACAAAGCACGTCAGACAGAGCACACAATTAATATCCCACTCAACACGTAAAGCACACAGAGGACACAACACAAAGCACAATATGCCAAACAGATTAGGATACACCCAACACACATGCAACTGAGAGCACAATACGTTGCACATCACGGAACACACGTGCGGTCCCATCACACACTAAACATGAAACAGAAAACCATTCACAGACCACATAACATTCCCGACCGTGAACACAACATGCTACAAAAAAGTCACCAAACGTACGACACACAAAGACACACTCCAAGCACGCAACACCCAGCGCAGGACCGCCCACAAACACACCAGTCTCACAGCCCTCCACAGAGCAATACACACAGAACATACCCTACAAACAACAAAGTACCCAAACTGCACACCTCACAATCGCAACAGTCACAACACAGAAAGAACACAACACACGGGAAACACACGCTCAGACACATAAACACTGCCATGCACATTAAGCCAGCAGACCACAGACATCAGAGCTAAAAACACACCATAACGCAGTATGCAAAACGCAACACAACACAGAATACACACCCAATCACACAACAAACACCACAACCCATGCCCTACAGTATAAACAAAAGACGAACGACGCACTTCACACATGACACAAAACCCACAAACACAAAGGACCACACAGAAAGACGCACAACGCAAACATCGCACACAACACACACATTAAAAGAAACACATCAACACATTGCCGCAACACACAAAATAATACACAAATTACAGAGCAATACATCACACAACACACAAACATCACACACAATTTATACATCACACCTCATAACACACACAACAACCTGCAGTAACAACACAACACACAGACCGATGCAACCACTACATACCATACATAAAGCCACACGCTCAAGGAATAACCACAATAAACTTAAGTAAACTCCCACAAACACAAAGACAGAGGACACACACAAACTCAGCACGCTAAAAGCACAACAGATGAAACAACATACAGCACAAACATCACAGGACATAAAGGCACACGATTCTCAGACACCACGGTTAGCCATATACACACCACACACAATGAGGTACACGACACGAGCAAAACCACATACAGATAACACGTGTCCCCTCACACACTTAATCAATCACACACACAGCCTCTCAAACACAGCCAAACACGTATCAGAATCACATATGCATCACACACAGAAAACATACAAAACCACATGAAAGCAAACAACCAAGAATAAAGGCAGATAGCACACTTTTCTAACACTGAACACCCCACTCACAACCGCACGCAGACACCCCACACGCATGTATACACGGGCACCTTTACGCAATGCGCGCACAAACACACACACACACACAACATAAAGTAAAAACACAACAGTCACAGGGCGCACACCAGACACAACAGAGCACATGTTTCTCCTAAAACACACAAGTCACATTTGCAAGAGTACATGCACCACGCACCGTGAGGAACACCAAACACAACCACACACAGGTGACATATCTCACTTCGCAAACATAACAAGCACCCTCACATCACAACTCAAACACAACCATACGCAAATCACAATCACATACGGAAAACACACACAAAACAAATCCCTAGGCAAAACACACACAACCCACAAAGAAGACAAAGAGCGCACATTGCATACACTACACTCTGCAAGCACAACCACGCACAGACACAAAACACGTACATCCTCACGCAGGAGCACAACGCAGAGCACACACACAACACAGAAACATGCGAAACAAGGGTCCCAAGACACAGACCACACACCTCAAGGCACATAACTGCTCACAAAACACACACGGAAAACACTGCACAGACTACGTACTGCACACACCATGAGACATACTGAACAAGCGAAACCGCACAGTCAACACTTCTGATATCACGTGCATAACTCAAACAGCCAAACACACACACACAACCTCTCTAACACAACCACACACAAATCACAAACTCCACACATAAGACGGACACAACACATACTAATAATCCACAGACTACTCCCCTATGACGCACTACACACAACACACACAGCCACAAGCAGGCAGTATAGAGCACACACAGGTGCACGCAGACAGCTCGAAAAATCACACCCAAAATACACACTCACAGAACACATCAGACGCAACGCAAAACTAACATCACACAGAATGCTCAAAATACAGAGACCACCCAACATCTATCCTGTATGTAACACACAGAAAGCATATAGACAGCACTCACACAACCCAGAACACAGTACACAACAGAAAGCAGAAAGACCAGACGCAGTACACATGAAACACGACGACGGAAGGCAGACAACAGAAACACAACACACACACAAACACCAACGGATAACTCATAAAAAATGACAAGATATACAACACACAAAGAACCACTCAGTGCACAGAACACACAGCTCACGACCACACCCATGACACATTGCACGCCACACAGAGAAAGTATGCAGAACAATGTACTCAACAAGCAGCAAAGAACCCATAACACACATTGTACATTCACAACACACACCACATATACAAGCACCAGTAGAACACTCATAAAAAATGACAAAATGTACAACACACAAGGAACCGCTCAATGCACACAACTCACAACCACGCACGTCACACATTGCACGCCACACGGAGAAAATTACACAGAGCAGTGAACTCGACACGCAGTAAAGATCCCACACCACACGTAGTACCTACTCTACACACACAACATGGACAACACACACAAAATAAACAAGGCCCACAGATCACAGTCAACACAAGCCCAAACACACAAGAACACACAGCACACACAGCACAGCCAAACGGAATACACACAGAATCACAACACAAACACCACAAATCATTCACTACCGCATATCAACCACAAATACAGCACACTACACGAAAGAATTCCAGAAAGCACAACACGCACGGATCAAACACGCACAATACACAGTAATAAACACATAACACACAACGCACACAGCAAGACATAAAAAAAAGAAGCAGAAACGACACACAGCACACACAACACAACACACACAAAATGTGCATCACAACAGCGCAGACAACACTCACTACATACAACACTCGCAGAACATACAACACACCGGCCACACACAACACACATGGAGAGCACCAACACAACACATACAACGCACACGAAAAACACCCACAACACGCCAAAGAGTTTACATACAACCTCTCAACACACAAACATCGCCTCACCCTAAACAACAAACCCCACACACACCGAGCACATGACTGCACACAATACCCATGAACCACGGTTCTCAGAGTAAACACAACACACACAGTGAGGGACACTGACCAAGCATGACCACACACAGTACACACATCACAAATTACACTCAATACTCAAACAGCGAACCCCACACACCACCTGTCAAACACAAACCCACGGTAATCACAACCACATGCAGAACCCGCACCACACACAACACATGCGAAATGACATGGAAGAAATACACAAACCACAAAAGAACACCGAATTTATGAAACACATTTCACAGACTGCACACACCACACAAAACACACATGAAACATACAGCACACAGGGCCTCACAGAACGCACAATGCGAAGCACACAACCTACATACAAAGCACGTCAGACAGAGCACACAATTAATATCCCACTCAACACGTAAAGCACACAGAGGACACAACACAAAGCACAATATGCCAAACAGATTAGGATACACCCAACACACATGCAACTGAGAGCACAATACGTTGCACATCACGGAACACACGTGCGGTCCCATCACACACTAAACATGAAACAGAAAACCATTCACAGACCACATAACATTCCCGACCGTGAACACAACATGCTACAAAAAAGTCACCAAACGTACGACACACAAAGACACACTCCAAGCACGCAACACCCAGCGCAGGACCGCCCACAAACACACCAGTCTCACAGCCCTCCACAGAGCAATACACACAGAACATACCCTACAAACAACAAAGTACCCAAACTGCACACCTCACAATCGCAACAGTCACAACACAGAAAGAACACAACACACGGGAAACACACGCTCAGACACATAAACACTGCCATGCACATTAAGCCAGCAGACCACAGACATCAGAGCTAAAAACACACCATAACGCAGTATGCAAAACGCAACACAACACAGAATACACACCCAATCACACAACAAACACCACAACCCATGCCCTACAGTATAAACAAAAGACGAACGACGCACTTCACACATGACACAAAACCCACAAACACAAAGGACCACACAGAAAGACGCACAACGCAAACATCGCACACAACACACACATTAAAAGAAACACATCAACACATTGCCGCAACACACAAAATAATACACAAATTACAGAGCAATACATCACACAACACACAAACATCACACACAATTTATACATCACACCTCATAACACACACAACAACCTGCAGTAACAACACAACACACAGACCGATGCAACCACTACATACCATACGTAAAGCCACACGCTCAAGGAATAACCACAATAAACTTAAGTAAACTCCCACAAACACAAAGACAGAGGACACACACAAACTCAGCACGCTAAAAGCACAACAGATGAAACAACATACAGCACAAACATCACAGGACATAAAGGCACACGATTCTCAGACACCACGGTTAGCCATATACACACCACACACACAATGAGGTACACGACACGAGCAAAACCACATACAGATAACACGTGTCCCCTCACACACTTAATCAATCACACACACAGCCTCTCAAACACAGTCAAACACGTATCAGAATCTCATATGCATCACACACAGAAAACATACAAAACCACATGAAAGCAAACAACCAAGAATAAAGGCAGATAGCACACTTTTCTAACACTGAACACCCCACTCACAACCGCACGCAGACACCCCACACGCATGTATACACGGGCACCTTTACGCAATGCGCGCACAAACACACACACACACACAACATAAAGTAAAAACACAACAGTCACAGGGCGCACACCAGACACAACAGAGCACATGTTTCTCCTAAAACACACAAGTCACATTTGCAAGAGTACATGCACCACGCACCGTGAGGAACACCAAACACAACCACACACAGGTGACATATCTCACTTCGCAAACATAACAAGCACCCTCACATCACAACTCAAACACAACCATACGCAAATCACAATCACATACGGAAAACACACACAAAACAAATCCCTAGGCAAAACACACACAACCCACAAAGAAGACAAAGAGCGCACATTGCATACACTACACTCTGCAAGCACAACCACGCACAGACACAAAACACGTACATCCTCACGCAGGAGCACAACGCAGAGCACACACACAACACAGAAACATGCGAAACAAGGGTCCCAAGACACAGACCACACACCTCAAGGCACATAACTGCTCACAAAACACACACGGAAAACACTGCACAGACTACGTACTGCACACACCATGAGACATACTGAACAAGCGAAACCGCACAGTCAACACTTCTGATATCACGTGCATAACTCAAACAGCCAAACACACACACACAACCTCTCTAACACAACCACACACAAATCACAAACTCCACACATAAGACGGACACAACACATACTAATAATCCACAGACTACTCCCCTATGACGCACTACACACAACACACACAGCCACAAGCAGGCAGTATAGAGCACACACAGGTGCACGCAGACAGCTCGAAAAATCACACCCAAAATACACACTCACAGAACACATCAGACGCAACGCAAAACTAACATCACACAGAATGCTCAAAATACAGAGACCACCCAACATCTATCCTGTATGTAACACACAGAAAACATATAGACAGCGCTCACACAACCCAGAACACAGTACACAACAGAAAGCAGAAAGACCAGACGCAGTACACATGAAACACGACGACGGAAGGCAGACAACAGAAACACAACACACACACAAACACCAACGGATAACTCATAAAAAATGACAAGATATACAACACACAAAGAACCACTCAGTGCACAGAACACACAGCTCACGACCACACCCATGACACATTGCACGCCACACAGAGAAAGTATGCAGAACAATGTACTCAACAAGCAGCAAAGAACCCATAACACACATTGTACATTCACAACACACACCACATATACAAGCACCAGTAGAACACTCATAAAAAATGACAAAATGTACAACACACAAGGAACCGCTCAATGCACACAACTCACAACCACGCACGTCACACATTGCACGCCACACGGAGAAAATTACACAGAGCAGTGAACTCGACACGCAGTAAAGATCCCACACCACACGTAGTACCTACTCTACACACACAACATGGACAACACACACAAAATAAACAAGGCCCACAGATCACAGTCAACACAAGCCCAAACACACAAGAACACACAGCACACACAGCACAGCCAAACGGAATACACACAGAATCACAACACAAACACCACAAATCATTCACTACCGCATATCAACCACAAATACAGCACACTACACGAAAGAATTCCAGAAAGCACAACACGCACGGATCAAACACGCACAATACACAGTAATAAACCCATAACACACAACGCACACAGCAAGACATAAAAAAAGAAGCAGAAACGACACACAGCACACACAACACAACGCACACAAAAATGTGCATCACAACAGCGCAGACAACACTCACTACATACAACACTCGCAGAACATACAACACACCGGCCACACACAACACACATGGAGAGCGCCAACACAACACATACAACGCACACGAAAAACACCCACAACACGCCAAAGAGTTTACATACAACCTCTCAACACACAAACATCGCCTCACCCTAAACAACAAACCCCACACACATCGAGCACATGACTGCACACAATACCCATGAACCACGGTTCTCAGAGTAAACACAACACACACAGTGAGGGACACTGACCAAGCATGACCACACACAGTACACACATCACAAATTACACTCAATACTCAAACAGCGAACCCCACACACCACCTGTCAAACACAAACCCACGGTAATCACAACCACATGCAGAACCCGCACCACACACAACACATGCGAAATGACATGGAAGAAATACACAAACCAGAAAAGAACACCGAATTTATGAAACACATTTCACAGACTGCACACACCACACAAAACACACATGAAACATACAGCACACAGGGCCTCACAGAACGCACAATGCGAAGCACACAACCTACATACAAAGCACGTCAGACAGAGCACACAATTAATATCCCACTCAACACGTAAAGCACACAGAGGACACAACACAAAGCACAATATGCCAAACAGATTAGGATACACCCAACACACATGCAACTGAGAGCACAATACGTTGCACATCACGGAACACACGTGCGGTCCCATCACACACTAAACATGAAACAGAAAACCATTCACAGACCACATAACATTCCCGACCGTGAACACAACATGCTACAAAAAAGTCACCAAACGTACGACACACAAAGACACACTCCAAGCACGCAACACCCAGCGCAGGACCGCCCACAAACACACCAGTCTCACAGCCCTCCACAGAGCAATACACACAGAACATACCCTACAAACAACAAAGTACCCAAACTGCACACCTCACAATCGCAACAGTCACAACACAGAAAGAACACAACACACGGGAAACACACGCTCAGACACATAAACACTGCCATGCACATTAAGCCAGCAGACCACAGACATCAGAGCTAAAAACACACCATAACGCAGTATGCAAAACGCAACACAACACAGAATACACACCCAATCACACAACAAACACCACAACCCATGCCCTACAGTATAAACAAAAGACGAACGACGCACTTCACACATGACACAAAACCCACAAACACAAAGGACCACACAGAAAGACGCACAACGCAAACATCGCACACAACACACACATTAAAAGAAACACATCAACACATTGCCGCAACACACAAAATAATACACAAATTACAGAGCAATACATCACACAACACACAAACATCACACACAATTTATACATCACACCTCATAACACACACAACAACCTGCAGTAACAACACAACACACAGACCGATGCAACCACTACATACCATACGTAAAGCTACACGCTCAAGGAATAACCACAATAAACTTAAGTAAACTCCCACAAACACAAAGACAGAGGACACACACAAACTCAGCACGCTAAAAGCACAACAGATGAAACAACATACAGCACAAACATCACAGGACATAAAGGCACATGATTCTCAGACACCACGGTTAGCCATATACACACCACACACACAATGAGGTACACGACACGAGCAAAACCACATACAGATAACACGTGTCCCCTCACACACTTAATCAATCACACACACAGCCTCTCAAACACAGCCAAACACGTATCAGAATCACATATGCATCACACACAGAAAACATACAAAACCACATGAAAGCAAACAACCAAGAATAAAGGCAGATAGCACACTTTTCTAACACTGAACACCCCACTCACAACCGCACGCAGACACCCCACACGCATGTATACACGGGCACCTTTACGCAATGCGCGCACAAACACACACACACACACAACATAAAGTAAAAACACAACAGTCACAGGGCGCACACCAGACACAACAGAGCACATGTTTCTCCTAAAACACACAAGTCACATTTGCAAGAGTACATGCACCACGCACCGTGAGGAACACCAAACACAACCACACACAGGTGACATATCTCACTTCGCAAACATAACAAGCACCCTCACATCACAACTCAAACACAACCATACGCAAATCACAATCACATACGGAAAACACACACAAAACAAATCCCTAGGCAAAACACACACAACCCACAAAGAAGACAAAGAGCGCACATTGCATACACTACACTCTGCAAGCACAACCACGCACAGACACAAAACACGTACATCCTCACGCAGGAGCACAACGCAGAGCACACACACAACACAGAAACATGCGAAACAAGGGTCCCAAGACACAGACCACACACCTCAAGGCACATAACTGCTCACAAAACACACACGGAAAACACTGCACAGACTACGTACTGCACACACCATGAGACATACTGAACAAGCGAAACCGCACAGTCAACACTTCTGATATCACGTGCATAACTCAGCCAAACACACACACACAACCTCTCTAACACAACCACACACAAATCACAAACTCCACACATAAGACGGACACAACACATACTAATAATCCACAGACTACTCCCCTATGACGCACTACACACAACACACACAGCCACAAGCAGGCAGTATAGAGCACACACAGGTGCACGCAGACAGCTCGAAAAATCACACCCAAAATACACACTCACAGAACACATCAGACGCAACGCAAAACTAACATCACACAGAATGCTCAAAATACAGAGACCACCCAACATCTATCCTGTATGTAACACACAGAAAGCATATAGACAGCGCTCACACAACCCAGAACACAGTACACAACAGAAAGCAGAAAGACCAGACGCAGTACACATGAAACACGACGACGGAAGGCAGACAACAGAAACACAACACACACACAAACACCAACGGATAACTCATAAAAAGTGACAAGATATACAACACACAAAGAACCACTCAGTGCACAGAACACACAGCTCACGACCACACCCATGACACATTGCACGCCACACAGAGAAAGTATGCAGAACAATGTACTCAACAAGCAGCAAAGAACCCATAACACACATTGTACATTCACAACACACACCACATATACAAGCACCAGTAGAACACTCATAAAAAATGACAAAATGTACAACACACAAGGAACCGCTCAATGCACACAACTCACAACCACGCACGTCACACATTGCACGCCACACGGAGAAAATTACACAGAGCAGTGAACTCGACACGCAGTAAAGATCCCACACCACACGTAGTACCTACTCTACACACACAACATGGACAACACACACAAAATAAACAAGGCCCACAGATCACAGTCAACACAAGCCCAAACACACAAGAACACACAGCACACACAGCACAGCCAAACGGAATACACACAGAATCACAACACAAACACCACAAATCATTCACTACCGCATATCAACCACAAATACAGCACACTACACGAAAGAATTCCAGAAAGCACAACACGCACGGATCAAACACGCACAATACACAGTAATAAACACATAACACACAACGCACACAGCAAGACATAAAAAAAAAGAAGCAGAAACGACACACAGCACACACAACACAACACACACAAAATGTGCATCACAACAGCGCAGACAACACTCACTACATACAACACTCGCAGAACATACAACACACCGGCCACACACAACACACATGGAGAGCACCAACACAACACATACAACGCACACGAAAAACACCCACAACACGCCAAAGAGTTTACATACAACCTCTCAACACACAAACATCGCCTCACCCTAAACAACAAACCCCACACACACCGAGCACATGACTGCACACAATACCCATGAACCACGGTTCTCAGAGTAAACACAACACACACAGTGAGGGACACTGACCAAGCATGACCACACACAGTACACACATCACAAATTACACTCAATACTCAAACAGCGAACCCCACACACCACCTGTCAAACACAAACCCACGGTAATCACAACCACATGCAGAACCCGCACCACACACAACACATGCGAAATGACATGGAAGAAATACACAAACCACAAAAGAACACCGAATTTATGAAACACATTTCACAGACTGCACACACCACACAAAACACACATGAAACATACAGCACACAGGGCCTCACAGAACGCACAATGCGAAGCACACAACCTACATACAAAGCACGTCAGACAGAGCACACAATTAATATCCCACTCAACACGTAAAGCACACAGAGGACACAACACAAAGCACAATATGCCAAACAGATTAGGATACACCCAACACACATGCAACTGAGAGCACAATACGTTGCACATCACGGAACACACGTGCGGTCCCATCACACACTAAACATGAAACAGAAAACCATTCACAGACCACATAACATTCCCGACCGTGAACACAACATGCTACAAAAAAGTCACCAAACGTACGACACACAAAGACACACTCCAAGCACGCAACACCCAGCGCAGGACCGCCCACAAACACACCAGTCTCACAGCCCTCCACAGAGCAATACACACAGAACATACCCTACAAACAACAAAGTACCCAAACTGCACACCTCACAATCGCAACAGTCACAACACAGAAAGAACACAACACACGGGAAACACACGCTCAGACACATAAACACTGCCATGCACATTAAGCCAGCAGACCACAGACATCAGAGCTAAAAACACACCATAACGCAGTATGCAAAACGCAACACAACACAGAATACACACCCAATCACACAACAAACACCACAACCCATGCCCTACAGTATAAACAAAAGACGAACGACGCACTTCACACATGACACAAAACCCACAAACACAAAGGACCACACAGAAAGACGCACAACGCAAACATCGCACACAACACACACATTAAAAGAAACACATCAACACATTGCCGCAACACACAAAATAATACACAAATTACAGAGCAATACATCACACAACACACAAACATCACACACAATTTATACATCACACCTCATAACACACACAACAACCTGCAGTAACAACACAACACACAGACCGATGCAACCACTACATACCATACGTAAAGCCACACGCTCAAGGAATAACCACAATAAACTTAAGTAAACTCCCACAAACACAAAGACAGAGGACACACACAAACTCAGCACGCTAAAAGCACAACAGATGAAACAACATACAGCACAAACATCACAGGACATAAAGGCACACGATTCTCAGACACCACGGTTAGCCATATACACACCACACACACAATGAGGTACACGACACGAGCAAAACCACATACAGATAACACGTGTCCCCTCACACACTTAATCAATCACACACACAGCCTCTCAAACACAGTCAAACACGTATCAGAATCTCATATGCATCACACACAGAAAACATACAAAACCACATGAAAGCAAACAACCAAGAATAAAGGCAGATAGCACACTTTTCTAACACTGAACACCCCACTCACAACCGCACGCAGACACCCCACACGCATGTATACACGGGCACCTTTACGCAATGCGCGCACAAACACACACACACACACAACATAAAGTAAAAACACAACAGTCACAGGGCGCACACCAGACACAACAGAGCACATGTTTCTCCTAAAACACACAAGTCACATTTGCAAGAGTACATGCACCACGCACCGTGAGGAACACCAAACACAACCACACACAGGTGACATATCTCACTTCGCAAACATAACAAGCACCCTCACATCACAACTCAAACACAACCATACGCAAATCACAATCACATACGGAAAACACACACAAAACAAATCCCTAGGCAAAACACACACAACCCACAAAGAAGACAAAGAGCGCACATTGCATACACTACACTCTGCAAGCACAACCACGCACAGACACAAAACACGTACATCCTCACGCAGGAGCACAACGCAGAGCACACACACAACACAGAAACATGCGAAACAAGGGTCCCAAGACACAGACCACACACCTCAAGGCACATAACTGCTCACAAAACACACACGGAAAACACTGCACAGACTACGTACTGCACACACCATGAGACATACTGAACAAGCGAAACCGCACAGTCAACACTTCTGATATCACGTGCATAACTCAAACAGCCAAACACACACACACAACCTCTCTAACACAACCACACACAAATCACAAACTCCACACATAAGACGGACACAACACATACTAATAATCCACAGACTACTCCCCTATGACGCACTACACACAACACACACAGCCACAAGCAGGCAGTATAGAGCACACACAGGTGCACGCAGACAGCTCGAAAAATCACACCCAAAATACACACTCACAGAACACATCAGACGCAACGCAAAACTAACATCACACAGAATGCTCAAAATACAGAGACCACCCAACATCTATCCTGTATGTAACACACAGAAAACATATAGACAGCGCTCACACAACCCAGAACACAGTACACAACAGAAAGCAGAAAGACCAGACGCAGTACACATGAAACACGACGACGGAAGGCAGACAACAGAAACACAACACACACACAAACACCAACGGATAACTCATAAAAAATGACAAGATATACAACACACAAAGAACCACTCAGTGCACAGAACACACAGCTCACGACCACACCCATGACACATTGCACGCCACACAGAGAAAGTATGCAGAACAATGTACTCAACAAGCAGCAAAGAACCCATAACACACATTGTACATTCACAACACACACCACATATACAAGCACCAGTAGAACACTCATAAAAAATGACAAAATGTACAACACACAAGGAACCGCTCAATGCACACAACTCACAACCACGCACGTCACACATTGCACGCCACACGGAGAAAATTACACAGAGCAGTGAACTCGACACGCAGTAAAGATCCCACACCACACGTAGTACCTACTCTACACACACAACATGGACAACACACACAAAATAAACAAGGCCCACAGATCACAGTCAACACAAGCCCAAACACACAAGAACACACAGCACACACAGCACAGCCAAACGGAATACACACAGAATCACAACACAAACACCACAAATCATTCACTACCGCATATCAACCACAAATACAGCACACTACACGAAAGAATTCCAGAAAGCACAACACGCACGGATCAAACACGCACAATACACAGTAATAAACCCATAACACACAACGCACACAGCAAGACATAAAAAAAGAAGCAGAAACGACACACAGCACACACAACACAACGCACACAAAAATGTGCATCACAACAGCGCAGACAACACTCACTACATACAACACTCGCAGAACATACAACACACCGGCCACACACAACACACATGGAGAGCGCCAACACAACACATACAACGCACACGAAAAACACCCACAACACGCCAAAGAGTTTACATACAACCTCTCAACACACAAACATCGCCTCACCCTAAACAACAAACCCCACACACATCGAGCACATGACTGCACACAATACCCATGAACCACGGTTCTCAGAGTAAACACAACACACACAGTGAGGGACACTGACCAAGCATGACCACACACAGTACACACATCACAAATTACACTCAATACTCAAACAGCGAACCCCACACACCACCTGTCAAACACAAACCCACGGTAATCACAACCACATGCAGAACCCGCACCACACACAACACATGCGAAATGACATGGAAGAAATACACAAACCAGAAAAGAACACCGAATTTATGAAACACATTTCACAGACTGCACACACCACACAAAACACACATGAAACATACAGCACACAGGGCCTCACAGAACGCACAATGCGAAGCACACAACCTACATACAAAGCACGTCAGACAGAGCACACAATTAATATCCCACTCAACACGTAAAGCACACAGAGGACACAACACAAAGCACAATATGCCAAACAGATTAGGATACACCCAACACACATGCAACTGAGAGCACAATACGTTGCACATCACGGAACACACGTGCGGTCCCATCACACACTAAACATGAAACAGAAAACCATTCACAGACCACATAACATTCCCGACCGTGAACACAACATGCTACAAAAAAGTCACCAAACGTACGACACACAAAGACACACTCCAAGCACGCAACACCCAGCGCAGGACCGCCCACAAACACACCAGTCTCACAGCCCTCCACAGAGCAATACACACAGAACATACCCTACAAACAACAAAGTACCCAAACTGCACACCTCACAATCGCAACAGTCACAACACAGAAAGAACACAACACACGGGAAACACACGCTCAGACACATAAACACTGCCATGCACATTAAGCCAGCAGACCACAGACATCAGAGCTAAAAACACACCATAACGCAGTATGCAAAACGCAACACAACACAGAATACACACCCAATCACACAACAAACACCACAACCCATGCCCTACAGTATAAACAAAAGACGAACGACGCACTTCACACATGACACAAAACCCACAAACACAAAGGACCACACAGAAAGACGCACAACGCAAACATCGCACACAACACACACATTAAAAGAAACACATCAACACATTGCCGCAACACACAAAATAATACACAAATTACAGAGCAATACATCACACAACACACAAACATCACACACAATTTATACATCACACCTCATAACACACACAACAACCTGCAGTAACAACACAACACACAGACCGATGCAACCACTACATACCATACGTAAAGCTACACGCTCAAGGAATAACCACAATAAACTTAAGTAAACTCCCACAAACACAAAGACAGAGGACACACACAAACTCAGCACGCTAAAAGCACAACAGATGAAACAACATACAGCACAAACATCACAGGACATAAAGGCACATGATTCTCAGACACCACGGTTAGCCATATACACACCACACACACAATGAGGTACACGACACGAGCAAAACCACATACAGATAACACGTGTCCCCTCACACACTTAATCAATCACACACACAGCCTCTCAAACACAGCCAAACACGTATCAGAATCACATATGCATCACACACAGAAAACATACAAAACCACATGAAAGCAAACAACCAAGAATAAAGGCAGATAGCACACTTTTCTAACACTGAACACCCCACTCACAACCGCACGCAGACACCCCACACGCATGTATACACGGGCACCTTTACGCAATGCGCGCACAAACACACACACACACACAACATAAAGTAAAAACACAACAGTCACAGGGCGCACACCAGACACAACAGAGCACATGTTTCTCCTAAAACACACAAGTCACATTTGCAAGAGTACATGCACCACGCACCGTGAGGAACACCAAACACAACCACACACAGGTGACATATCTCACTTCGCAAACATAACAAGCACCCTCACATCACAACTCAAACACAACCATACGCAAATCACAATCACATACGGAAAACACACACAAAACAAATCCCTAGGCAAAACACACACAACCCACAAAGAAGACAAAGAGCGCACATTGCATACACTACACTCTGCAAGCACAACCACGCACAGACACAAAACACGTACATCCTCACGCAGGAGCACAACGCAGAGCACACACACAACACAGAAACATGCGAAACAAGGGTCCCAAGACACAGACCACACACCTCAAGGCACATAACTGCTCACAAAACACACACGGAAAACACTGCACAGACTACGTACTGCACACACCATGAGACATACTGAACAAGCGAAACCGCACAGTCAACACTTCTGATATCACGTGCATAACTCAGCCAAACACACACACACAACCTCTCTAACACAACCACACACAAATCACAAACTCCACACATAAGACGGACACAACACATACTAATAATCCACAGACTACTCCCCTATGACGCACTACACACAACACACACAGCCACAAGCAGGCAGTATAGAGCACACACAGGTGCACGCAGACAGCTCGAAAAATCACACCCAAAATACACACTCACAGAACACATCAGACGCAACGCAAAACTAACATCACACAGAATGCTCAAAATACAGAGACCACCCAACATCTATCCTGTATGTAACACACAGAAAGCATATAGACAGCGCTCACACAACCCAGAACACAGTACACAACAGAAAGCAGAAAGACCAGACGCAGTACACATGAAACACGACGACGGAAGGCAGACAACAGAAACACAACACACACACAAACACCAACGGATAACTCATAAAAAGTGACAAGATATACAACACACAAAGAACCACTCAGTGCACAGAACACACAGCTCACGACCACACCCATGACACATTGCACGCCACACAGAGAAAGTATGCAGAACAATGTACTCAACAAGCAGCAAAGAACCCATAACACACATTGTACATTCACAACACACACCACATATACAAGCACCAGTAGAACACTCATAAAAAATGACAAAATGTACAACACACAAGGAACCGCTCAATGCACACAACTCACAACCACGCACGTCACACATTGCACGCCACACGGAGAAAATTACACAGAGCAGTGAACTCGACACGCAGTAAAGATCCCACACCACACGTAGTACCTACTCTACACACACAACATGGACAACACACACAAAATAAACAAGGCCCACAGATCACAGTCAACACAAGCCCAAACACACAAGAACACACAGCACACACAGCACAGCCAAACGGAATACACACAGAATCACAACACAAACACCACAAATCATTCACTACCGCATATCAACCACAAATACAGCACACTACACGAAAGAATTCCAGAAAGCACAACACGCACGGATCAAACACGCACAATACACAGTAATAAACACATAACACACAACGCACACAGCAAGACATAAAAAAAAAGAAGCAGAAACGACACACAGCACACACAACACAACACACACAAAATGTGCATCACAACAGCGCAGACAACACTCACTACATACAACACTCGCAGAACATACAACACACCGGCCACACACAACACACATGGAGAGCACCAACACAACACATACAACGCACACGAAAAACACCCACAACACGCCAAAGAGTTTACATACAACCTCTCAACACACAAACATCGCCTCACCCTAAACAACAAACCCCACACACACCGAGCACATGACTGCACACAATACCCATGAACCACGGTTCTCAGAGTAAACACAACACACACAGTGAGGGACACTGACCAAGCATGACCACACACAGTACACACATCACAAATTACACTCAATACTCAAACAGCGAACCCCACACACCACCTGTCAAACACAAACCCACGGTAATCACAACCACATGCAGAACCCGCACCACACACAACACATGCGAAATGACATGGAAGAAATACACAAACCACAAAAGAACACCGAATTTATGAAACACATTTCACAGACTGCACACACCACACAAAACACACATGAAACATACAGCACACAGGGCCTCACAGAACGCACAATGCGAAGCACACAACCTACATACAAAGCACGTCAGACAGAGCACACAATTAATATCCCACTCAACACGTAAAGCACACAGAGGACACAACACAAAGCACAATATGCCAAACAGATTAGGATACACCCAACACACATGCAACTGAGAGCACAATACGTTGCACATCACGGAACACACGTGCGGTCCCATCACACACTAAACATGAAACAGAAAACCATTCACAGACCACATAACATTCCCGACCGTGAACACAACATGCTACAAAAAAGTCACCAAACGTACGACACACAAAGACACACTCCAAGCACGCAACACCCAGCGCAGGACCGCCCACAAACACACCAGTCTCACAGCCCTCCACAGAGCAATACACACAGAACATACCCTACAAACAACAAAGTACCCAAACTGCACACCTCACAATCGCAACAGTCACAACACAGAAAGAACACAACACACGGGAAACACACGCTCAGACACATAAACACTGCCATGCACATTAAGCCAGCAGACCACAGACATCAGAGCTAAAAACACACCATAACGCAGTATGCAAAACGCAACACAACACAGAATACACACCCAATCACACAACAAACACCACAACCCATGCCCTACAGTATAAACAAAAGACGAACGACGCACTTCACACATGACACAAAACCCACAAACACAAAGGACCACACAGAAAGACGCACAACGCAAACATCGCACACAACACACACATTAAAAGAAACACATCAACACATTGCCGCAACACACAAAATAATACACAAATTACAGAGCAATACATCACACAACACACAAACATCACACACAATTTATACATCACACCTCATAACACACACAACAACCTGCAGTAACAACACAACACACAGACCGATGCAACCACTACATACCATACATAAAGCCACACGCTCAAGGAATAACCACAATAAACTTAAGTAAACTCCCACAAACACAAAGACAGAGGACACACACAAACTCAGCACGCTAAAAGCACAACAGATGAAACAACATACAGCACAAACATCACAGGACATAAAGGCACACGATTCTCAGACACCACGGTTAGCCATATACACACCACACACACAATGAGGTACACGACACGAGCAAAACCACATACAGATAACACGTGTCCCCTCACACACTTAATCAATCACACACACAGCCTCTCAAACACAGCCAAACACGTATCAGAATCACATATGCATCACACACAGAAAACATACAAAACCACATGAAAGCAAACAACCAAGAATAAAGGCAGATAGCACACTTTTCTAACACTGAACACCCCACTCACAACCGCACGCAGACACCCCACACGCATGTATACACGGGCACCTTTACGCAATGCGCGCACAAACACACACACACACACAACATAAAGTAAAAACACAACAGTCACAGGGCGCACACCAGACACAACAGAGCACATGTTTCTCCTAAAACACACAAGTCACATTTGCAAGAGTACATGCACCACGCACCGTGAGGAACACCAAACATAACCACACACAGGTGACATATCTCACTTCGCAAACATAACAAGCACCCTCACATCACAACTCAAACACAACCATACGCAAATCACAATCACATACGGAAAACACACACAAAACAAATCCCTAGGCAAAACACACACAACCCACAAAGAAGACAAAGAGCGCACATTGCATACACTACACTCTGCAAGCACAACCACGCACAGACACAAAACACGTACATCCTCACGCAGGAGCACAACGCAGAGCACACACACAACACAGAAACATGCGAAACAAGGGTCCCAAGACACAGACCACACACCTCAAGGCACATAACTGCTCACAAAACACACACGGAAAACACTGCACAGACTACGTACTGCACACACCATGAGACATACTGAACAAGCGAAACCGCACAGTCAACACTTCTGATATCACGTGCATAACTCAAACAGCCAAACACACACACACAACCTCTCTAACACAACCACACACAAATCACAAACTCCACACATAAGACGGACACAACACATACTAATAATCCACAGACTACTCCCCTATGACGCACTACACACAACACACACAGCCACAAGCAGGCAGTATAGAGCACACACAGGTGCACGCAGACAGCTCGAAAAATCACACCCAAAATACACACTCACAGAACACATCAGACGCAACGCAAAACTAACATCACACAGAATGCTCAAAATACAGAGACCACCCAACATCTATCCTGTATGTAACACACAGAAAGCATATAGACAGCGCTCACACAACCCAGAACACAGTACACAACAGAAAGCAGAAAGACCAGACGCAGTACACATGAAACACGACGACGGAAGGCAGACAACAGAAACACAACACACACACAAACACCAACGGATAACTCATAAGAAATGACAAGATATACAACACACAAAGAACCACTCAGTGCACAGAACACACAGCTCACGACCACACCCATGACACATTGCACGCCACACAGAGAAAGTATGCAGAACAATGTACTCAACAAGCAGCAAAGAACCCATAACACACATTGTACATTCACAACACACACCACATATACAAGCACCAGTAGAACACTCATAAAAAATGACAAAATGTACAACACACAAGGAACCGCTCAATGCACACAACTCACAACCACGCACGTCACACATTGCACGCCACACGGAGAAAATTACACAGAGCAGTGAACTCGACACGCAGTAAAGATCCCACACCACACGTAGTACCTACTCTACACACACAACATGGACAACACACACAAAATAAACAAGGCCCACAGATCACAGTCAACACAAGCCCAAACACACAAGAACACACAGCACACACAGCACAGCCAAACGGAATACACACAGAATCACAACACAAACACCACAAATCATTCACTACCGCATATCAACCACAAATACAGCACACTACACGAAAGAATTCCAGAAAGCACAACACGCACGGATCAAACACGCACAATACACAGTAATAAACCCATAACACACAACGCACACAGCAAGACATAAAAAAAGAAGCAGAAACGACACACAGCACACACAACACAACGCACACAAAAATGTGCATCACAACAGCGCAGACAACACTCACTACATACAACACTCGCAGAACATACAACACACCGGCCACACACAACACACATGGAGAGCGCCAACACAACACATACAACGCACACGAAAAACACCCACAACACGCCAAAGAGTTTACATACAACCTCTCAACACACAAACATCGCCTCACCCTAAACAACAAACCCCACACACATCGAGCACATGACTGCACACAATACCCATGAACCACGGTTCTCAGAGTAAACACAACACACACAGTGAGGGACACTGACCAAGCATGACCACACACAGTACACACATCACAAATTACACTCAATACTCAAACAGCGAACCCCACACACCACCTGTCAAACACAAACCCACGGTAATCACAACCACATGCAGAACCCGCACCACACACAACACATGCGAAATGACATGGAAGAAATACACAAACCAGAAAAGAACACCGAATTTATGAAACACATTTCACAGACTGCACACACCACACAAAACACACATGAAACATACAGCACACAGGGCCTCACAGAACGCACAATGCGAAGCACACAACCTACATACAAAGCACGTCAGACAGAGCACACAATTAATATCCCACTCAACACGTAAAGCACACAGAGGACACAACACAAAGCACAATATGCCAAACAGATTAGGATACACCCAACACACATGCAACTGAGAGCACAATACGTTGCACATCACGGAACACACGTGCGGTCCCATCACACACTAAACATGAAACAGAAAACCATTCACAGACCACATAACATTCCCGACCGTGAACACAACATGCTACAAAAAAGTCACCAAACGTACGACACACAAAGACACACTCCAAGCACGCAACACCCAGCGCAGGACCGCCCACAAACACACCAGTCTCACAGCCCTCCACAGAGCAATACACACAGAACATACCCTACAAACAACAAAGTACCCAAACTGCACACCTCACAATCGCAACAGTCACAACACAGAAAGAACACAACACACGGGAAACACACGCTCAGACACATAAACACTGCCATGCACATTAAGCCAGCAGACCACAGACATCAGAGCTAAAAACACACCATAACGCAGTATGCAAAACGCAACACAACACAGAATACACACCCAATCACACAACAAACACCACAACCCATGCCCTACAGTATAAACAAAAGACGAACGACGCACTTCACACATGACACAAAACCCACAAACACAAAGGACCACACAGAAAGACGCACAACGCAAACATCGCACACAACACACACATTAAAAGAAACACATCAACACATTGCCGCAACACACAAAATAATACACAAATTACAGAGCAATACATCACACAACACACAAACATCACACACAATTTATACATCACACCTCATAACACACACAACAACCTGCAGTAACAACACAACACACAGACCGATGCAACCACTACATACCATACGTAAAGCTACACGCTCAAGGAATAACCACAATAAACTTAAGTAAACTCCCACAAACACAAAGACAGAGGACACACACAAACTCAGCACGCTAAAAGCACAACAGATGAAACAACATACAGCACAAACATCACAGGACATAAAGGCACATGATTCTCAGACACCACGGTTAGCCATATACACACCACACACACAATGAGGTACACGACACGAGCAAAACCACATACAGATAACACGTGTCCCCTCACACACTTAATCAATCACACACACAGCCTCTCAAACACAGCCAAACACGTATCAGAATCACATATGCATCACACACAGAAAACATACAAAACCACATGAAAGCAAACAACCAAGAATAAAGGCAGATAGCACACTTTTCTAACACTGAACACCCCACTCACAACCGCACGCAGACACCCCACACGCATGTATACACGGGCACCTTTACGCAATGCGCGCACAAACACACACACACACACAACATAAAGTAAAAACACAACAGTCACAGGGCGCACACCAGACACAACAGAGCACATGTTTCTCCTAAAACACACAAGTCACATTTGCAAGAGTACATGCACCACGCACCGTGAGGAACACCAAACACAACCACACACAGGTGACATATCTCACTTCGCAAACATAACAAGCACCCTCACATCACAACTCAAACACAACCATACGCAAATCACAATCACATACGGAAAACACACACAAAACAAATCCCTAGGCAAAACACACACAACCCACAAAGAAGACAAAGAGCGCACATTGCATACACTACACTCTGCAAGCACAACCACGCACAGACACAAAACACGTACATCCTCACGCAGGAGCACAACGCAGAGCACACACACAACACAGAAACATGCGAAACAAGGGTCCCAAGACACAGACCACACACCTCAAGGCACATAACTGCTCACAAAACACACACGGAAAACACTGCACAGACTACGTACTGCACACACCATGAGACATACTGAACAAGCGAAACCGCACAGTCAACACTTCTGATATCACGTGCATAACTCAGCCAAACACACACACACAACCTCTCTAACACAACCACACACAAATCACAAACTCCACACATAAGACGGACACAACACATACTAATAATCCACAGACTACTCCCCTATGACGCACTACACACAACACACACAGCCACAAGCAGGCAGTATAGAGCACACACAGGTGCACGCAGACAGCTCGAAAAATCACACCCAAAATACACACTCACAGAACACATCAGACGCAACGCAAAACTAACATCACACAGAATGCTCAAAATACAGAGACCACCCAACATCTATCCTGTATGTAACACACAGAAAGCATATAGACAGCGCTCACACAACCCAGAACACAGTACACAACAGAAAGCAGAAAGACCAGACGCAGTACACATGAAACACGACGACGGAAGGCAGACAACAGAAACACAACACACACACAAACACCAACGGATAACTCATAAAAAGTGACAAGATATACAACACACAAAGAACCACTCAGTGCACAGAACACACAGCTCACGACCACACCCATGACACATTGCACGCCACACAGAGAAAGTATGCAGAACAATGTACTCAACAAGCAGCAAAGAACCCATAACACACATTGTACATTCACAACACACACCACATATACAAGCACCAGTAGAACACTCATAAAAAATGACAAAATGTACAACACACAAGGAACCGCTCAATGCACACAACTCACAACCACGCACGTCACACATTGCACGCCACACGGAGAAAATTACACAGAGCAGTGAACTCGACACGCAGTAAAGATCCCACACCACACGTAGTACCTACTCTACACACACAACATGGACAACACACACAAAATAAACAAGGCCCACAGATCACAGTCAACACAAGCCCAAACACACAAGAACACACAGCACACACAGCACAGCCAAACGGAATACACACAGAATCACAACACAAACACCACAAATCATTCACTACCGCATATCAACCACAAATACAGCACACTACACGAAAGAATTCCAGAAAGCACAACACGCACGGATCAAACACGCACAATACACAGTAATAAACACATAACACACAACGCACACAGCAAGACATAAAAAAAAAGAAGCAGAAACGACACACAGCACACACAACACAACACACACAAAATGTGCATCACAACAGCGCAGACAACACTCACTACATACAACACTCGCAGAACATACAACACACCGGCCACACACAACACACATGGAGAGCACCAACACAACACATACAACGCACACGAAAAACACCCACAACACGCCAAAGAGTTTACATACAACCTCTCAACACACAAACATCGCCTCACCCTAAACAACAAACCCCACACACACCGAGCACATGACTGCACACAATACCCATGAACCACGGTTCTCAGAGTAAACACAACACACACAGTGAGGGACACTGACCAAGCATGACCACACACAGTACACACATCACAAATTACACTCAATACTCAAACAGCGAACCCCACACACCACCTGTCAAACACAAACCCACGGTAATCACAACCACATGCAGAACCCGCACCACACACAACACATGCGAAATGACATGGAAGAAATACACAAACCACAAAAGAACACCGAATTTATGAAACACATTTCACAGACTGCACACACCACACAAAACACACATGAAACATACAGCACACAGGGCCTCACAGAACGCACAATGCGAAGCACACAACCTACATACAAAGCACGTCAGACAGAGCACACAATTAATATCCCACTCAACACGTAAAGCACACAGAGGACACAACACAAAGCACAATATGCCAAACAGATTAGGATACACCCAACACACATGCAACTGAGAGCACAATACGTTGCACATCACGGAACACACGTGCGGTCCCATCACACACTAAACATGAAACAGAAAACCATTCACAGACCACATAACATTCCCGACCGTGAACACAACATGCTACAAAAAAGTCACCAAACGTACGACACACAAAGACACACTCCAAGCACGCAACACCCAGCGCAGGACCGCCCACAAACACACCAGTCTCACAGCCCTCCACAGAGCAATACACACAGAACATACCCTACAAACAACAAAGTACCCAAACTGCACACCTCACAATCACAACAGTCACAACACAGAAAGAACACAACACACGGGAAACACACGCTCAGACACATAAACACTGCCATGCACATTAAGCCAGCAGACCACAGACATCAGAGCTAAAAACACACCATAACGCAGTATGCAAAACGCAACACAACACAGAATACACACCCAATCACACAACAAACACCACAACCCATGCCCTACAGTATAAACAAAAGACGAACGACGCACTTCACACATGACACAAAACCCACAAACACAAAGGACCACACAGAAAGACGCACAACGCAAACATCGCACACAACACACACATTAAAAGAAACACATCAACACATTGCCGCAACACACAAAATAATACACAAATTACAGAGCAATACATCACACAACACACAAACATCACACACAATTTATACATCACACCTCATAACACACACAACAACCTGCAGTAACAACACAACACACAGACCGATGCAACCACTACATACCATACGTAAAGCCACACGCTCAAGGAATAACCACAATAAACTTAAGTAAACTCCCACAAACACAAAGACAGAGGACACACACAAACTCAGCACGCTAAAAGCACAACAGATGAAACAACATACAGCACAAACATCACAGGACATAAAGGCACACGATTCTCAGACACCACGGTTAGCCATATACACACCACACACACAATGAGGTACACGACACGAGCAAAACCACATACAGATAACACGTGTCCCCTCACACACTTAATCAATCACACACACAGCCTCTCAAACACAGCCAAACACGTATCAGAATCACATATGCATCACACACAGAAAACATACAAAACCACATGAAAGCAAACAACCAAGAATAAAGGCAGATAGCACACTTTTCTAACACTGAACACCCCACTCACAACCGCACGCAGACACCCCACACGCATGTATACACGGGCACCTTTACGCAATGCGCGCACAAACACACACACACACACAACATAAAGTAAAAACACAACAGTCACAGGGCGCACACCAGACACAACAGAGCACATGTTTCTCCTAAAACACACAAGTCACATTTGCAAGAGTACATGCACCACGCACCGTGAGGAACACCAAACATAACCACACACAGGTGACATATCTCACTTCGCAAACATAACAAGCACCCTCACATCACAACTCAAACACAACCATACGCAAATCACAATCACATACGGAAAACACACACAAAACAAATCCCTAGGCAAAACACACACAACCCACAAAGAAGACAAAGAGCGCACATTGCATACACTACACTCTGCAAGCACAACCACGCACAGACACAAAACACGTACATCCTCACGCAGGAGCACAACGCAGAGCACACACACAACACAGAAACATGCGAAACAAGGGTCCCAAGACACAGACCACACACCTCAAGGCACATAACTGCTCACAAAACACACACGGAAAACACTGCACAGACTACGTACTGCACACACCATGAGACATACTGAACAAGCGAAACCGCACAGTCAACACTTCTGATATCACGTGCATAACTCAAACAGCCAAACACACACACACAACCTCTCTAACACAACCACACACAAATCACAAACTCCACACATAAGACGGACACAACACATACTAATAATCCACAGACTACTCCCCTATGACGCACTACACACAACACACACAGCCACAAGCAGGCAGTATAGAGCACACACAGGTGCACGCAGACAGCTCGAAAAATCACACCCAAAATACACACTCACAGAACACATCAGACGCAACGCAAAACTAACATCACACAGAATGCTCAAAATACAGAGACCACCCAACATCTATCCTGTATGTAACACACAGAAAGCATATAGACAGCGCTCACACAACCCAGAACACAGTACACAACAGAAAGCAGAAAGACCAGACGCAGTACACATGAAACACGACGACGGAAGGCAGACAACAGAAACACAACACACACACAAACACCAACGGATAACTCATAAGAAATGACAAGATATACAACACACAAAGAACCACTCAGTGCACAGAACACACAGCTCACGACCACACCCATGACACATTGCACGCCACACAGAGAAAGTATGCAGAACAATGTACTCAACAAGCAGCAAAGAACCCATAACACACATTGTACATTCACAACACACACCACATATACAAGCACCAGTAGAACACTCATAAAAAATGACAAAATGTACAACACACAAGGAACCGCTCAATGCACACAACTCACAACCACGCACGTCACACATTGCACGCCACACGGAGAAAATTACACAGAGCAGTGAACTCGACACGCAGTAAAGATCCCACACCACACGTAGTACCTACTCTACACACACAACATGGACAACACACACAAAATAAACAAGGCCCACAGATCACAGTCAACACAAGCCCAAACACACAAGAACACACAGCACACACAGCACAGCCAAACGGAATACACACAGAATCACAACACAAACACCACAAATCATTCACTACCGCATATCAACCACAAATACAGCACACTACACGAAAGAATTCCAGAAAGCACAACACGCACGGATCAAACACGCACAATACACAGTAATAAACCCATAACACACAACGCACACAGCAAGACATAAAAAAAGAAGCAGAAACGACACACAGCACACACAACACAACGCACACAAAAATGTGCATCACAACAGCGCAGACAACACTCACTACATACAACACTCGCAGAACATACAACACACCGGCCACACACAACACACATGGAGAGCACCAACACAACACATACAACGCACACGAAAAACACCCACAACACGCCAAAGAGTTTACATACAACCTCTCAACACACAAACATCGCCTCACCCTAAACAACAAACCCCACACACACCGAGCACATGACTGCACACAATACCCATGAACCACGGTTCTCAGAGTAAACACAACACACACAGTGAGGGACACTGACCAAGCATGACCACACACAGTACACACATCACAAATTACACTCAATACTCAAACAGCGAACCCCACACACCACCTGTCAAACACAAACCCACGGTAATCACAACCACATGCAGAACCCGCACCACACACAACACATGCGAAATGACATGGAAGAAATACACAAACCAGAAAAGAACACCGAATTTATGAAACACATTTCACAGACTGCACACACCACACAAAACACACATGAAACATACAGCACACAGGGCCTCACAGAACGCACAATGCGAAGCACACAACCTACATACAAAGCACGTCAGACAGAGCACACAATTAATATCCCACTCAACACGTAAAGCACACAGAGGACACAACACAAAGCACAATATGCCAAACAGATTAGGATACACCCAACACACATGCAACTGAGAGCACAATACGTTGCACATCACGGAACACACGTGCGGTCCCATCACACACTAAACATGAAACAGAAAACCATTCACAGACCACATAACATTCCCGACCGTGAACACAACATGCTACAAAAAAGTCACCAAACGTACGACACACAAAGACACACTCCAAGCACGCAACACCCAGCGCAGGACCGCCCACAAACACACCAGTCTCACAGCCCTCCACAGAGCAATACACACAGAACATACCCTACAAACAACAAAGTACCCAAACTGCACACCTCACAATCGCAACAGTCACAACACAGAAAGAACACAACACACGGGAAACACACGCTCAGACACATAAACACTGCCATGCACATTAAGCCAGCAGACCACAGACATCAGAGCTAAAAACACACCATAACGCAGTATGCAAAACGCAACACAACACAGAATACACACCCAATCACACAACAAACACCACAACCCATGCCCTACAGTATAAACAAAAGACGAACGACGCACTTCACACATGACACAAAACCCACAAACACAAAGGACCACACAGAAAGACGCACAACGCAAACATCGCACACAACACACACATTAAAAGAAACACATCAACACATTGCCGCAACACACAAAATAATACACAAATTACAGAGCAATACATCACACAACACACAAACATCACACACAATTTATACATCACACCTCATAACACACACAACAACCTGCAGTAACAACACAACACACAGACCGATGCAACCACTACATACCATACGTAAAGCCACACGCTCAAGGAATAACCACAATAAACTTAAGTAAACTCCCACAAACACAAAGACAGAGGACACACACAAACTCAGCACGCTAAAAGCACAACAGATGAAACAACATACAGCACAAACATCACAGGACATAAAGGCACACGATTCTCAGACACCACGGTTAGCCATATACACACCACACACACAATGAGGTACACGACACGAGCAAAACCACATACAGATAACACGTGTCCCCTCACACACTTAATCAATCACACACACAGCCTCTCAAACACAGCCAAACACGTATCAGAATCACATATGCATCACACACAGAAAACATACAAAACCACATGAAAGCAAACAACCAAGAATAAACGCAGATAGCACACACTTCTAACACTGAACACCCCACTCACAACCGCACGCAGACACCCCACACGCATGTATACACGGGCACCTTTACGCAATGCGCGCACAAACACACACACACACACAACATAAAGTAAAAACACAACAGTCACAGGGCGCACACCAGACACAACAGAGCACATGTTTCTCCTAAAACACACAAGTCACATTTGCAAGAGTACATGCACCACGCACCGTGAGGAACACCAAACACAACCACACACAGGTGACATATCTCACTTCGCAAACATAACAAGCACCCTCACATCACAACTCAAACACAACCATACGCAAATCACAATCACATACGGAAAACACACACAAAACAAATCCCTAGGCAAAACACACACAACCCACAAAGAAGACAAAGAGCGCACATTGCATACACTACACTCTGCAAGCACAACCACGCACAGACACAAAACACGTACATCCTCACGCAGGAGCACAACGCAGAGCACACACACAACACAGAAACATGCGAAACAAGGGTCCCAAGACACAGACCACACACCTCAAGGCACATAACTGCTCACAAAACACACACGGAAAACACTGCACAGACTACGTACTGCACACACCATGAGACATACTGAACAAGCGAAACCGCACAGTCAACACTTCTGATATCACGTGCATAACTCAAACAGCCAAACACACACACACAACCTCTCTAACACAACCACACACAAATCACAAACTCCACACATAAGACGGACACAACACATACTAATAATCCACAGACTACTCCCCTATGACGCACTACACACAACACACACAGCCACAAGCAGGCAGTATAGAGCACACACAGGTGCACGCAGACAGCTCGAAAAATCACACCCAAAATACACACTCACAGAACACATCAGACGCAACGCAAAACTAACATCACACAGAATGCTCAAAATACAGAGACCACCCAACATCTATCCTGTATGTAACACACAGAAAGCATATAGACAGCGCTCACACAACCCAGAACACAGTACACAACAGAAAGCAGAAAGACCAGACGCAGTACACATGAAACACGACGACGGAAGGCAGACAACAGAAACACAACACACACACAAACACCAACGGATAACTCATAAGAAGTGACAAGATATACAACACACAAAGAACCACTCAGTGCACAGAACACACAGCTCACGACCACACCCATGACACATTGCACGCCACACAGAGAAAGTATGCAGAACAATGTACTCAACAAGCAGCAAAGAACCCATAACACACATTGTACATTCACAACACACACCACATATACAAGCACCAGTAGAACACTCATAAAAAATGACAAAATGTACAACACACAAGGAACCGCTCAATGCACACAACTCACAACCACGCACGTCACACATTGCACGCCACACGGAGAAAATTACACAGAGCAGTGAACTCGACACGCAGTAAAGATCCCACACCACACGTAGTACCTACTCTACACACACAACATGGACAACACACACAAAATAAACAAGGCCCACAGATCACAGTCAACACAAGCCCAAACACACAAGAACACACAGCACACACAGCACAGCCAAACGGAATACACACAGAATCACAACACAAACACCACAAATCATTCACTACCGCATATCAACCACAAATACAGCACACTACACGAAAGAATTCCAGAAAGCACAACACGCACGGATCAAACACGCACAATACACAGTAATAAACACATAACACACAACGCACACAGCAAGACATAAAAAAAAAGAAGCAGAAACGACACACAGCACACACAACACAACACACACAAAATGTGCATCACAACAGCGCAGACAACACTCACTACATACAACACTCGCAGAACATACAACACACCGGCCACACACAACACACATGGAGAGCACCAACACAACACATACAACGCACACGAAAAACACCCACAACACGCCAAAGAGTTTACATACAACCTCTCAACACACAAACATCGCCTCACCCTAAACAACAAACCCCACACACACCGAGCACATGACTGCACACAATACCCATGAACCACGGTTCTCAGAGTAAACACAACACACACAGTGAGGGACACTGACCAAGCATGACCACACACAGTACACACATCACAAATTACACTCAATACTCAAACAGCGAACCCCACACACCACCTGTCAAACACAAACCCACGGTAATCACAACCACATGCAGAACCCGCACCACACACAACACATGCGAAATGACATGGAAGAAATACACAAACCACAAAAGAACACCGAATTTATGAAACACATTTCACAGACTGCACACACCACACAAAACACACATGAAACATACAGCACACAGGGCCTCACAGAACGCACAATGCGAAGCACACAACCTACATACAAAGCACGTCAGACAGAGCACACAATTAATATCCCACTCAACACGTAAAGCACACAGAGGACACAACACAAAGCACAATATGCCAAACAGATTAGGATACACCCAACACACATGCAACTGAGAGCACAATACGTTGCACATCACGGAACACACGTGCGGTCCCATCACACACTAAACATGAAACAGAAAACCATTCACAGACCACATAACATTCCCGACCGTGAACACAACATGCTACAAAAAAGTCACCAAACGTACGACACACAAAGACACACTCCAAGCACGCAACACCCAGCGCAGGACCGCCCACAAACACACCAGTCTCACAGCCCTCCACAGAGCAATACACACAGAGCATACCCTACAAACAACAAAGTACCCAAACTGCACACCTCACAATCGCAACAGTCACAACACAGAAAGAACACAACACACGGGAAACACACGCTCAGACACATAAACACTGCCATGCACATTAAGCCAGCAGACCACAGACATCAGAGCTAAAAACACACCATAACGCAGTATGCAAAACGCAACACAACACAGAATACACACCCAATCACACAACAAACACCACAACCCATGCCCTACAGTATAAACAAAAGACGAACGACGCACTTCACACATGACACAAAACCCACAAACACAAAGGACCACACAGAAAGACGCACAACGCAAACATCGCACACAACACACACATTAAAAGAAACACATCAACACATTGCCGCAACACACAAAATAATACACAAATTACAGAGCAATACATCACACAACACACAAACATCACACACAATTTATACATCACACCTCATAACACACACAACAACCTGCAGTAACAACACAACACACAGACCGATGCAACCACTACATACCATACATAAAGCCACACGCTCAAGGAATAACCACAATAAACTTAAGTAAACTCCCACAAACACAAAGACAGAGGACACACACAAACTCAGCACGCTAAAAGCACAACAGATGAAACAACATACAGCACAAACATCAGAGGACATAAAGGCACACGATTCTCAGACACCACGGTTAGCCATATACACACCACACACAATGAGGTACACGACACGAGCAAAACCACATACAGATAACACGTGTCCCCTCACACACTTAATCAATCACACACACAGCCTCTCAAACACAGCCAAACACGTATCAGAATCACATATGCATCACACACAGAAAACATACAAAACCACATGAAAGCAAACAACCAAGAATAAAGGCAGATAGCACACTTTTCTAACACTGAACACCCCACTCACAACCGCACGCAGACACCCCACACGCATGTATACACGGGCACCTTTACGCAATGCGCGCACAAACACACACACACACACAACATAAAGTAAAAACACAACAGTCACAGGGCGCACACCAGACACAACAGAGCACATGTTTCTCCTAAAACACACAAGTCACATTTGCAAGAGTACATGCACCACGCACCGTGAGGAACACCAAACACAACCACACACAGGTGACATATCTCACTTCGCAAACATAACAAGCACCCTCACATCACAACTCAAACACAACCATACGCAAATCACAATCACATACGGAAAACACACACAAAACAAATCCCTAGGCAAAACACACACAACCCACAAAGAAGACAAAGAGCGCACATTGCATACACTACACTCTGCAAGCACAACCACGCACAGACACAAAACACGTACATCCTCACGCAGGAGCACAACGCAGAGCACACACACAACACAGAAACATGCGAAACAAGGGTCCCAAGACACAGACCACACACCTCAAGGCACATAACTGCTCACAAAACACACACGGAAAACTGCACAGACTACGTACTGCACACACCATGAGACATACTGAACAAGCGAAACCGCACAGTCAACACTTCTGATATCACGTGCATAACTCAAACAGCCAAACACACACACACAACCTCTCTAACACAACCACACACAAATCACAAACTCCACACATAAGACGGACACAACACATACTAATAATCCACAGACTACTCCCCTATGACGCACTACACACAACACACACAGCCACAAGCAGGCAGTATAGAGCACACACAGGTGCACGCAGACAGCTCGAAAAATCACACCCAAAATACACACTCACAGAACACATCAGACGCAACGCAAAACTAACATCACACAGAATGCTCAAAATACAGAGACCACCCAACATCTATCCTGTATGTAACACACAGAAAGCATATAGACAGCGCTCACACAACCGAGAACACAGTACACAACAGAAAGCAGAAAGACCAGACGCAGTACACATGAAACACGACGACGGAAGGCAGACAACAGAAACACAACACACACACAAACACCAACGGATAACTCATAAAAAATGACAAGATATACAACACACAAAGAACCACTCAGTGCACAGAACACACAGCTCACGACCACACCCATGACACATTGCACGCCACACAGAGAAAGTATGCAGAACAATGTACTCAACAAGCAGCAAAGAACCCATAACACACATTGTACATTCACAACACACACCACATATACAAGCACCAGTAGAACACTCATAAAAAATGACAAAATGTACAACACACAAGGAACCGCTCAATGCACACAACTCACAACCACGCACGTCACACATTGCACGCCACACGGAGAAAATTACACAGAGCAGTGAACTCGACACGCAGTAAAGATCCCACACCACACGTAGTACCTACTCTACACACACAACATGGACAACACACACAAAATAAACAAGGCCCACAGATCACAGTCAACACAAGCCCAAACACACAAGAACACACAGCACACACAGCACAGCCAAACGGAATACACACAGAATCACAACACAAACACCACAAATCATTCACTACCGCATATCAACCACAAATACAGCACACTACACGAAAGAATTCCAGAAAGCACAACACGCACGGATCAAACACGCACAATACACAGTAATAAACACATAACAAACAACGCACACAGCAGGACATAAAAAAAAGAAGCAGAAACGACACACAGCACACACAACACAACACACACAAAATGTGCATCACAACAGCGCAGACAACACTCACTACATACAACACTCGCAGAACATACAACACACCGGCCACACACAACACACATGGAGAGCACCAACACAACACATACAACGCACACGAAAAACACCCACAACACGCCAAAGAGTTTACATACAACCTCTCAACACACAAACATCGCCTCACCCTAAACAACAAACCCCACACACACCGAGCACATGACTGCACACAATACCCATGAACCACGGTTCTCAGAGTAAACACAACACACACAGTGAGGGACACTGACCAAGCATGACCACGCACAGTACACACATCACAAATTACACTCAATACTCAAACAGCGAACCCCACACACCACCTGTCAAACACAAACCCACGGTAATCACAACCACATGCAGAACCCGCACCACACACAACACATGCGAAATGACATGGAAGAAATACACAAACCACAAAAGAACACCGAATTTATGAAACACATTTCACAGACTGCACACACCACACAAAACACACATGAAACATACAGCACACAGGGCCTCACAGAACGCACAATGCGAAGCACACAACCTACATACAAAGCACGTCAGACAGAGCACACAATTAATATCCCACTCAACACGTAAAGCACACAGAGGACACAACACAAAGCACAATATGCCAAACAGATTAGGATACACCCAACACACATGCAACTGAGAGCACAATACGTTGCACATCACGGAACACACGTGCGGTCCCATCACACACTAAACATGAAACAGAAAACCATTCACAGACCACATAACATTCCCGACCGTGAACACAACATGCTACAAAAAAGTCACCAAACGTACGACACACAAAGACACACTCCAAGCACGCAACACCCAGCGCAGGACCGCCCACAAACACACCAGTCTCACAGCCCTCCACAGAGCAATACACACAGAACATACCCTACAAACAACAAAGTACCCAAACTGCACACCTCACAATCGCAACAGTCACAACACAGAAAGAACACAACACACGGGAAACACACGCTCAGACACATAAACACTGCCATGCACATTAAGCCAGCAGACCACAGACATCAGAGCTAAAAACACACCATAACGCAGTATGCAAAACGCAACACAACACAGAATACACACCCAATCACACAACAAACACCACAACCCATGCCCTACAGTATAAACAAAAGACGAACGACGCACTTCACACATGACACAAAACCCACAAACACAAAGGACCACACAGAAAGACGCACAACGCAAACATCGCACACAACACACACATTAAAAGAAACACATCAACACATTGCCGCAACACACAAAATAATACACAAATTACAGAGCAATACATCACACAACACACAAACATCACACACAATTTATACATCACACCTCATAACACACACAACAACCTGCAGTAACAACACAACACACAGACCGATGCAACCACTACATACCATACGTAAAGCCACACGCTCAAGGAATAACCACAATAAACTTAAGTAAACTCCCACAAACACAAAGACAGAGGACACACACAAACTCAGCACGCTAAAAGCACAACAGATGAAACAACATACAGCACAAACATCACAGGACATAAAGGCACACGATTCTCAGACACCACGGTTAGCCATATACACACCACACACACAATGAGGTACACGACACGAGCAAAACCACATACAGATAACACGTGTCCCCTCACACACTTAATCAATCACACACACAGCCTCTCAAACACAGCCAAACACGTATCAGAATCACATATGCATCACACACAGAAAACATACAAAACCACATGAAAGCAAACAACCAAGAATAAAGGCAGATAGCACACTTTTCTAACACTGAAAACCCCACTCACAACCGCACGCAGACACCCCACACGCATGTATACACGGGCACCTTTACGCAATGCGCGCACAAACACACACACACACACAACATAAAGTAAAAACACAACAGTCACAGGGCGCACACCAGACACAACAGAGCACATGTTTCTCCTAAAACACACAAGTCACATTTGCAAGAGTACATGCACCACGCACCGTGAGGAACACCAAACACAACCACACACAGGTGACATATCTCACTTCGCAAACATAACAAGCACCCTCACATCACAACTCAAACACAACCATACGCAAATCACAATCACATACGGAAAACACACACAAAACAAATCCCTAGGCAAAACACACACAACCCACAAAGAAGACAAAGAGCGCACATTGCATACACTACACTCTGCAAGCACAACCACGCACAGACACAAAACACGTACATCCTCACGCAGGAGCACAACGCAGAGCACACACACAACACAGAAACATGCGAAACAAGGGTCCCAAGACACAGACCACACACCTCAAGGCACATAACTGCTCACAAAACACACACGGAAAACACTGCACAGACTACGTACTGCACACACCATGAGACATACTGAACAAGCGAAACCGCACAGTCAACACTTCTGATATCACGTGCATAACTCAAACAGCCAAACACACACACACAACCTCTCTAACACAACCACACACAAATCACAAACTCCACACATAAGACGGACACAACACATACTAATAATCCACAGACTACTCCCCTATGACGCACTACACACAACACACACAGCCACAAGCAGGCAGTATAGAGCACACACAGGTGCACGCAGACAGCTCGAAAAATCACACCCAAAATACACACTCACAGAACACATCAGACGCAACGCAAAACTAACATCACACAGAATGCTCAAAATACAGAGACCACCCAACATCTATCCTGTATGTAACACACAGAAAGCATATAGACAGCGCTCACACAACCCAGAACACAGTACACAACAGAAAGCAGAAAGACCAGACGCAGTACACATGAAACACGACGACGGAAGGCAGACAACAGAAACACAACACACACACAAACACCAACGGATAACTCATAAAAAATGACAAGATATACAACACACAAAGAACCACTCAGTGCACAGAACACACAGCTCACGACCACACCCATGACACATTGCACGCCACACAGAGAAAGTATGCAGAACAATGTACTCAACAAGCAGCAAAGAACCCATAACACACATTGTACATTCACAACACACACCACATATACAAGCACCAGTAGAACACTCATAAAAAATGACAAAATGTACAACACACAAGGAACCGCTCAATGCACACAACTCACAACCACGCACGTCACACATTGCACGCCACACGGAGAAAATTACACAGAGCAGTGAACTCGACACGCAGTAAAGATCCCACACCACACGTAGTACCTACTCTACACACACAACATGGACAACACACACAAAATAAACAAGGCCCACAGATCACAGTCAACACAAGCCCAAACACACAAGAACACACAGCACACACAGCACAGCCAAACGGAATACACACAGAATCACAACACAAACACCACAAATCATTCACTACCGCATATCAACCACAAATACAGCACACTACACGAAAGAATTCCAGAAAGCACAACACGCACGGATCAAACACGCACAATACACAGTAATAAACACATAACACACAACGCACACAGCAAGACATAAAAAAAAAGAAGCAGAAACGACACACAGCACACACAACACAACACACACAAAATGTGCATCACAACAGCGCAGACAACACTCACTACATACAACACTCGCAGAACATACAACACACCGGCCACACACAACACACATGGAGAGCGCCAACACAACACATACAACGCACACGAAAAACACCCACAACACGCCAAAGAGTTTACATACAACCTCTCAACACACAAACATCGCCTCACCCTAAACAACAAACCCCACACACACCGAGCACATGACTGCACACAATACCCATGAACCACGGTTCTCAGAGTAAACACAACACACACAGTGAGGGACACTGACCAAGCATGACCACACACAGTACACACATCACAAATTACACTCAATACTCAAACAGCGAACCCCACACACCACCTGTCAAACACAAACCCACGGTAATCACAACCACATGCAGAACCCGCACCACACACAACACATGCGAAATGACATGGAAGAAATACACAAACCAGAAAAGAACACCGAGTTTATGAAACACATTTCACAGACTGCACACACCACACAAAACACACATGAAACATACAGCACACAGGGCCTCACAGAACGCACAATGCGAAGCACACAACCTACATACAAAGCACGTCAGACAGAGCACACAATTAATATCCCACTCAACACGTAAAGCACACAGAGGACACAACACAAAGCACAATATGCCAAACAGATTAGGATACACCCAACACACATGCAACTGAGAGCACAATACGTTGCACATCACGGAACACACGTGCGGTCCCATCACACACTAAACATGAAACAGAAAACCATTCACAGACCACATAACATTCCCGACAGTGAACACAACATGCTACAAAAAAGTCACCAAACGTACGACACACAAAGACACACTCCAAGCACGCAACACCCAGCGCAGGACCGCCCACAAACACACCAGTCTCACAGCCCTCCACAGAGCAATACACACAGAACATACCCTACAAACAACAAAGTACCCAAACTGCACACCTCACAATCGCAACAGTCACAACACAGAAAGAACACAACACACGGGAAACACACGCTCAGACACATAAACACTGCCATGCACATTAAGCCAGCAGACCACAGACATCAGAGCTAAAAACACACCATAACGCAGTATGCAAAACGCAACACAACACAGAATACACACCCAATCACACAACAAACACCACAACCCATGCCCTACAGTATAAACAAAAGACGAACGACGCACTTCACACATGACACAAAACCCACAAACACAAAGGACCACACAGAAAGACGCACAACGCAAACATCGCACACAACACACACATTAAAAGAAACACATCAACACATTGCCGCAACACACAAAATAATACACAAATTACAGAGCAATACATCACACAACACACAAACATCACACACAATTTATACATCACACCTCATAACACACACAACAACCTGCAGTAACAACACAACACACAGACCGATGCAACCACTACATACCATACGTAAAGCCACACGCTCAAGGAATAACCACAATAAACTTAAGTAAACTCCCACAAACACAAAGACAGAGGACACACACAAACTCAGCACGCTTAAAGCACAACAGATGAAACAACATACAGCACAAACATCACAGGACATAAAGGCACATGATTCTCAGACACCACGGTTAGCCATATACACACCACACACACAATGAGGTACACGACACGAGCAAAACCACATACAGATAACACGTGTCCCCTCACACACTTAATCAATCACACACACAGCCTCTCAAACACAGCCAAACACGTATCAGAATCACATATGCATCACACACAGAAAACATACAAAACCACATGAAAGCAAACAACCAAGAATAAAGGCAGATAGCACACTTTTCTAACACTGAACACCCCACTCACAACCGCACGCAGACACCCCACACGCATGTATACACGGGCACCTTTACGCAATGCGCGCACAAACACACACACACACACAACATAAAGTAAAAACACAACAGTCACAGGGCGCACACCAGACACAACAGAGCACATGTTTCTCCTAAAACACACAAGTCACATTTGCAAGAGTACATGCACCACGCACCGTGAGGAACACCAAACACAACCACACACAGGTGACATATCTCACTTCGCAAACATAACAAGCACCCTCACATCACAACTCAAACACAACCATACGCAAATCACAATCACATACGGAAAACACACACAAAACAAATCCCTAGGCAAAACACACACAACCCACAAAGAAGACAAAGAGCGCACATTGCATACACTACACTCTGCAAGCACAACCACGCACAGACACAAAACACGTACATCCTCACGCAGGAGCACAACGCAGAGCACACACACAACACAGAAACATGCGAAACAAGGGTCCCAAGACACAGACCACACACCTCAAGGCACATAACTGCTCACAAAACACACACGGAAAACACTGCACAGACTACGTACTGCACACACCATGAGACATACTGAACAAGCGAAACCGCACAGTCAACACTTCTGATATCACGTGCATAACTCAAACAGCCAAACACACACACACAACCTCTCTAACACAACCACACACAAATCACAAACTCCACACATAAGACGGACACAACACATACTAATAATCCACAGACTACTCCCCTATGACGCACTACACACAACACACACAGCCACAAGCAGGCAGTATAGAGCACACACAGGTGCACGCAGACAGCTCGAAAAATCACACCCAAAATACACACTCACAGAACACATCAGACGCAACGCAAAACTAACATCACACAGAATGCTCAAAATACAGAGACCACCCAACATCTATCCTGTATGTAACACACAGAAAGCATATAGACAGCCCTCACACAACCCAGAACACAGTACACAACAGAAAGCAGAAAGACCAGACGCAGTACACATGAAACACGACGACGGAAGGCAGACAACAGAAACACAACACACACACAAACACCAACGGATAACTCATAAAAAGTGACAAGATATACAACACACAAAGAACCACTCAGTGCACAGAACACACAGCTCACGACCACACCCATGACACATTGCACGCCACACAGAGAAAGTATGCAGAACAATGTACTCAACAAGCAGCAAAGAACCCATAACACACATTGTACATTCACAACACACACCACATATACAAGCACCAGTAGAACACTCATAAAAAATGACAAAATGTACAACACACAAGGAACCGCTCAATGCACACAACTCACAACCACGCACGTCACACATTGCACGCCACACGGAGAAAATTACACAGAGCAGTGAACTCGACACGCAGTAAAGATCCCACACCACACGTAGTACCTACTCTACACACACAACATGGACAACACACACAAAATAAACAAGGCCCACAGATCACAGTCAACACAAGCCCAAACACACAAGAACACACAGCACACACAGCACAGCCAAACGGAATACACACAGAATCACAACACAAACACCACAAATCATTCACTACCGCATATCAACCACAAATACAGCACACTACACGAAAGAATTCCAGAAAGCACAACACGCACGGATCAAACACGCACAATACACAGTAATAAACACATAACACACAACGCACACAGCAAGACATAAAAAAAAAGAAGCAGAAACGACACACAGCACACACAACACAACACACACAAAATGTGCATCACAACAGCGCAGACAACACTCACTACATACAACACTCGCAGAACATACAACACACCGGCCACACACAACACACATGGAGAGCACCAACACAACACATACAACGCACACGAAAAACACCCACAACACGCCAAAGAGTTTACATACAACCTCTCAACACACAAACATCGCCTCACCCTAAACAACAAACCCCACACACACCGAGCACATGACTGCACACAATACCCATGAACCACGGTTCTCAGAGTAAACACAACACACACAGTGAGGGACACTGACCAAGCATGACCACACACAGTACACACATCACAAATTACACTCAATACTCAAACAGCGAACCCCACACACCACCTGTCAAACACAAACCCACGGTAATCACAACCACATGCAGAACCCGCACCACACACAACACATGCGAAATGACATGGAAGAAATACACAAACCACAAAAGAACACCGAATTTATGAAACACATTTCACAGACTGCACACACCACACAAAACACACATGAAACATACAGCACACAGGGCCTCACAGAACGCACAATGCGAAGCACACAACCTACATACAAAGCACGTCAGACAGAGCACACAATTAATATCCCACTCAACACGTAAAGCACACAGAGGACACAACACAAAGCACAATATGCCAAACAGATTAGGATACACCCAACACACATGCAACTGAGAGCACAATACGTTGCACATCACGGAACACACGTGCGGTCCCATCACACACTAAACATGAAACAGAAAACCATTCACAGACCACATAACATTCCCGACCGTGAACACAACATGCTACAAAAAAGTCACCAAACGTACGACACACAAAGACACACTCCAAGCACGCAACACCCAGCGCAGGACCGCCCACAAACACACCAGTCTCACAGCCCTCCACAGAGCAATACACACAGAACATACCCTACAAACAACAAAGTACCCAAACTGCACACCTCACAATCGCAACAGTCACAACACAGAAAGAACACAACACACGGGAAACACACGCTCAGACACATAAACACTGCCATGCACATTAAGCCAGCAGACCACAGACATCAGAGCTAAAAACACACCATAACGCAGTATGCAAAACGCAACACAACACAGAATACACACCCAATCACACAACAAACACCACAACCCATGCCCTACAGTATAAACAAAAGACGAACGACGCACTTCACACATGACACAAAACCCACAAACACAAAGGACCACACAGAAAGACGCACAACGCAAACATCGCACACAACACACACATTAAAAGAAACACATCAACACATTGCCGCAACACACAAAATAATACACAAATTACAGAGCAATACATCACACAACACACAAACATCACACACAATTTATACATCACACCTCATAACACACACAACAACCTGCAGTAACAACACAACACACAGACCGATGCAACCACTACATACCATACGTAAAGCCACACGCTCAAGGAATAACCACAATAAACTTAAGTAAACTCCCACAAACACAAAGACAGAGGACACACACAAACTCAGCACGCTAAAAGCACAACAGATGAAACAACATACAGCACAAACATCACAGGACATAAAGGCACACGATTCTCAGACACCACGGTTAGCCATATACACACCACACACACAATGAGGTACACGACACGAGCAAAACCACATACAGATAACACGTGTCCCCTCACACACTTAATCAATCACACACACAGCCTCTCAAACACAGCCAAACACGTATCAGAATCACATATGCATCACACACAGAAAACATACAAAACCACATGAAAGCAAACAACCAAGAATAAACGCAGATAGCACACACTTCTAACACTGAACACCCCACTCACAACCGCACGCAGACACCCCACACGCATGTATACACGGGCACCTTTACGCAATGCGCGCACAAACACACACACACACACAACATAAAGTAAAAACACAACAGTCACAGGGCGCACACCAGACACAACAGAGCACATGTTTCTCCTAAAACACACAAGTCACATTTGCAAGAGTACATGCACCACGCACCGTGAGGAACACCAAACACAACCACACACAGGTGACATATCTCACTTCGCAAACATAACAAGCACCCTCACATCACAACTCAAACACAACCATACGCAAATCACAATCACATACGGAAAACACACACAAAACAAATCCCTAGGCAAAACACACACAACCCACAAAGAAGACAAAGAGCGCACATTGCATACACTACACTCTGCAAGCACAACCACGCACAGACACAAAACACGTACATCCTCACGCAGGAGCACAACGCAGAGCACACACACAACACAGAAACATGCGAAACAAGGGTCCCAAGACACAGACCACACACCTCAAGGCACATAACTGCTCACAAAACACACACGGAAAACACTGCACAGACTACGTACTGCACACACCATGAGACATACTGAACAAGCGAAACCGCACAGTCAACACTTCTGATATCACGTGCATAACTCAAACAGCCAAACACACACACACAACCTCTCTAACACAACCACACACAAATCACAAACTCCACACATAAGACGGACACAACACATACTAATAATCCACAGACTACTCCCCTATGACGCACTACACACAACACACACAGCCACAAGCAGGCAGTATAGAGCACACACAGGTGCACGCAGACAGCTCGAAAAATCACACCCAAAATACACACTCACAGAACACATCAGACGCAACGCAAAACTAACATCACACAGAATGCTCAAAATACAGAGACCACCCAACATCTATCCTGTATGTAACACACAGAAAGCATATAGACAGCGCTCACACAACCCAGAACACAGTACACAACAGAAAGCAGAAAGACCAGACGCAGTACACATGAAACACGACGACGGAAGGCAGACAACAGAAACACAACACACACACAAACACCAACGGATAACTCATAAAAAATGACAAGATATACAACACACAAAGAACCACTCAGTGCACAGAACACACAGCTCACGACCACACCCATGACACATTGCACGCCACACAGAGAAAGTATGCAGAACAATGTACTCAACAAGCAGCAAAGAACCCATAACACACATTGTACATTCACAACACACACCACATATACAAGCACCAGTAGAACACTCATAAAAAATGACAAAATGTACAACACACAAGGAACCGCTCAATGCACACAACTCACAACCACGCACGTCACACATTGCACGCCACACGGAGAAAATTACACAGAGCAGTGAACTCGACACGCAGTAAAGATCCCACACCACACGTAGTACCTACTCTACACACACAACATGGACAACACACACAAAATAAACAAGGCCCACAGATCACAGTCAACACAAGCCCAAACACACAAGAACACACAGCACACACAGCACAGCCAAACGGAATACACACAGAATCACAACACAAACACCACAAATCATTCACTACCGCATATCAACCACAAATACAGCACACTACACGAAAGAATTCCAGAAAGCACAACACGCACGGATCAAACACGCACAATACACAGTAATAAACACATAACACACAACGCACACAGCAAGACATAAAAAAAAGAAGCAGAAACGACACACAGCACACACAACACAACACACACAAAATGTGCATCACAACAGCGCAGACAACACTCACTACATACAACACTCGCAGAACATACAACACACCGGCCACACACAACACACATGGAGAGCACCAACACAACACATACAACGCACACGAAAAACACCCACAACACGCCAAAGAGTTTACATACAACCTCTCAACACACAAACATCGCCTCACCCTAAACAACAAACCCCACACACACCGAGCACATGACTGCACACAATACCCATGAACCACGGTTCTCAGAGTAAACACAACACACACAGTGAGGGACACTGACCAAGCATGACCACACACAGTACACACATCACAAATTACACTCAATACTCAAACAGCGAACCCCACACACCACCTGTCAAACACAAACCCACGGTAATCACAACCACATGCAGAACCCGCACCACACACAACACATGCGAAATGACATGGAAGAAATACACAAACCACAAAAGAACACCGAATTTATGAAACACATTTCACAGACTGCACACACCACACAAAACACACATGAAACATACAGCACACAGGGCCTCACAGAACGCACAATGCGAAGCACACAACCTACATACAAAGCACGTCAGACAGAGCACACAATTAATATCCCACTCAACACGTAAAGCACACAGAGGACACAACACAAAGCACAATATGCCAAACAGATTAGGATACACCCAACACACATGCAACTGAGAGCACAATACGTTGCACATCACGGAACACACGTGCGGTCCCATCACACACTAAACATGAAACAGAAAACCATTCACAGACCACATAACATTCCCGACCGTGAACACAACATGCTACAAAAAAGTCACCAAACGTACGACACACAAAGACACACTCCAAGCACGCAACACCCAGCGCAGGACCGCCCACAAACACACCAGTCTCACAGCCCTCCACAGAGCAATACACACAGAGCATACCCTACAAACAACAAAGTACCCAAACTGCACACCTCACAATCGCAACAGTCACAACACAGAAAGAACACAACACACGGGAAACACACGCTCAGACACATAAACACTGCCATGCACATTAAGCCAGCAGACCACAGACATCAGAGCTAAAAACACACCATAACGCAGTATGCAAAACGCAACACAACACAGAATACACACCCAATCACACAACAAACACCACAACCCATGCCCTACAGTATAAACAAAAGACGAACGACGCACTTCACACATGACACAAAACCCACAAACACAAAGGACCACACAGAAAGACGCACAACGCAAACATCGCACACAACACACACATTAAAAGAAACACATCAACACATTGCCGCAACACACAAAATAATACACAAATTACAGAGCAATACATCACACAACACACAAACATCACACACAATTTATACATCACACCTCATAACACACACAACAACCTGCAGTAACAACACAACACACAGACCGATGCAACCACTACATACCATACGTAAAGCCACACGCTCAAGGAATAACCACAATAAACTTAAGTAAACTCCCACAAACACAAAGACAGAGGACACACACAAACTCAGCACGCTAAAAGCACAACAGATGAAACAACATATAGCACAAACATCACAGGACATAAAGGCACACGATTCTCAGACACCACGGTTAGCCATATACACACCACACACACAATGAGGTACACGACACGAGCAAAACCACATACAGATAACACGTGTCCCCTCACACACTTAATCAATCACACACACAGCCTCTCAAACACAGCCAAACACGTATCAGAATCACATATGCATCACACACAGAAAACATACAAAACCACATGAAAGCAAACAACCAAGAATAAAGGCAGATAGCACACTTTTCTAACACTGAACACCCCACTCACAACCGCACGCAGACACCCCACACGCATGTATACACGGGCACCTTTACGCAATGCGCGCACAAACACACACACACACACAACATAAAGTAAAAACACAACAGTCACAGGGCGCACACCAGACACAACAGAGCACATGTTTCTCCTAAAACACACAAGTCACATTTGCAAGAGTACATGCACCACGCACCGTGAGGAACACCAAACACAACCACACACAGGTGACATATCTCACTTCGCAAACATAACAAGCACCCTCACATCACAACTCAAACACAACCATACGCAAATCACAATCACATACGGAAAACACACACAAAACAAATCCCTAGGCAAAACACACACAACCCACAAAGAAGACAAAGAGCGCACATTGCATACACTACACTCTGCAAGCACAACCACGCACAGACACAAAACACGTACATCCTCACGCAGGAGCACAACGCAGAGCACACACACAACACAGAAACATGCGAAACAAGGGTCCCAAGACACAGACCACACACCTCAAGGCACATAACTGCTCACAAAACACACACGGAAAACACTGCACAGACTACGTACTGCACACACCATGAGACATACTGAACAAGCGAAACCGCACAGTCAACACTTCTGATATCACGTGCATAACTCAAACAGCCAAACACACACACACAACCTCTCTAACACAACCACACACAAATCACAAACTCCACACATAAGACGGACACAACACATACTAATAATCCACAGACTACTCCCCTATGACGCACTACACACAACACACACAGCCACAAGCAGGCAGTATAGAGCACACACAGGTGCACGCAGACAGCTCGAAAAATCACACCCAAAATACACACTCACAGAACACATCAGACGCAACGCAAAACTAACATCACACAGAATGCTCAAAATACAGAGACCACCCAACATCTATCCTGTATGTAACACACAGAAAGCATATAGACAGCGCTCACACAACCCAGAACACAGTACACAACAGAAAGCAGAAAGACCAGACGCAGTACACATGAAACACGACGACGGAAGGCAGACAACAGAAACACAACACACACACAAACACCAACGGATAACTCATAAAAAGTGACAAGATATACAACACACAAAGAACCACTCAGTGCACAGAACACACAGCTCACGACCACACCCATGACACATTGCACGCCACACAGAGAAAGTATGCAGAACAATGTACTCAACAAGCAGCAAAGAACCCATAACACACATTGTACATTCACAACACACACCACATATACAAGCACCAGTAGAACACTCATAAAAAATGACAAAATGTACAACACACAAGGAACTGCTCAATGCACACAACTCACAACCACGCACGTCACACATTGCACGCCACACGGAGAAAATTACACAGAGCAGTGAACTCGACACGCAGTAAAGATCCCACACCACACGTAGTACCTACTCTACACACACAACATGGACAACACACACAAAATAAACAAGGCCCACAGATCACAGTCAACACAAGCCCAAACACACAAGAACACACAGCACACACAGCACAGCCAAACGGAATACACACAGAATCACAACACAAACACCACAAATCATTCACTACCGCATATCAACCACAAATACAGCACACTACACGAAAGAATTCCAGAAAGCACAACACGCACGGATCAAACACGCACAATACACAGTAATAAACACATAACACACAACGCACACAGCAAGACATAAAAAAAAAGAAGCAGAAACGACACACAGCACACACAACACAACACACACAAAATGTGCATCACAACAGCGCAGACAACACTCACTACATACAACACTCGCAGAACATACAACACACCGGCCACACACAACACACATGGAGAGCACCAACACAACACATACAACGCACACGAAAAACACCCACAACACGCCAAAGAGTTTACATACAACCTCTCAACACACAAACATCGCCTCACCCTAAACAACAAACCCCACACACACCGAGCACATGACTGCACACAATACCCATGAACCACGGTTCTCAGAGTAAACACAACACACACAGTGAGGGACACTGACCAAGCATGACCACACACAGTACACACATCACAAATTACACTCAATACTCAAACAGCGAACCCCACACACCACCTGTCAAACACAAACCCACGGTAATCACAACCACATGCAGAACCCGCACCACACACAACACATGCGAAATGACATGGAAGAAATACACAAACCACAAAAGAACACCGAATTTATGAAACACATTTCACAGACTGCACACACCACACAAAACACACATGAAACATACAGCACACAGGGCCTCACAGAACGCACAATGCGAAGCACACAACCTACATACAAAGCACGTCAGACAGAGCACACAATTAATATCCCACTCAACACGTAAAGCACACAGAGGACACAACACAAAGCACAATATGCCAAACAGATTAGGATACACCCAACACACATGCAACTGAGAGCACAATACGTTGCACATCACGGAACACACGTGCGGTCCCATCACACACTAAACATGAAACAGAAAACCATTCACAGACCACATAACATTCCCGACCGTGAACACAACATGCTACAAAAAAGTCACCAAACGTACGACACACAAAGACACACTCCAAGCACGCAACACCCAGCGCAGGACCGCCCACAAACACACCAGTCTCACAGCCCTCCACAGAGCAATACACACAGAACATACCCTACAAACAACAAAGTACCCAAACTGCACACCTCACAATCGCAACAGTCACAACACAGAAAGAACACAACACACGGGAAACACACGCTCAGACACATAAACACTGCCATGCACATTAAGCCAGCAGACCACAGACATCAGAGCTAAAAACACACCATAACGCAGTATGCAAAACGCAACACAACACAGAATACACACCCAATCACACAACAAACACCACAACCCATGCCCTACAGTATAAACAAAAGACGAACGACGCACTTCACACATGACACAAAACCCACAAACACAAAGGACCACACAGAAAGACGCACAACGCAAACATCGCACACAACACACACATTAAAAGAAACACATCAACACATTGCCGCAACACACAAAATAATACACAAATTACAGAGCAATACATCACACAACACACAAACATCACACACAATTTATACATCACACCTCATAACACACACAACAACCTGCAGTAACAACACAACACACAGACCGATGCAACCACTACATACCATACGTAAAGCCACACGCTCAAGGAATAACCACAATAAACTTAAGTAAACTCCCACAAACACAAAGACAGAGGACACACACAAACTCAGCACGCTAAAAGCACAACAGATGAAACAACATACAGCACAAACATCACAGGACATAAAGGCACACGATTCTCAGACACCACGGTTAGCCATATACACACCACACACACAATGAGGTACACGACACGAGCAAAACCACATACAGATAACACGTGTCCCCTCACACACTTAATCAATCACACACACAGCCTCTCAAACACAGCCAAACACGTATCAGAATCACATATGCATCACACACAGAAAACATACAAAACCACATGAAAGCAAACAACCAAGAATAAACGCAGATAGCACACACTTCTAACACTGAACACCCCACTCACAACCGCACGCAGACACCCCACACGCATGTATACACGGGCACCTTTACGCAATGCGCGCACAAACACACACACACACACAACATAAAGTAAAAACACAACAGTCACAGGGCGCACACCAGACACAACAGAGCACATGTTTCTCCTAAAACACACAAGTCACATTTGCAAGAGTACATGCACCACGCACCGTGAGGAACACCAAACACAACCACACACAGGTGACATATCTCACTTCGCAAACATAACAAGCACCCTCACATCACAACTCAAACACAACCATACGCAAATCACAATCACATACGGAAAACACACACAAAACAAATCCCTAGGCAAAACACACACAACCCACAAAGAAGACAAAGAGCGCACATTGCATACACTACACTCTGCAAGCACAACCACGCACAGACACAAAACACGTACATCCTCACGCAGGAGCACAACGCAGAGCACACACACAACACAGAAACATGCGAAACAAGGGTCCCAAGACACAGACCACACACCTCAAGGCACATAACTGCTCACAAAACACACACGGAAAACACTGCACAGACTACGTACTGCACACACCATGAGACATACTGAACAAGCGAAACCGCACAGTCAACACTTCTGATATCACGTGCATAACTCAAACAGCCAAACACACACACACAACCTCTCTAACACAACCACACACAAATCACAAACTCCACACATAAGACGGACACAACACTTACTAATAATCCACAGACTACTCCCCTATGACGCACTACACACAACACACACAGCCACAAGCAGGCAGTATAGAGCACACACAGGTGCACGCAGACAGCTCGAAAAATCACACCCAAAATACACACTCACAGAACACATCAGACGCAACGCAAAACTAACATCACACAGAATGCTCAAAATACAGAGACCACCCAACATCTATCCTGTATGTAACACACAGAAAGCATATAGACAGCGCTCACACAACCCAGAACACAGTACACAACAGAAAGCAGAAAGACCAGACGCAGTACACATGAAACACGACGACGGAAGGCAGACAACAGAAACACAACACACACACAAACACCAACGGATAACTCATAAAAAATGACAAGATATACAACACACAAAGAACCACTCAGTGCACAGAACACACAGCTCACGACCACACCCATGACACATTGCACGCCACACAGAGAAAGTATGCAGAACAATGTACTCAACAAGCAGCAAAGAACCCATAACACACATTGTACATTCACAACACACACCACATATACAAGCACCAGTAGAACACTCATAAAAAATGACAAAATGTACAACACACAAGGAACCGCTCAATGCACACAACTCACAACCACGCACGTCACACATTGCACGCCACACGGAGAAAATTACACAGAGCAGTGAACTCGACACGCAGTAAAGATCCCACACCACACGTAGTACCTACTCTACACACACAACATGGACAACACACACAAAATAAACAAGGCCCACAGATCACAGTCAACACAAGCCCAAACACACAAGAACACACAGCACACACAGCACAGCCAAACGGAATACACACAGAATCACAACACAAACACCACAAATCATTCACTACCGCATATCAACCACAAATACAGCACACTACACGAAAGAATTCCAGAAAGCACAACACGCACGGATCAAACACGCACAATACACAGTAATAAACACATAACACACAACGCACACAGCAAGACATAAAAAAAAAGAAGCAGAAACGACACACAGCACACACAACACAACACACACAAAATGTGCATCACAACAGCGCAGACAACACTCACTACATACAACACTCGCAGAACATACAACACACCGGCCACACACAACACACATGGAGAGCACCAACACAACACATACAACGCACACGAAAAACACCCACAACACGCCAAAGAGTTTACATACAACCTCTCAACACACAAACATCGCCTCACCCTAAACAACAAACCCCACACACACCGAGCACATGACTGCACACAATACCCATGAACCACGGTTCTCAGAGTAAACACAACACACACAGTGAGGGACACTGACCAAGCATGACCACACACAGTACACACATCACAAATTACACTCAATACTCAAACAGCGAACCCCACACACCACCTGTCAAACACAAACCCACGGTAATCACAACCACATGCAGAACCCGCACCACACACAACACATGCGAAATGACATGGAAGAAATACACAAACCACAAAAGAACACCGAATTTATGAAACACATTTCACAGACTGCACACACCACACAAAACACACATGAAACATACAGCACACAGGGCCTCACAGAACGCACAATGCGAAGCACACAACCTACATACAAAGCACGTCAGACAGAGCACACAATTAATATCCCACTCAACACGTAAAGCACACAGAGGACACAACACAAAGCACAATATGCCAAACAGATTAGGATACACCCAACACACATGCAACTGAGAGCACAATACGTTGCACATCACGGAACACACGTGCGGTCCCATCACACACTAAACATGAAACAGAAAACCATTCACAGACCACATAACATTCCCGACCGTGAACACAACATGCTACAAAAAAGTCACCAAACGTACGACACACAAAGACACACTCCAAGCACGCAACACCCAGCGCAGGACCGCCCACAAACACACCAGTCTCACAGCCCTCCACAGAGCAATACACACAGAGCATACCCTACAAACAACAAAGTACCCAAACTGCACACCTCACAATCGCAACAGTCACAACACAGAAAGAACACAACACACGGGAAACACACGCTCAGACACATAAACACTGCCATGCACATTAAGCCAGCAGACCACAGACATCAGAGCTAAAAACACACCATAACGCAGTATGCAAAACGCAACACAACACAGAATACACACCCAATCACACAACAAACACCACAACCCATGCCCTACAGTATAAACAAAAGACGAACGACGCACTTCACACATGACACAAAACCCACAAACACAAAGGACCACACAGAAAGACGCACAACGCAAACATCGCACACAACACACACATTAAAAGAAACACATCAACACATTGCCGCAACACACAAAATAATACACAAATTACAGAGCAATACATCACACAACACACAAACATCACACACAATTTATACATCACACCTCATAACACACACAACAACCTGCAGTAACAACACAACACACAGACCGATGCAACCACTACATACCATACGTAAAGCCACACGCTCAAGGAATAACCACAATAAACTTAAGTAAACTCCCACAAACACAAAGACAGAGGACACACACAAACTCAGCACGCTAAAAGCACAACAGATGAAACAACATACAGCACAAACATCACAGGACATAAAGGCACACGATTCTCAGACACCACGGTTAGCCATATACACACCACACACACAATGAGGTACACGACACGAGCAAAACCACATACAGATAACACGTGTCCCCTCACACACTTAATCAATCACACACACAGCCTCTCAAACACAGCCAAACACGTATCAGAATCACATATGCATCACACACAGAAAACATACAAAACCACATGAAAGCAAACAACCAAGAATAAAGGCAGATAGCACACTTTTCTAACACTGAACACCCCACTCACAACCGCACGCAGACACCCCACACGCATGTATACACGGGCACCTTTACGCAATGCGCGCACAAACACACACACACACACAACATAAAGTAAAAACACAACAGTCACAGGGCGCACACCAGACACAACAGAGCACATGTTTCTCCTAAAACACACAAGTCACATTTGCAAGAGTACATGCACCACGCACCGTGAGGAACACCAAACACAACCACACACAGGTGACATATCTCACTTCGCAAACATAACAAGCACCCTCACATCACAACTCAAACACAACCATACGCAAATCACAATCACATACGGAAAACACACACAAAACAAATCCCTAGGCAAAACACACACAACCCACAAAGAAGACAAAGAGCGCACATTGCATACACTACACTCTGCAAGCACAACCACGCACAGACACAAAACACGTACATCCTCACGCAGGAGCACAACGCAGAGCACACACACAACACAGAAACATGCGAAACAAGGGTCCCAAGACACAGACCACACACCTCAAGGCACATAACTGCTCACAAAACACACACGGAAAACACTGCACAGACTACGTACTGCACACACCATGAGACATACTGAACAAGCGAAACCGCACAGTCAACACTTCTGATATCACGTGCATAACTCAAACAGCCAAACACACACACACAACCTCTCTAACACAACCACACACAAATCACAAACTCCACACATAAGACGGACACAACACATACTAATAATCCACAGACTACTCCCCTATGACGCACTACACACAACACACACAGCCACAAGCAGGCAGTATAGAGCACACACAGGTGCACGCAGACAGCTCGAAAAATCACACCCAAAATACACACTCACAGAACACATCAGACGCAACGCAAAACTAACATCACACAGAATGCTCAAAATACAGAGACCACCCAACATCTATCCTGTATGTAACACACAGAAAGCATATAGACAGCGCTCACACAACCCAGAACACAGTACACAACAGAAAGCAGAAAGACCAGACGCAGTACACATGAAACACGACGACGGAAGGCAGACAACAGAAACACAACACACACACAAACACCAACGGATAACTCATAAAAAGTGACAAGATATACAACACACAAAGAACCACTCAGTGCACAGAACACACAGCTCACGACCACACCCATGACACATTGCACGCCACACAGAGAAAGTATGCAGAACAATGTACTCAACAAGCAGCAAAGAACCCATAACACACATTGTACATTCACAACACACACCACATATACAAGCACCAGTAGAACACTCATAAAAAATGACAAAATGTACAACACACAAGGAACTGCTCAATGCACACAACTCACAACCACGCACGTCACACATTGCACGCCACACGGAGAAAATTACACAGAGCAGTGAACTCGACACGCAGTAAAGATCCCACACCACACGTAGTACCTACTCTACACACACAACATGGACAACACACACAAAATAAACAAGGCCCACAGATCACAGTCAACACAAGCCCAAACACACAAGAACACACAGCACACACAGCACAGCCAAACGGAATACACACAGAATCACAACACAAACACCACAAATCATTCACTACCGCATATCAACCACAAATACAGCACACTACACGAAAGAATTCCAGAAAGCACAACACGCACGGATCAAACACGCACAATACACAGTAATAAACACATAACACACAACGCACACAGCAAGACATAAAAAAAAAGAAGCAGAAACGACACACAGCACACACAACACAACACACACAAAATGTGCATCACAACAGCGCAGACAACACTCACTACATACAACACTCGCAGAACATACAACACACCGGCCACACACAACACACATGGAGAGCACCAACACAACACATACAACGCACACGAAAAACACCCACAACACGCCAAAGAGTTTACATACAACCTCTCAACACACAAACATCGCCTCACCCTAAACAACAAACCCCACACACACCGAGCACATGACTGCACACAATACCCATGAACCACGGTTCTCAGAGTAAACACAACACACACAGTGAGGGACACTGACCAAGCATGACCACACACAGTACACACATCACAAATTACACTCAATACTCAAACAGCGAACCCCACACACCACCTGTCAAACACAAACCCACGGTAATCACAACCACATGCAGAACCCGCACCACACACAACACATGCGAAATGACATGGAAGAAATACACAAACCACAAAAGAACACCGAATTTATGAAACACATTTCACAGACTGCACACACCACACAAAACACACATGAAACATACAGCACACAGGGCCTCACAGAACGCACAATGCGAAGCACACAACCTACATACAAAGCACGTCAGACAGAGCACACAATTAATATCCCACTCAACACGTAAAGCACACAGAGGACACAACACAAAGCACAATATGCCAAACAGATTAGGATACACCCAACACACATGCAACTGAGAGCACAATACGTTGCACATCACGGAACACACGTGCGGTCCCATCACACACTAAACATGAAACAGAAAACCATTCACAGACCACATAACATTCCCGACCGTGAACACAACATGCTACAAAAAAGTCACCAAACGTACGACACACAAAGACACACTCCAAGCACGCAACACCCAGCGCAGGACCGCCCACAAACACACCAGTCTCACAGCCCTCCACAGAGCAATACACACAGAACATACCCTACAAACAACAAAGTACCCAAACTGCACACCTCACAATCGCAACAGTCACAACACAGAAAGAACACAACACACGGGAAACACACGCTCAGACACATAAACACTGCCATGCACATTAAGCCAGCAGACCACAGACATCAGAGCTAAAAACACACCATAACGCAGTATGCAAAACGCAACACAACACAGAATACACACCCAATCACACAACAAACACCACAACCCATGCCCTACAGTATAAACAAAAGACGAACGACGCACTTCACACATGACACAAAACCCACAAACACAAAGGACCACACAGAAAGACGCACAACGCAAACATCGCACACAACACACACATTAAAAGAAACACATCAACACATTGCCGCAACACACAAAATAATACACAAATTACAGAGCAATACATCACACAACACACAAACATCACACACAATTTATACATCACACCTCATAACACACACAACAACCTGCAGTAACAACACAACACACAGACCGATGCAACCACTACATACCATACGTAAAGCCACACGCTCAAGGAATAACCACAATAAACTTAAGTAAACTCCCACAAACACAAAGACAGAGGACACACACAAACTCAGCACGCTAAAAGCACAACAGATGAAACAACATACAGCACAAACATCACAGGACATAAAGGCACACGATTCTCAGACACCACGGTTAGCCATATACACACCACACACACAATGAGGTACACGACACGAGCAAAACCACATACAGATAACACGTGTCCCCTCACACACTTAATCAATCACACACACAGCCTCTCAAACACAGCCAAACACGTATCAGAATCACATATGCATCACACACAGAAAACATACAAAACCACATGAAAGCAAACAACCAAGAATAAACGCAGATAGCACACACTTCTAACACTGAACACCCCACTCACAACCGCACGCAGACACCCCACACGCATGTATACACGGGCACCTTTACGCAATGCGCGCACAAACACACACACACACACAACATAAAGTAAAAACACAACAGTCACAGGGCGCACACCAGACACAACAGAGCACATGTTTCTCCTAAAACACACAAGTCACATTTGCAAGAGTACATGCACCACGCACCGTGAGGAACACCAAACACAACCACACACAGGTGACATATCTCACTTCGCAAACATAACAAGCACCCTCACATCACAACTCAAACACAACCATACGCAAATCACAATCACATACGGAAAACACACACAAAACAAATCCCTAGGCAAAACACACACAACCCACAAAGAAGACAAAGAGCGCACATTGCATACACTACACTCTGCAAGCACAACCACGCACAGACACAAAACACGTACATCCTCACGCAGGAGCACAACGCAGAGCACACACACAACACAGAAACATGCGAAACAAGGGTCCCAAGACACAGACCACACACCTCAAGGCACATAACTGCTCACAAAACACACACGGAAAACACTGCACAGACTACGTACTGCACACACCATGAGACATACTGAACAAGCGAAACCGCACAGTCAACACTTCTGATATCACGTGCATAACTCAAACAGCCAAACACACACACACAACCTCTCTAACACAACCACACACAAATCACAAACTCCACACATAAGACGGACACAACACTTACTAATAATCCACAGACTACTCCCCTATGACGCACTACACACAACACACACAGCCACAAGCAGGCAGTATAGAGCACACACAGGTGCACGCAGACAGCTCGAAAAATCACACCCAAAATACACACTCACAGAACACATCAGACGCAACGCAAAACTAACATCACACAGAATGCTCAAAATACAGAGACCACCCAACATCTATCCTGTATGTAACACACAGAAAGCATATAGACAGCGCTCACACAACCCAGAACACAGTACACAACAGAAAGCAGAAAGACCAGACGCAGTACACATGAAACACGACGACGGAAGGCAGACAACAGAAACACAACACACACACAAACACCAACGGATAACTCATAAAAAATGACAAGATATACAACACACAAAGAACCACTCAGTGCACAGAACACACAGCTCACGACCACACCCATGACACATTGCACGCCACACAGAGAAAGTATGCAGAACAATGTACTCAACAAGCAGCAAAGAACCCATAACACACATTGTACATTCACAACACACACCACATATACAAGCACCAGTAGAACACTCATAAAAAATGACAAAATGTACAACACACAAGGAACCGCTCAATGCACACAACTCACAACCACGCACGTCACACATTGCACGCCACACGGAGAAAATTACACAGAGCAGTGAACTCGACACGCAGTAAAGATCCCACACCACACGTAGTACCTACTCTACACACACAACATGGACAACACACACAAAATAAACAAGGCCCACAGATCACAGTCAACACAAGCCCAAACACACAAGAACACACAGCACACACAGCACAGCCAAACGGAATACACACAGAATCACAACACAAACACCACAAATCATTCACTACCGCATATCAACCACAAATACAGCACACTACACGAAAGAATTCCAGAAAGCACAACACGCACGGATCAAACACGCACAATACACAGTAATAAACACATAACACACAACGCACACAGCAAGACATAAAAAAAAAGAAGCAGAAACGACACACAGCACACACAACACAACACACACAAAATGTGCATCACAACAGCGCAGACAACACTCACTACATACAACACTCGCAGAACATACAACACACCGGCCACACACAACACACATGGAGAGCACCAACACAACACATACAACGCACACGAAAAACACCCACAACACGCCAAAGAGTTTACATACAACCTCTCAACACACAAACATCGCCTCACCCTAAACAACAAACCCCACACACACCGAGCACATGACTGCACACAATACCCATGAACCACGGTTCTCAGAGTAAACACAACACACACAGTGAGGGACACTGACCAAGCATGACCACACACAGTACACACATCACAAATTACACTCAATACTCAAACAGCGAACCCCACACACCACCTGTCAAACACAAACCCACGGTAATCACAACCACATGCAGAACCCGCACCACACACAACACATGCGAAATGACATGGAAGAAATACACAAACCACAAAAGAACACCGAATTTATGAAACACATTTCACAGACTGCACACACCACACAAAACACACATGAAACATACAGCACACAGGGCCTCACAGAACGCACAATGCGAAGCACACAACCTACATACAAAGCACGTCAGACAGAGCACACAATTAATATCCCACTCAACACGTAAAGCACACAGAGGACACAACACAAAGCACAATATGCCAAACAGATTAGGATACACCCAACACACATGCAACTGAGAGCACAATACGTTGCACATCACGGAACACACGTGCGGTCCCATCACACACTAAACATGAAACAGAAAACCATTCACAGACCACATAACATTCCCGACCGTGAACACAACATGCTACAAAAAAGTCACCAAACGTACGACACACAAAGACACACTCCAAGCACGCAACACCCAGCGCAGGACCGCCCACAAACACACCAGTCTCACAGCCCTCCACAGAGCAATACACACAGAGCATACCCTACAAACAACAAAGTACCCAAACTGCACACCTCACAATCGCAACAGTCACAACACAGAAAGAACACAACACACGGGAAACACACGCTCAGACACATAAACACTGCCATGCACATTAAGCCAGCAGACCACAGACATCAGAGCTAAAAACACACCATAACGCAGTATGCAAAACGCAACACAACACAGAATACACACCCAATCACACAACAAACACCACAACCCATGCCCTACAGTATAAACAAAAGACGAACGACGCACTTCACACATGACACAAAACCCACAAACACAAAGGACCACACAGAAAGACGCACAACGCAAACATCGCACACAACACACACATTAAAAGAAACACATCAACACATTGCCGCAACACACAAAATAATACACAAATTACAGAGCAATACATCACACAACACACAAACATCACACACAATTTATACATCACACCTCATAACACACACAACAACCTGCAGTAACAACACAACACACAGACCGATGCAACCACTACATACCATACGTAAAGCCACACGCTCAAGGAATAACCACAATAAACTTAAGTAAACTCCCACAAACACAAAGACAGAGGACACACACAAACTCAGCACGCTAAAAGCACAACAGATGAAACAACATACAGCACAAACATCACAGGACATAAAGGCACACGATTCTCAGACACCACGGTTAGCCATATACACACCACACACACAATGAGGTACACGACACGAGCAAAACCACATACAGATAACACGTGTCCCCTCACACACTTAATCAATCACACACACAGCCTCTCAAACACAGCCAAACACGTATCAGAATCACATATGCATCACACACAGAAAACATACAAAACCACATGAAAGCAAACAACCAAGAATAAAGGCAGATAGCACACTTTTCTAACACTGAACACCCCACTCACAACCGCACGCAGACACCCCGCACGCATGTATACACGGGCACCTTTACGCAATGCGCGCACAAACACACACACACACACAACATAAAGTAAAAACACAACAGTCACAGGGCGCACACCAGACACAACAGAGCACATGTTTCTCCTAAAACACACAAGTCACATTTGCAAGAGTACATGCACCACGCACCGTGAGGAACACCAAACACAACCACACACAGGTGACATATCTCACTTCGCAAACATAACAAGCACCCTCACATCACAACTCAAACACAACCATACGCAAATCACAATCACATACGGAAAACACACACAAAACAAATCCCTAGGCAAAACACACACAACCCACAAAGAAGACAAAGAGCGCACATTGCATACACTACACTCTGCAAGCACAACCACGCACAGACACAAAACACGTACATCCTCACGCAGGAGCACAACGCAGAGCACACACACAACACAGAAACATGCGAAACAAGGGTCCCAAGACACAGACCACACACCTCAAGGCACATAACTGCTCACAAAACACACACGGAAAACACTGCACAGACTACGTACTGCACACACCATGAGACATACTGAACAAGCGAAACCGCACAGTCAACACTTCTGATATCACGTGCATAACTCAAACAGCCAAACACACACACACAACCTCTCTAACACAACCACACACAAATCACAAACTCCACACATAAGACGGACACAACACATACTAATAATCCACAGACTACTCCCCTATGACGCACTACACACAACACACACAGCCACAAGCAGGCAGTATAGAGCACACACAGGTGCACGCAGACAGCTCGAAAAATCACACCCAAAATACACACTCACAGAACACATCAGACGCAACGCAAAACTAACATCACACAGAATGCTCAAAATACAGAGACCACCCAACATCTATCCTGTATGTAACACACAGAAAGCATATAGACAGCGCTCACACAACCCAGAACACAGTACACAACAGAAAGCAGAAAGACCAGACGCAGTACACATGAAACACGACGACGGAAGGCAGACAACAGAAACACAACACACACACAAACACCAACGGATAACTCATAAAAAGTGACAAGATATACAACACACAAAGAACCACTCAGTGCACAGAACACACAGCTCACGACCACACCCATGACACATTGCACGCCACACAGAGAAAGTATGCAGAACAATGTACTCAACAAGCAGCAAAGAACCCATAACACACATTGTACATTCACAACACACACCACATATACAAGCACCAGTAGAACACTCATAAAAAATGACAAAATGTACAACACACAAGGAACCGCTCAATGCACACAACTCACAACCACGCACGTCACACATTGCACGCCACACGGAGAAAATTACACAGAGCAGTGAACTCGACACGCAGTAAAGATCCCACACCACACGTAGTACCTACTCTACACACACAACATGGACAACACACACAAAATAAACAAGGCCCACAGATCACAGTCAACACAAGCCCAAACACACAAGAACACACAGCACACACAGCACAGCCAAACGGAATACACACAGAATCACAACACAAACACCACAAATCATTCACTACCGCATATCAACCACAAATACAGCACACTACACGAAAGAATTCCAGAAAGCACAACACGCACGGATCAAACACGCACAATACACAGTAATAAACACATAACACACAACGCACACAGCAAGACATAAAAAAAAAGAAGCAGAAACGACACACAGCACACACAACACAACACACACAAAATGTGCATCACAACAGCGCAGACAACACTCACTACATACAACACTCGCAGAACATACAACACACCGGCCACACACAACACACATGGAGAGCACCAACACAACACATACAACGCACACGAAAAACACCCACAACACGCCAAAGAGTTTACATACAACCTCTCAACACACAAACATCGCCTCACCCTAAACAACAAACCCCACACACACCGAGCACATGACTGCACACAATACCCATGAACCACGGTTCTCAGAGTAAACACAACACACACAGTGAGGGACACTGACCAAGCATGACCACACACAGTACACACATCACAAATTACACTCAATACTCAAACAGCGAACCCCACACACCACCTGTCAAACACAAACCCACGGTAATCACAACCACATGCAGAACCCGCACCACACACAACACATGCGAAATGACATGGAAGAAATACACAAACCACAAAAGAACACCGAATTTATGAAACACATTTCACAGACTGCACACACCACACAAAACACACATGAAACATACAGCACACAGGGCCTCACAGAACGCACAATGCGAAGCACACAACCTACATACAAAGCACGTCAGACAGAGCACACAATTAATATCCCACTCAACACGTAAAGCACACAGAGGACACAACACAAAGCACAATATGCCAAACAGATTAGGATACACCCAACACACATGCAACTGAGAGCACAATACGTTGCACATCACGGAACACACGTGCGGTCCCATCACACACTAAACATGAAACAGAAAACCATTCACAGACCACATAACATTCCCGACCGTGAACACAACATGCTACAAAAAAGTCACCAAACGTACGACACACAAAGACACACTCCAAGCACGCAACACCCAGCGCAGGACCGCCCACAAACACACCAGTCTCACAGCCCTCCACAGAGCAATACACACAGAGCATACCCTACAAACAACAAAGTACCCAAACTGCACACCTCACAATCGCAACAGTCACAACACAGAAAGAACACAACACACGGGAAACACACGCTCAGACACATAAACACTGCCATGCACATTAAGCCAGCAGACCACAGACATCAGAGCTAAAAACACACCATAACGCAGTATGCAAAACGCAACACAACACAGAATACACACCCAATCACACAACAAACACCACAACCCATGCCCTACAGTATAAACAAAAGACGAACGACGCACTTCACACATGACACAAAACCCACAAACACAAAGGACCACACAGAAAGACGCACAACGCAAACATCGCACACAACACACACATTAAAAGAAACACATCAACACATTGCCGCAACACACAAAATAATACACAAATTACAGAGCAATACATCACACAACACACAAACATCACACACAATTTATACATCACACCTCATAACACACACAACAACCTGCAGTAACAACACAACACACAGACCGATGCAACCACTACATACCATACGTAAAGCCACACGCTCAAGGAATAACCACAATAAACTTAAGTAAACTCCCACAAACACAAAGACAGAGGACACACACAAACTCAGCACGCTAAAAGCACAACAGATGAAACAACATACAGCACAAACATCACAGGACATAAAGGCACACGATTCTCAGACACCACGGTTAGCCATATACACACCACACACACAATGAGGTACACGACACGAGCAAAACCACATACAGATAACACGTGTCCCCTCACACACTTAATCAATCACACACACAGCCTCTCAAACACAGCCAAACACGTATCAGAATCACATATGCATCACACACAGAAAACATACAAAACCACATGAAAGCAAACAACCAAGAATAAAGGCAGATAGCACACTTTTCTAACACTGAACACCCCACTCACAACCGCACGCAGACACCCCGCACGCATGTATACACGGGCACCTTTACGCAATGCGCGCACAAACACACACACACACACAACATAAAGTAAAAACACAACAGTCACAGGGCGCACACCAGACACAACAGAGCACATGTTTCTCCTAAAACACACAAGTCACATTTGCAAGAGTACATGCACCACGCACCGTGAGGAACACCAAACACAACCACACACAGGTGACATATCTCACTTCGCAAACATAACAAGCACCCTCACATCACAACTCAAACACAACCATACGCAAATCACAATCACATACGGAAAACACACACAAAACAAATCCCTAGGCAAAACACACACAACCCACAAAGAAGACAAAGAGCGCACATTGCATACACTACACTCTGCAAGCACAACCACGCACAGACACAAAACACGTACATCCTCACGCAGGAGCACAACGCAGAGCACACACACAACACAGAAACATGCGAAACAAGGGTCCCAAGACACAGACCACACACCTCAAGGCACATAACTGCTCACAAAACACACACGGAAAACACTGCACAGACTACGTACTGCACACACCATGAGACATACTGAACAAGCGAAACCGCACAGTCAACACTTCTGATATCACGTGCATAACTCAAACAGCCAAACACACACACACAACCTCTCTAACACAACCACACACAAATCACAAACTCCACACATAAGACGGACACAACACATACTAATAATCCACAGACTACTCCCCTATGACGCACTACACACAACACACACAGCCACAAGCAGGCAGTATAGAGCACACACAGGTGCACGCAGACAGCTCGAAAAATCACACCCAAAATACACACTCACAGAACACATCAGACGCAACGCAAAACTAACATCACACAGAATGCTCAAAATACAGAGACCACCCAACATCTATCCTGTATGTAACACACAGAAAGCATATAGACAGCGCTCACACAACCCAGAACACAGTACACAACAGAAAGCAGAAAGACCAGACGCAGTACACATGAAACACGACGACGGAAGGCAGACAACAGAAACACAACACACACACAAACACCAACGGATAACTCATAAAAAGTGACAAGATATACAACACACAAAGAACCACTCAGTGCACAGAACACACAGCTCACGACCACACCCATGACACATTGCACGCCACACAGAGAAAGTATGCAGAACAATGTACTCAACAAGCAGCAAAGAACCCATAACACACATTGTACATTCACAACACACACCACATATACAAGCACCAGTAGAACACTCATAAAAAATGACAAAATGTACAACACACAAGGAACCGCTCAATGCACACAACTCACAACCACGCACGTCACACATTGCACGCCACACGGAGAAAATTACACAGAGCAGTGAACTCGACACGCAGTAAAGATCCCACACCACACGTAGTACCTACTCTACACACACAACATGGACAACACACACAAAATAAACAAGGCCCACAGATCACAGTCAACACAAGCCCAAACACACAAGAACACACAGCACACACAGCACAGCCAAACGGAATACACACAGAATCACAACACAAACACCACAAATCATTCACTACCGCATATCAACCACAAATACAGCACACTACACGAAAGAATTCCAGAAAGCACAACACGCACGGATCAAACACGCACAATACACAGTAAAAAACACATAACACACAACGCACACAGCAAGACATAAAAAAAAAGAAGCAGAAACGACACACAGCACACACAACACAACACACACAAAATGTGCATCACAACAGCGCAGACAACACTCACTACATACAACACTCGCAGAACATACAACACACCGGCCACACACAACACACATGGAGAGCACCAACACAACACATACAACGCACACGAAAAACACCCACAACACGCCAAAGAGTTTACATACAACCTCTCAACACACAAACATCGCCTCACCCTAAACAACAAACCCCACACACACCGAGCACATGACTGCACACAATACCCATGAACCACGGTTCTCAGAGTAAACACAACACACACAGTGAGGGACACTGACCAAGCATGACCACACACAGTACACACATCACAAATTACACTCAATACTCAAACAGCGAACCCCACACACCACCTGTCAAACACAAACCCACGGTAATCACAACCACATGCAGAACCCGCACCACACACAACACATGCGAAATGACATGGAAGAAATACACAAACCACAAAAGAACACCGAATTTATGAAACACATTTCACAGACTGCACACACCACACAAAACACACATGAAACATACAGCACACAGGGCCTCACAGAACGCACAATGCGAAGCACACAACCTACATACAAAGCACGTCAGACAGAGCACACAATTAATATCCCACTCAACACGTAAAGCACACAGAGGACACAACACAAAGCACAATATGCCAAACAGATTAGGATACACCCAACACACATGCAACTGAGAGCACAATACGTTGCACATCACGGAACACACGTGCGGTCCCATCACACACTAAACATGAAACAGAAAACCATTCACAGACCACATAACATTCCCGACCGTGAACACAACATGCTACAAAAAAGTCACCAAACGTACGACACACAAAGACACACTCCAAGCACGCAACACCCAGCGCAGGACCGCCCACAGACACACCAGTCTCACAGCCCTCCACAGAGCAATACACACAGAACATACCCTACAAACAACAAAGTACCCAAACTGCACACCTCACAATCGCAACAGTCACAACACAGAAAGAACACAACACACGGGAAACACACGCTCAGACACATAAACACTGCCATGCACATTAAGCCAGCAGACCACAGACATCAGAGCTAAAAACACACCATAACGCAGTATGCAAAACGCAACACAACACAGAATACACACCCAATCACACAACAAACACCACAACCCATGCCCTACAGTATAAACAAAAGACGAACGACGCACTTCACACATGACACAAAACCCACAAACACAAAGGACCACACAGAAAGACGCACAACGCAAACATCGCACACAACACACACATTAAAAGAAACACATCAACACATTGCCGCAACACACAAAATAATACACAAATTACAGAGCAATACATCACACAACACACAAACATCACACACAATTTATACATCACACCTCATAACACACACAACAACCTGCAGTAACAACACAACACACAGACCGATGCAACCACTACATACCATACGTCAAGCCACACGCTCAAGGAATAACCACAATAAACTTAAGTAAACTCCCACAAACACAAAGACAGAGGACACACACAAACTCAGCACGCTAAAAGCACAACAGATGAAACAACATACAGCACAAACATCACAGGACATAAAGGCACACGATTCTCAGACACCACGGTTAGCCATATACACACCACACACACAATGAGGTACACGACACGAGCAAAACCACATACAGATAACACGTGTCCCCTCACACACTTAATCAATCACACACACAGCCTCTCAAACACAGCCAAACACGTATCAGAATCACATATGCATCACACACAGAAAACATACAAAACCACATGAAAGCAAACAACCAAGAATAAAGGCAGATAGCACACTTTTCTAACACTGAACACCCCACTCACAACCGCACGCAGACACCCCACACGCATGTATACACGGGCACCTTTACGCAATGCGCGCACAAACACACACACACACACAACATAAAGTAAAAACACAACAGTCACAGGGCGCACACCAGACACAACAGAGCACATGTTTCTCCTAAAACACACAAGTCACATTTGCAAGAGTACATGCACCACGCACCGTGAGGAACACCAAACACAACCACACACAGGTGACATATCTCACTTCGCAAACATAACAAGCACCCTCACATCACAACTCAAACACAACCATACGCAAATCACAATCACATACGGAAAACACACACAAAACAAATCCCTAGGCAAAACACACACAACCCACAAAGAAGACAAAGAGCGCACATTGCATACACTACACTCTGCAAGCACAACCACGCACAGACACAAAACACGTACATCCTCACGCAGGAGCACAACGCAGAGCACACACACAACACAGAAACACGCGAAACAAGGGTCCCAAGACACAGACCACACACCTCAAGGCACATAACTGCTCACAAAACACACACGGAAAACACTGCACAGACTACGTACTGCACACACCATGAGACATACTGAACAAGCGAAACCGCACAGTCAACACTTCTGATATCACGTGCATAACTCAAACAGCCAAACACACACACACAACCTCTCTAACACAACCACACACAAATCACAAACTCCACACATAAGACGGACACAACACATACTAATAATCCACAGACTACTCCCCTATGACGCACTACACACAACACACACAGCCACAAGCAGGCAGTATAGAGCACACACAGGTGCACGCAGACAGCTCGAAAAATCACACCCAAAATACACACTCACAGAACACATCAGACGCAACGCAAAACTAACATCACACAGAATGCTCAAAATACAGAGACCACCCAACATCTATCCTGTATGTAACACACAGAAAGCATATAGACAGCGCTCACACAACCCAGAACACAGTACACAACAGAAAGCAGAAAGACCAGACGCAGTACACATGAAACACGACGACGGAAGGCAGACAACAGAAACACAACACACACACAAACACCAACGGATAACTCATAAAAAGTGACAAGATATACAACACACAAAGAACCACTCAGTGCACAGAACACACAGCTCACGACCACACCCATGACACATTGCACGCCACACAGAGAAAGTATGCAGAACAATGTACTCAACAAGCAGCAAAGAACCCATAACACACATTGTACATTCACAACACACACCACATATACAAGCACCAGTAGAACACTCATAAAAAATGACAAAATGTACAACACACAAGGAACCGCTCAATGCACACAACTCACAACCACGCACGTCACACATTGCACGCCACACGGAGAAAATTACACAGAGCAGTGAACTCGACACGCAGTAAAGATCCCACACCACACGTAGTACCTACTCTACACACACAACATGGACAACACACACAAAATAAACAAGGCCCACAGATCACAGTCAACACAAGCCCAAACACACAAGAACACACAGCACACACAGCACAGCCAAACGGAATACACACAGAATCACAACACAAACACCACAAATCATTCACTACCGCATATCAACCACAAATACAGCACACTACACGAAAGAATTCCAGAAAGCACAACACGCACGGATCAAACACGCACAATACACAGTAAAAAACACATAACACACAACGCACACAGCAAGACATAAAAAAAAAGAAGCAGAAACGACACACAGCACACACAACACAACACACACAAAATGTGCATCACAACAGCGCAGACAACACTCACTACATACAACACTCGCAGAACATACAACACACCGGCCACACACAACACACATGGAGAGCACCAACACAACACATACAACGCACACGAAAAACACCCACAACACGCCAAAGAGTTTACATACAACCTCTCAACACACAAACATCGCCTCACCCTAAACAACAAACCCCACACACACCGAGCACATGACTGCACACAATACCCATGAACCACGGTTCTCAGAGTAAACACAACACACACAGTGAGGGACACTGACCAAGCATGACCACACACAGTACACACATCACAAATTACACTCAATACTCAAACAGCGAACCCCACACACCACCTGTCAAACACAAACCCACGGTAATCACAACCACATGCAGAACCCGCACCACACACAACACATGCGAAATGACATGGAAGAAATACACAAACCACAAAAGAACACCGAATTTATGAAACACATTTCACAGACTGCACACACCACACAAAACACACATGAAACATACAGCACACAGGGCCTCACAGAACGCACAATGCGAAGCACACAACCTACATACAAAGCACGTCAGACAGAGCACACAATTAATATCCCACTCAACACGTAAAGCACACAGAGGACACAACACAAAGCACAATATGCCAAACAGATTAGGATACACCCAACACACATGCAACTGAGAGCACAATACGTTGCACATCACGGAACACACGTGCGGTCCCATCACACACTAAACATGAAACAGAAAACCATTCACAGACCACATAACATTCCCGACCGTGAACACAACATGCTACAAAAAAGTCACCAAACGTACGACACACAAAGACACACTCCAAGCACGCAACACCCAGCGCAGGACCGCCCACAGACACACCAGTCTCACAGCCCTCCACAGAGCAATACACACAGAACATACCCTACAAACAACAAAGTACCCAAACTGCACACCTCACAATCGCAACAGTCACAACACAGAAAGAACACAACACACGGGAAACACACGCTCAGACACATAAACACTGCCATGCACATTAAGCCAGCAGACCACAGACATCAGAGCTAAAAACACACCATAACGCAGTATGCAAAACGCAACACAACACAGAATACACACCCAATCACACAACAAACACCACAACCCATGCCCTACAGTATAAACAAAAGACGAACGACGCACTTCACACATGACACAAAACCCACAAACACAAAGGACCACACAGAAAGACGCACAACGCAAACATCGCACACAACACACACATTAAAAGAAACACATCAACACATTGCCGCAACACACAAAATAATACACAAATTACAGAGCAATACATCACACAACACACAAACATCACACACAATTTATACATCACACCTCATAACACACACAACAACCTGCAGTAACAACACAACACACAGACCGATGCAACCACTACATACCATACGTCAAGCCACACGCTCAAGGAATAACCACAATAAACTTAAGTAAACTCCCACAAACACAAAGACAGAGGACACACACAAACTCAGCACGCTAAAAGCACAACAGATGAAACAACATACAGCACAAACATCACAGGACATAAAGGCACACGATTCTCAGACACCACGGTTAGCCATATACACACCACACACACAATGAGGTACACGACACGAGCAAAACCACATACAGATAACACGTGTCCCCTCACACACTTAATCAATCACACACACAGCCTCTCAAACACAGCCAAACACGTATCAGAATCACATATGCATCACACACAGAAAACATACAAAACCACATGAAAGCAAACAACCAAGAATAAAGGCAGATAGCACACTTTTCTAACACTGAACACCCCACTCACAACCGCACGCAGACACCCCACACGCATGTATACACGGGCACCTTTACGCAATGCGCGCACAAACACACACACACACACAACATAAAGTAAAAACACAACAGTCACAGGGCGCACACCAGACACAACAGAGCACATGTTTCTCCTAAAACACACAAGTCACATTTGCAAGAGTACATGCACCACGCACCGTGAGGAACACCAAACACAACCACACACAGGTGACATATCTCACTTCGCAAACATAACAAGCACCCTCACATCACAACTCAAACACAACCATACGCAAATCACAATCACATACGGAAAACACACACAAAACAAATCCCTAGGCAAAACACACACAACCCACAAAGAAGACAAAGAGCGCACATTGCATACACTACACTCTGCAAGCACAACCACGCACAGACACAAAACACGTACATCCTCACGCAGGAGCACAACGCAGAGCACACACACAACACAGAAACATGCGAAACAAGGGTCCCAAGACACAGACCACACACCTCAAGGCACATAACTGCTCACAAAACACACACGGAAAACACTGCACAGACTACGTACTGCACACACCATGAGACATACTGAACAAGCGAAACCGCACAGTCAACACTTCTGATATCACGTGCATAACTCAAACAGCCAAACACACACACACAACCTCTCTAACACAACCACACACAAATCACAAACTCCACACATAAGACGGACACAACACATACTAATAATCCACAGACTACTCCCCTATGACGCACTACACACAACACACACAGCCACAAGCAGGCAGTATAGAGCACACACAGGTGCACGCAGACAGCTCGAAAAATCACACCCAAAATACACACTCACAGAACACATCAGACGCAACGCAAAACTAACATCACACAGAATGCTCAAAATACAGAGACCACCCAACATCTATCCTGTATGTAACACACAGAAAGCATATAGACAGCGCTCACACAACCCAGAACACAGTACACAACAGAAAGCAGAAAGACCAGACGCAGTACACATGAAACACGACGACGGAAGGCAGACAACAGAAACACAACACACACACAAACACCAACGGATAACTCATAAAAAATGACAAGATATACAACACACAAAGAACCACTCAGTGCACAGAACACACAGCTCACGACCACACCCATGACACATTGCACGCCACACAGAGAAAGTATGCAGAACAATGTACTCAACAAGCAGCAAAGAACCCATAACACACATTGTACATTCACAACACACACCACATATACAAGCACCAGTAGAACACTCATAAAAAATGACAAAATGTACAACACACAAGGAACCGCTCAATGCACACAACTCACAACCACGCACGTCACACATTGCACGCCACACGGAGAAAATTACACAGAGCAGTGAACTCGACACGCAGTAAAGATCCCACACCACACGTAGTACCTACTCTACACACACAACATGGACAACACACACAAAATAAACAAGGCCCACAGATCACAGTCAACACAAGCCCAAACACACAAGAACACACAGCACACACAGCACAGCCAAACGGAATACACACAGAATCACAACACAAACACCACAAATCATTCACTACCGCATATCAACCACAAATACAGCACACTACACGAAAGAATTCCAGAAAGCACAACACGCACGGATCAAACACGCACAATACACAGTAATAAACACATAACACACAACGCACACAGCAAGACATAAAAAAAAGAAGCAGAAACGACACACAGCACACACAACACAACACACACAAAATGTGCATCACAACAGCGCAGACAACACTCACTACATACAACACTCGCAGAACATACAACACACCGGCCACACACAACACACATGGAGAGCGCCAACACAACACATACAACGCACACGAAAAACACCCACAACACGCCAAAGAGTTTACATACAACCTCTCAACACACAAACATCGCCTCACCCTAAACAACAAACCCCACACACACCGAGCACATGACTGCACACAATACCCATGAACCACGGTTCTCAGAGTAAACACAACACACACAGTGAGGGACACTGACCAAGCATGACCACACACAGTACACACATCACAAATTACACTCAATACTCAAACAGCGAACCCCACACACCACCTGTCAAACACAAACCCACGGTAATCACAACCACATGCAGAACCCGCACCACACACAACACATGCGAAATGACATGGAAGAAATACACAAACCACAAAAGAACACCGAATTTATGAAACACATTTCACAGACTGCACACACCACACAAAACACACATGAAACATACAGCACACAGGGCCTCACAGAACGCACAATGCGAAGCACACAACCTACATACAAAGCACGTCAGACAGAGCACACAATTAATATCCCACTCAACACGTAAAGCACACAGAGGACACAACACAAAGCACAATATGCCAAACAGATTAGGATACACCCAACACACATGCAACTGAGAGCACAATACGTTGCACATCACGGAACACACGTGCGGTCCCATCACACACTAAACATGAAACAGAAAACCATTCACAGACCACATAACATTCCCGACCGTGAACACAACATGCTACAAAAAAGTCACCAAACGTACGACACACAAAGACACACTCCAAGCACGCAACACCCAGCGCAGGACCGCCCACAAACACACCAGTCTCACAGCCCTCCACAGAGCAATACACACAGAGCATACCCTACAAACAACAAAGTACCCAAACTGCACACCTCACAATCGCAACAGTCACAACACAGAAAGAACACAACACACGGGAAACACACGCTCAGACACATAAACACTGCCATGCACATTAAGCCAGCAGACCACAGACATCAGAGCTAAAAACACACCATAACGCAGTATGCAAAACGCAACACAACACAGAATACACACCCAATCACACAACAAACACCACAACCCATGCCCTACAGTATAAACAAAAGACGAACGACGCACTTCACACATGACACAAAACCCACAAACACAAAGGACCACACAGAAAGACGCACAACGCAAACATCGCACACAACACACACATTAAAAGAAACACATCAACACATTGCCGCAACACACAAAATAATACACAAATTACAGAGCAATACATCACACAACACACAAACATCACACACAATTTATACATCACACCTCATAACACACACAACAACCTGCAGTAACAACAAAACACACAGACCGATGCAACCACTACATACCATACGTAAAGCCACACGCTCAAGGAATAACCACAATAAACTTAAGTAAACTCCCACAAACACAAAGACAGAGGACACACTCAAACTCAGCACGCTAAAAGCACAACAGATGAAACAACATACAGCACAAACATCACAGGACATAAAGGCACACGATTCTCAGACACCACGGTTAGCCATATACACACCACACACACAATGAGGTACACGACACGAGCAAAACCACATACAGATAACACGTGTCCCCTCACACACTTAATCAATCACACACACAGCCTCTCAAACACAGCCAAACACGTATCAGAATCACATATGCATCACACACAGAAAACATACAAAACCACATGAAAGCAAACAACCAAGAATAAAGGCAGATAGCACACTTTTCTAACACTGAACACCCCACTCACAACCGCACGCAGACACCCCACACGCATGTATACACGGGCACCTTTACGCAATGCGCGCACAAACACACACACACACACAACATAAAGTAAAAACACAACAGTCACAGGGCGCACACCAGACACAACAGAGCACATGTTTCTCCTAAAACACACAAGTCACATTTGCAAGAGTACATGCACCACGCACCGTGAGGAACACCAAACACAACCACACACAGGTGACATATCTCACTTCGCAAACATAACAAGCACCCTCACATCACAACTCAAACACAACCATACGCAAATCACAATCACATACGGAAAACACACACAAAACAAATCCCTAGGCAAAACACACACAACCCACAAAGAAGACAAAGAGCGCACATTGCATACACTACACTCTGCAAGCACAACCACGCACAGACACAAAACACGTACATCCTCACGCAGGAGCACAACGCAGAGCACACACACAACACAGAAACATGCGAAACAAGGGTCCCAAGACACAGACCACACACCTCAAGGCACATAACTGCTCACAAAACACACACGGAAAACACTGCACAGACTACGTACTGCACACACCATGAGACATACTGAACAAGCGAAACCGCACAGTCAACACTTCTGATATCACGTGCATAACTCAAACAGCCAAACACACACACACAACCTCTCTAACACAACCACACACAAATCACAAACTCCACACATAAGACGGACACAACACATACTAATAATCCACAGACTACTCCCCTATGACGCACTACACACAACACACACAGCCACAAGCAGGCAGTATAGAGCACACACAGGTGCACGCAGACAGCTCGAAAAATCACACCCAAAATACACACTCACAGAACACATCAGACGCAACGCAAAACTAACATCACACAGAATGCTCAAAATACAGAGACCACCCAACATCTATCCTGTATGTAACACACAGAAAGCATATAGACAGCGCTCACACAACCCAGAACACAGTACACAACAGAAAGCAGAAAGACCAGACGCAGTACACATGAAACACGACGACGGAAGGCAGACAACAGAAACACAACACACACACAAACACCAACGGATAACTCATAAAAAGTGACAAGATATACAACACACAAAGAACCACTCAGTGCACAGAACACACAGCTCACGACCACACCCATGACACATTGCACGCCACACAGAGAAAGTATGCAGAACAATGTACTCAACAAGCAGCAAAGAACCCATAACACACATTGTACATTCACAACACACACCACATATACAAGCACCAGTAGAACACTCATAAAAAATGACAAAATGTACAACACACAAGGAACCGCTCAATGCACACAACTCACAACCACGCACGTCACACATTGCACGCCACACGGAGAAAATTACACAGAGCAGTGAACTCGACACGCAGTAAAGATCCCACACCACACGTAGTACCTACTCTACACACACAACATGGACAACACACACAAAATAAACAAGGCCCACAGATCACAGTCAACACAAGCCCAAACACACAAGAACACACAGCACACACAGCACAGCCAAACGGAATACACACAGAATCACAACACAAACACCACAAATCATTCACTACCGCATATCAACCACAAATACAGCACACTACACGAAAGAATTCCAGAAAGCACAACACGCACGGATCAAACACGCACAATACACAGTAATAAACACATAACACACAACGCACACAGCAAGACATAAAAAAAAAGAAGCAGAAACGACACACAGCACACACAACACAACACACACAAAATGTGCATCACAACAGCGCAGACAACACTCACTACATACAACACTCGCAGAACATACAACACACCGGCCACACACAACACACATGGAGAGCACCAACACAACACATACAACGCACACGAAAAATACCCACAACACGCCAAAGAGTTTACATACAACCTCTCAACACACAAACATCGCCTCACCCTAAACAACAAACCCCACACACACCGAGCACATGACTGCACACAATACCCATGAACCACGGTTCTCAGAGTAAACACAACACACACAGTGAGGGACACTGACCAAGCATGACCACACACAGTACACACATCACAAATTACACTCAATACTCAAACAGCGAACCCCACACACCACCTGTCAAACACAAACCCACGGTAATCACAACCACATGCAGAACCCACACCACACACAACACATGCGAAATGACATGGAAGAAATACACAAACCACAAAAGAACACCGAATTTATGAAACACATTTCACAGACTGCACACACCACACAAAACACACATGAAACATACAGCACACAGGGCCTCACAGAACGCACAATGCGAAGCACACAACCTACATACAAAGCACGTCAGACAGAGCACACAATTAATATCCCACTCAACACGTAAAGCACACAGAGGACACAACACAAAGCACAATATGCCAAACAGATTAGGATACACCCAACACACATGCAACTGAGAGCACAATACGTTGCACATCACGGAACACACGTGCGGTCCCATCACACACTAAACATGAAACAGAAAACCATTCACAGACCACATAACATTCCCGACCGTGAACACAACATGCTACAAAAAAGTCACCAAACGTACGACACACAAAGACACACTCCAAGCACGCAACACCCAGCGCAGGACCGCCCACAAACACACCAGTCTCACAGCCCTCCACAGAGCAATACACACAGAACATACCCTACAAACAACAAAGTACCCAAACTGCACACCTCACAATCGCAACAGTCACAACACAGAAAGAACACAACACACGGGAAACACACGCTCAGACACATAAACACTGCCATGCACATTAAGCCAGCAGACCACAGACATCAGAGCTAAAAACACACCATAACGCAGTATGCAAAACGCAACACAACACAGAATACACACCCAATCACACAACAAACACCACAACCCATGCCCTACAGTATAAACAAAAGACGAACGACGCACTTCACACATGACACAAAACCCACAAACACAAAGGACCACACAGAAAGACGCACAACGCAAACATCGCACACAACACACACATTAAAAGAAACACATCAACACATTGCCGCAACACACAAAATAATACACAAATTACAGAGCAATACATCACACAACACACAAACATCACACACAATTTATACATCACACCTCATAACACACACAACAACCTGCAGTAACAACACAACACACAGACCGATGCAACCACTACATACCATACGTAAAGCCACACGCTCAAGGAATAACCACAATAAACTTAAGTAAACTCCCACAAACACAAAGACAGAGGACACACACAAACTCAGCATGCTAAAAGCACAACAGATGAAACAACATACAGCACAAACATCACAGGACATAAAGGCACACGATTCTCAGACACCACGGTTAGCCATATACACACCACACACACAATGAGGTACACGACACGAGCAAAACCACATACAGATAACACGTGTCCCCTCACACACTTAATCAATCACACACACAGCCTCTCAATCACAGCCAAACACGTATCAGAATCACATATGCATCACACACAGAAAACATACAAAACCACATGAAAGCAAACAACCAAGAATAAAGGCAGATAGCACACTTTTCTAACACTGAACACCCCACTCACAACCGCACGCAGACACCCCACACGCATGTATACACGGGCACCTTTACGCAATGCGCGCACAAACACACACACACACAACATAAAGTAAAAACACAACAGTCACAGGGCGCACACCAGACACAACAGAGCACATGTTTCTCCTAAAACACACAAGTCACATTTGCAAGAGTACATGCACCACGCACCGTGAGGAACACCAAACACAACCACACACAGGTGACATATCTCACTTCGCAAACATAACAAGCACCCTCACATCACAACTCAAACACAACCATACGCAAATCACAATCACATACGGAAAACACACACAACCCACAAAGAAGACAAAGAGCGCACATTGCATACACTACACTCTGCAAGCACAACCACGCACAGACACAAAACACGTACATCCTCACGCAGGAGCACAACGCAGAGCACACACACAACACAGAAACATGCGAAACAAGGGTCCCAAGACACAGACCACACACCTCAAGGCACATAACTGCTCACAAAACACACACGGAAAACACTGCACAGACTACGTACTGCACACACCATGAGACATACTGAACAAGCGAAACCGCACAGTCAACACTTCTGATATCACGTGCATAACTCAAACAGCCAAACACACACACACAACCTCTCTAACACAACCACACACAAATCACAAACTCCACACATAAGACGGACACAACACATACTAATAATCCACAGACTACTCCCCTATGACGCACTACACACAACACACACAGCCACAAGCAGGCAGTATAGAGCACACACAGGTGCACGCAGACAGCTCGAAAAATCACACCCAAAATACACACTCACAGAACACATCAGACGCAACGCAAAACTAACATCACACAGAATGCTCAAAATACAGAGACCACCCAACATCTATCCTGTATGTAACACACAGAAAGCATATAGACAGCGCTCACACAACCCAGAACACAGTACACAACAGAAAGCAGAAAGACCAGACGCAGTACACATGAAACACGACGACGGAAGGCAGACAACAGAAACACAACACACACACAAACACCAACGGATAACTCATAAAAAGTGACAAGATATACAACACACAAAGAACCACTCAGTGCACAGAACACACAGCTCACGACCACACCCATGACACATTGCACGCCACACAGAGAAAGTATGCAGAACAATGTACTCAACAAGCAGCAAAGAACCCATAACACACATTGTACATTCACAACACACACCACATATACAAGCACCAGTAGAACACTCATAAAAAATGACAAAATGTACAACACACAAGGAACCGCTCAATGCACACAACTCACAACCACGCACGTCACACATTGCACGCCACACGGAGAAAATTACACAGAGCAGTGAACTCGACACGCAGTAAAGATCCCACACCACACGTAGTACCTACTCTACACACACAACATGGACAACACACACAAAATAAACAAGGCCCACAGATCACAGTCAACACAAGCCCAAACACACAAGAACACACAGCACACACAGCACAGCCAAACGGAATACACACAGAATCACAACACAAACACCACAAATCATTCACTACCGCATATCAACCACAAATACAGCACACTACACGAAAGAATTCCAGAAAGCACAACACGCACGGATCAAACACGCACAATACACAGTAATAAACACATAACACACAACGCACACAGCAAGACATAAAAAAAAGAAGCAGAAACGACACACAGCACACACAACACAACACACACAAAATGTGCATCACAACAGCGCAGACAACACTCACTACATACAACACTCGCAGAACATACAACACACCGGCCACACACAACACACATGGAGAGCACCAACACAACACATACAACGCACACGAAAAACACCCACAACACGCCAAAGAGTTTACATACAACCTCTCAACACACAAACATCGCCTCACCCTAAACAACAAACCCCACACACACCGAGCACATGACTGCACACAATACCCATGAACCACGGTTCTCAGAGTAAACACAACACACACAGTGAGGGACACTGACCAAGCATGACCACACACAGTACACACATCACAAATTACACTCAATACTCAAACAGCGAACCCCACACACCACCTGTCAAACACAAACCCACGGTAATCACAACCACATGCAGAACCCGCACCACACACAACACATGCGAAATGACATGGAAGAAATACACAAACCACAAAAGAACACCGAATTTATGAAACACATTTCACAGACTGCACACACCACACAAAACACACATGAAACATACAGCACACAGGGCCTCACAGAACGCACAATGCGAAGCACACAACCTACATACAAAGCACGTCAGACAGAGCACACAATTAATATCCCACTCAACACGTAAAGCACACAGAGGACACAACACAAAGCACAATATGCCAAACAGATTAGGATACACCCAACACACATGCAACTGAGAGCACAATACGTTGCACATCACGGAACACACGTGCGGTCCCATCACACACTAAACATGAAACAGAAAACCATTCACAGACCACATAACATTCCCGACCGTGAACACAACATGCTACAAAAAAGTCACCAAACGTACGACACACAAAGACACACTCCAAGCACGCAACACCCAGCGCAGGACCGCCCACAAACACACCAGTCTCACAGCCCTCCACAGAGCAATACACACAGAACATACCCTACAAACAACAAAGTACCCAAACTGCACACCTCACAATCGCAACAGTCACAACACAGAAAGAACACAACACACGGGAAACACACGCTCAGACACATAAACACTGCCATGCACATTAAGCCAGCAGACCACAGACATCAGAGCTAAAAACACACCATAACGCAGTATGCAAAACGCAACACAACACAGAATACACACCCAATCACACAACAAACACCACAACCCATGCCCTACAGTATAAACAAAAGACGAACGACGCACTTCACACATGACACAAAACCCACAAACACAAAGGACCACACAGAAAGACGCACAACGCAAACATCGCACACAACACACACATTAAAAGAAACACATCAACACATTGCCGCAACACACAAAATAATACACAAATTACAGAGCAATACATCACACAACACACAAACATCACACACAATTTATACATCACACCTCATAACACACACAACAACCTGTAGTAACAACACAACACACAGACCGATGCAACCACTACATACCATACATAAAGCCACACGCTCAAGGAATAACCACAATAAACTTAAGTAAACTCCCACAAACACAAAGACAGAGGACACACACAAACTCAGCACGCTAAAAGCACAACAGATGAAACAACATACAGCACAAACATCACAGGACATAAAGGCACACGATTCTCAGACACCACGGTTAGCCATATACACACCACACACACAATGAGGTACACGACACGAGCAAAACCACATACAGATAACACGTGTCCCCTCACACACTTAATCAATCACACACACAGCCTCTCAAACACAGCCAAACACGTATCAGAATCACATATGCATCACACACAGAAAACATACAAAACCACATGAAAGCAAACAACCAAGAATAAAGGCAGATAGCACACTTTTCTAACACTGAACACCCCACTCACAACCGCACGCAGACACCCCACACGCATGTATACATGGGCACCTTTACGCAATGCGCGCACAAACACACACACACACACAACATAAAGTAAAAACACAACAGTCACAGGGCGCACACCAGACACAACAGAGCACATGTTTCTCCTAAAACACACAAGTCACATTTGCAAGAGTACATGCACCACGCACCGTGAGGAACACCAAACACAACCACACACAGGTGACATATCTCACTTCGCAAACATAACAAGCACCCTCACATCACAACTCAAACACAACCATACGCAAATCACAATCACATACGGAAAACACACACAAAACAAATCCCTAGGCAAAACACACACAACCCACAAAGAAGACAAAGAGCGCACATTGCATACACTACACTCTGCAAGCACAACCACGCACAGACACAAAACACGTACATCCTCACGCAGGAGCACAACGCAGAGCACACACACAACACAGAAACACGCGAAACAAGGGTCCCAAGACACAGACCACACACCTCAAGGCACATAACTGCTCACAAAACACACACGGAAAACACTGCACAGACTACGTACTGCACACACCATGAGACATACTGAACAAGCGAAACCGCACAGTCAACACTTCTGATATCACGTGCATAACTCAAACAGCCAAACACACACACACAACCTCTCTAACACAACCACACACAAATCACAAACTCCACACATAAGACGGACACAACACATACTAATAATCCACAGACTACTCCCCTATGACGCACTACACACAACACACACAGCCACAAGCAGGCAGTATAGAGCACACACAGGTGCACGCAGACAGCTCGAAAAATCACACCCAAAATACACACTCACAGAACACATCAGACGCAACGCAAAACTAACATCACACAGAATGCTCAAAATACAGAGACCACCCAACATCTATCCTGTATGTAACACACAGAAAGCATATAGACAGCGCTCACACAACCCAGAACACAGTACACAACAGAAAGCAGAAAGACCAGACGCAGTACACATGAAACACGACGACGGAAGGCAGACAACAGAAACACAACACACACACAAACACCAACGGATAACTCATAAAAAATGACAAGATATACAACACACAAAGAACCACTCAGTGCACAGAACACACAGCTCACGACCACACCCATGACACATTGCACGCCACACAGAGAAAGTATGCAGAACAATGTACTCAACAAGCAGCAAAGAACCCATAACACACATTGTACATTCACAACACACACCACATATACAAGCACCAGTAGAACACTCATAAAAAATGACAAAATGTACAACACACAAGGAACCGCTCAATGCACACAACTCACAACCACGCACGTCACACATTGCACGCCACACGGAGAAAATTACACAGAGCAGTGAACTCGACACGCAGTAAAGATCCCACACCACACGTAGTACCTACTCTACACACACAACATGGACAACACACACAAAATAAACAAGGCCCACAGATCACAGTCAACACAAGCCCAAACACACAAGAACACACAGCACACACAGCACAGCCAAACGGAATACACACAGAATCACAACACAAACACCACAAATCATTCACTACCGCATATCAACCACAAATACAGCACACTACACGAAAGAATTCCAGAAAGCACAACACGCACGGATCAAACACGCACAATACACAGTAATAAACACATAACACACAACGCACACAGCAAGACATAAAAAAAAGAAGCAGAAACGACACACAGCACACACAACACAACACACACAAAATGTGCATCACAACAGCGCAGACAACACTCACTACATACAACACTCGCAGAACATACAACACACCGGCCACACACAACACACATGGAGAGCACCAACACAACACATACAACGCACACGAAAAACACCCACAACACGCCAAAGAGTTTACATACAACCTCTCAACACACAAACATCGCCTCACCCTAAACAACAAACCCCACACACACCGAGCACATGACTGCACACAATACCCATGAACCACGGTTCTCAGAGTAAACACAACACACACAGTGAGGGACACTGACCAAGCATGACCACACACAGTACACACATCACAAATTACACTCAATACTCAAACAGCGAACCCCACACACCACCTGTCAAACACAAACCCACGGTAATCACAACCACATGCAGAACCTGCACCACACACAACACATGCGAAATGACATGGAAGAAATACACAAACCACAAAAGAACACCGAATTTATGAAACACATTTCACAGACTGCACACACCACACAAAACACACATGAAACATACAGCACACAGGGCCTCACAGAACGCACAATGCGAAGCACACAACCTACATACAAAGCACGTCAGACAGAGCACACAATTAATATCCCACTCAACACGTAAAGCACACAGAGGACACAACACAAAGCACAATATGCCAAACAGATTAGGATACACCCAACACACATGCAACTGAGAGCACAATACGTTGCACATCACGGAACACACGTGCGGTCCCATCACACACTAAACATGAAACAGAAAACCATTCACAGACCACATAACATTCCCGACCGTGAACACAACATGCTACAAAAAAGTCACCAAACGTACGACACACAAAGACACACTCCAAGCACGCAACACCCAGCGCAGGACCGCCCACAAACACACCAGTCTCACAGCCCTCCACAGAGCAATACACACAGAACATACCCTACAAACAACAAAGTACCCAAACTGCACACCTCACAATCGCAACAGTCACAACACAGAAAGAACACAACACACGGGAAACACACGCTCAGACACATAAACACTGCCATGCACATTAAGCCAGCAGACCACAGACATCAGAGCTAAAAACACACCATAACGCAGTATGCAAAACGCAACACAACACAGAATACACACCCAATCACACAACAAACACCACAACCCATGCCCTACAGTATAAACAAAAGACGAACGACGCACTTCACACATGACACAAAACCCACAAACACAAAGGACCACACAGAAAGACGCACAACGCAAACATCGCACACAACACACACATTAAAAGAAACACATCAACACATTGCCGCAACACACAAAATAATACACAAATTACAGAGCAATACATCACACAACACACAAACATCACACACAATTTATACATCACACCTCATAACACACACAACAACCTGCAGTAACAACACAACACACAGACCGATGCAACCACTACATACCATACATAAAGCCACACGCTCAAGGAATAACCTCAATAAACTTAAGTAAACTCCCACAAACACAAAGACAGAGGACACACACAAACTCAGCACGCTAAAAGCACAACAGATGAAACAACATACAGCACAAACATCACAGGACATAAAGGCACACGATTCTCAGACACCACGGTTAGCCATATACACACCACACACACAATGAGGTACACGACACGAGCAAAACCACATACAGATAACACGTGTCCCCTCACACACTTAATCAATCACACACACAGCCTCTCAAACACAGCCAAACACGTATCAGAATCACGTATGCATCACACACAGAAAACATACAAAACCACATGAAAGCAAACAACCAAGAATAAAGGCAGATAGCACACTTTTCTAACACTGAACACCCCACTCACAACCGCACGCAGACACCCCACACGCATGTATACACGGGCACCTTTACGCAATGCGCGCACAAACACACACACACACACAACATAAAGTAAAAACACAACAGTCACAGGGCGCACACCAGACACAACAGAGCACATGTTTCTCCTTAAACACACAAGTCACATTTGCAAGAGTACATGCACCACGCACCGTGAGGAACACCAAACACAACCACACACAGGTGACATATCTCACTTCGCAAACATAACAAGCACCCTCACATCACAACTCAAACACAACCATACGCAAATCACAATCACATACGGAAAACACACACAAAACAAATCCCTAGGCAAAACACACACAACCCACAAAGAAGACAAAGAGCGCACATTGCATACACTACACTCTGCAAGCACAACCACGCACAGACACAAAACACGTACATCCTCACGCAGGAGCACAACGCAGAGCACACACACAACACAGAAACATGCGAAACAAGGATCCCAAGACACAGACCACACACCTCAAGGCACATAACTGCTCACAAAACACACACGGAAAACACTGCACAGACTACGTACTGCACACACCATGAGACATACTGAACAAGCGAAACCGCACAGTCAACACTTCTGATATCACGTGCATAACTCAAACAGCCAAACACACACACACAACCTCTCTAACACAACCACACACAAATCACAAACTCCACACATAAGACGGACACAACACATACTAATAATCCACAGACTACTCCCCTATGACGCACTACACACAACACACACAGCCACAAGCAGGCAGTATAGAGCACACACAGGTGCACGCAGACAGCTCGAAAAATCACACCCAAAATACACACTCACAGAACACATCAGACGCAACGCAAAACTAACATCACACAGAATGCTCAAAATACAGAGACCACCCAACATCTATCCTGTATGTAACACACAGAAAGCATATAGACAGCGCTCACACAACCCAGAACACAGTACACAACAGAAAGCAGAAAGACCAGACGCAGTACACATGAAACACGACGACGGAAGGCAGACAACAGAAACACAACACACACACAAACACCAACGGATAACTCATAAAAAATGACAAGATATACAACACACAAAGAACCACTCAGTGCACAGAACACACAGCTCACGACCACACCCATGACACATTGCACGCCACACAGAGAAAGTATGCAGAACAATGTACTCAACAAGCAGCAAAGAACCCATAACACACATTGTACATTCACAACACACACCACATATACAAGCACCAGTAGAACACTCATAAAAAATGACAAAATGTACAACACACAAGGAACCGCTCAATGCACACAACTCACAACCACGCACGTCACACATTGCACGCCACACGGAGAAAATTACACAGAGCAGTGAACTCGACACGCAGTAAAGATCCCACACCACACGTAGTACCTACTCTACACACACAACATGGACAACACACACAAAATAAACAAGGCCCACAGATCACAGTCAACACAAGCCCAAACACACAAGAACACACAGCACACACAGCACAGCCAAACGGAATACACACAGAATCACAACACAAACACCACAAATCATTCACTACCGCATATCAACCACAAATACAGCACACTACACGAAAGAATTCCAGAAAGCACAACACGCACGGATCAAACACGCACAATACACAGTAATAAACACATAACACACAACGCACACAGCAAGACATAAAAAAAAGAAGCAGAAACGACACACAGCACACACAACACAACACACACAAAATGTGCATCACAACAGCGCAGACAACACTCACTACATACAACACTCGCAGAACATACAACACACCGGCCACACACAACACACATGGAGAGCACCAACACAACACATACAACGCACACGAAAAACACCCACAACACGCCAAAGAGTTTACATACAACCTCTCAACACACAAACATCGCCTCACCCTAAACAACAAACCCCACACACACCGAGCACATGACTGCACACAATACCCATGAACCACGGTTCTCAGAGTAAACACAACACACACAGTGAGGGACACTGACCAAGCATGACCACACACAGTACACACATCACAAATTACACTCAATACTCAAACAGCGAACCCCACACACCACCTGTCAAACACAAACCCACGGTAATCACAACCACATGCAGAACCCGCACCACACACAACACATGCGAAATGACATGGAAGAAATACACAAACCACAAAAGAACACCGAATTTATGAAACACATTTCACAGACTGCACACACCACACAAAACACACATGAAACATACAGCACACAGGGCCTCACAGAACGCACAATGCGAAGCACACAACCTACATACAAAGCACGTCAGACAGAGCACACAATTAATATCCCACTCAACACGTAAAGCACACAGAGGACACAACACAAAGCACAATATGCCAAACAGATTAGGATACACCCAACACACATGCAACTGAGAGCACAATACGTTGCACATCACGGAACACACGTGCGGTCCCATCACACACTAAACATGAAACAGAAAACCATTCACAGACCACATAACATTCCCGACCGTGAACACAACATGCTACAAAAAAGTCACCAAACGTACGACACACAAAGACACACTCCAAGCACGCAACACCCAGCGCAGGACCGCCCACAAACACACCAGTCTCACAGCCCTCCACAGAGCAATACACACAGAACATACCCTACAAACAACAAAGTACCCAAACTGCACACCTCACAATCGCAACAGTCACAACACAGAAAGAACACAACACACGGGAAACACACGCTCAGACACATAAACACTGCCATGCACATTAAGCCAGCAGACCACAGACATCAGAGCTAAAAACACACCATAACGCAGTATGCAAAACGCAACACAACACAGAATACACACCCAATCACACAACAAACACCACAACCCATGCCCTACAGTATAAACAAAAGACGAACGACGCACTTCACACATGACACAAAACCCACAAACACAAAGGACCACACAGAAAGACGCACAACGCAAACATCGCACACAACACACACATTAAAAGAAACACATCAACACATTGCCGCAACACACAAAATAATACACAAATTACAGAGCAATACATCACACAACACACAAACATCACACACAATTTATACATCACACCTCATAACACACACAACAACCTGCAGTAACAACACAACACACAGACCGATGCAACCACTACATACCATACATAAAGCCACACGCTCAAGGAATAACCACAATAAACTTAAGTAAACTCCCACAAACACAAAGACAGAGGACACACACAAACTCAGCACGCTAAAAGCACAACAGATGAAACAACATACAGCACAAACATCACAGGACATAAAGGCACACGATTCTCAGACACCACGGTTAGCCATATACACACCACACACACAATGAGGTACACGACACGAGCAAAACCACATACAGATAACACGTGTCCCCTCACACACTTAATCAATCACACACACAGCCTCTCAAACACAGCCAAACACGTATCAGAATCACGTATGCATCACACACAGAAAACATACAAAACCACATGAAAGCAAACAACCAAGAATAAAGGCAGATAGCACACTTTTCTAACACTGAACACCCCACTCACAACCGCACGCAGACACCCCACACGCATGTATACACGGGCACCTTTACGCAATGCGCGCACAAACACACACACACACACAACATAAAGTAAAAACACAACAGTCACAGGGCGCACACCAGACACAACAGAGCACATGTTTCTCCTTAAACACACAAGTCACATTTGCAAGAGTACATGCACCACGCACCGTGAGGAACACCAAACACAACCACACACAGGTGACATATCTCACTTCGCAAACATAACAAGCACCCTCACATCACAACTCAAACACAACCATACGCAAATCACAATCACATACGGAAAACACACACAAAACAAATCCCTAGGCAAAACACACACAACCCACAAAGAAGACAAAGAGCGCACATTGCATACACTACACTCTGCAAGCACAACCACGCACAGACACAAAACACGTACATCCTCACGCAGGAGCACAACGCAGAGCACACACACAACACAGAAACATGCGAAACAAGGATCCCAAGACACAGACCACACACCTCAAGGCACATAACTGCTCACAAAACACACACGGAAAACACTGCACAGACTACGTACTGCACACACCATGAGACATACTGAACAAGCGAAACCGCACAGTCAACACTTCTGATATCACGTGCATAACTCAAACAGCCAAACACACACACACAACCTCTCTAACACAACCACACACAAATCACAAACTCCACACATAAGACGGACACAACACATACTAATAATCCACAGACTACTCCCCTATGACGCACTACACACAACACACACAGCCACAAGCAGGCAGTATAGAGCACACACAGGTGCACGCAGACAGCTCGAAAAATCACACCCAAAATACACACTCACAGAACACATCAGACGCAACGCAAAACTAACATCACACAGAATGCTCAAAATACAGAGACCACCCAACATCTATCCTGTATGTAACACACAGAAAGCATATAGACAGCGCTCACACAACCCAGAACACAGTACACAACAGAAAGCAGAAAGACCAGACGCAGTACACATGAAACACGACGACGGAAGGCAGACAACAGAAACACAACACACACACAAACACCAACGGATAACTCATAAAAAATGACAAGATATACAACACACAAAGAACCACTCAGTGCACAGAACACACAGCTCACGACCACACCCATGACACATTGCACGCCACACAGAGAAAGTATGCAGAACAATGTACTCAACAAGCAGCAAAGAACCCATAACACACATTGTACATTCACAACACACACCACATATACAAGCACCAGTAGAACACTCATAAAAAATGACAAAATGTACAACACACAAGGAACCGCTCAATGCACACAACTCACAACCACGCACGTCACACATTGCACGCCACACGGAGAAAATTACACAGAGCAGTGAACTCGACACGCAGTAAAGATCCCACACCACACGTAGTACCTACTCTACACACACAACATGGACAACACACACAAAATAAACAAGGCCCACAGATCACAGTCAACACAAGCCCAAACACACAAGAACACACAGCACACACAGCACAGCCAAACGGAATACACACAGAATCACAACACAAACACCACAAATCATTCACTACCGCATATCAACCACAAATACAGCACACTACACGAAAGAATTCCAGAAAGCACAACACGCACGGATCAAACACGCACAATACACAGTAATAAACACATAACACACAACGCACACAGCAAGACATAAAAAAAAGAAGCAGAAACGACACACAGCACACACAACACAACACACACAAAATGTGCATCACAACAGCGCAGACAACACTCACTACATACAACACTCGCAGAACATACAACACACCGGCCACACACAACACACATGGAGAGCACCAACACAACACATACAACGCACACGAAAAACACCCACAACACGCCAAAGAGTTTACATACAACCTCTCAACACACAAACATCGCCTCACCCTAAACAACAAACCCCACACACACCGAGCACATGACTGCACACAATACCCATGAACCACGGTTCTCAGAGTAAACACAACACACACAGTGAGGGACACTGACCAAGCATGACCACACACAGTACACACATCACAAATTACACTCAATACTCAAACAGCGAACCCCACACACCACCTGTCAAACACAAACCCACGGTAATCACAACCACATGCAGAACCCGCACCACACACAACACATGCGAAATGACATGGAAGAAATACACAAACCACAAAAGAACACCGAATTTATGAAACACATTTCACAGACTGCACACACCACACAAAACACACATGAAACATACAGCACACAGGGCCTCACAGAACGCACAATGCGAAGCACACAACCTACATACAAAGCACGTCAGACAGAGCACACAATTAATATCCCACTCAACACGTAAAGCACACAGAGGACACAACACAAAGCACAATATGCCAAACAGATTAGGATACACCCAACACACATGCAACTGAGAGCACAATACGTTGCACATCACGGAACACACGTGCGGTCCCATCACACACTAAACATGAAACAGAAAACCATTCACAGACCACATAACATTCCCGACCGTGAACACAACATGCTACAAAAAAGTCACCAAACGTACGACACACAAAGACACACTCCAAGCACGCAACACCCAGCGCAGGACCGCCCACAAACACACCAGTCTCACAGCCCTCCACAGAGCAATACACACAGAACATACCCTACAAACAACAAAGTACCCAAACTGCACACCTCACAATCGCAACAGTCACAACACAGAAAGAACACAACACACGGGAAACACACGCTCAGACACATAAACACTGCCATGCACATTAAGCCAGCAGACCACAGACATCAGAGCTAAAAACACACCATAACGCAGTATGCAAAACGCAACACAACACAGAATACACACCCAATCACACAACAAACACCACAACCCATGCCCTACAGTATAAACAAAAGACGAACGACGCACTTCACACATGACACAAAACCCACAAACACAAAGGACCACACAGAAAGACGCACAACGCAAACATCGCACACAACACACACATTAAAAGAAACACATCAACACATTGCCGCAACACACAAAATAATACACAAATTACAGAGCAATACATCACACAACACACAAACATCACACACAATTTATACATCACACCTCATAACACACACAACAACCTGCAGTAACAACACAACACACAGACCGATGCAACCACTACATACCATACATAAAGCCACACGCTCAAGGAATAACCACAATAAACTTAAGTAAACTCCCACAAACACAAAGACAGAGGACACACACAAACTCAGCACGCTAAAAGCACAACAGATGAAACAACATACAGCACAAACATCACAGGACATAAAGGCACACGATTCTCAGACACCACGGTTAGCCATATACACACCACACACACAATGAGGTACACGACACGAGCAAAACCACATACAGATAACACGTGTCCCCTCACACACTTAATCAATCACACACACAGCCTCTCAAACACAGCCAAACACGTATCAGAATCACATATGCATCACACACAGAAAACATACAAAACCACATGAAAGCAAACAACCAAGAATAAAGGCAGATAGCACACTTTTCTAACACTGAACACCCCACTCACAACCGCACGCAGACACCCCACACGCATGTATACATGGGCACCTTTACGCAATGCGCGCACAAACACACACACACACACAACATAAAGTAAAAACACAACAGTCACAGGGCGCACACCAGACACAACAGAGCACATGTTTCTCCTAAAACACACAAGTCACATTTGCAAGAGTACATGCACCACGCACCGTGAGGAACACCAAACACAACCACACACAGGTGACATATCTCACTTCGCAAACATAACAAGCACCCTCACATCACAACTCAAACACAACCATACGCAAATCACAATCACATACGGAAAACACACACAAAACAAATCCCTAGGCAAAACACACACAACCCACAAAGAAGACAAAGAGCGCACATTGCATACACTACACTCTGCAAGCACAACCACGCACAGACACAAAACACGTACATCCTCACGCAGGAGCACAACGCAGAGCACACACACAACACAGAAACACGCGAAACAAGGGTCCCAAGACACAGACCACACACCTCAAGGCACATAACTGCTCACAAAACACACACGGAAAACACTGCACAGACTACGTACTGCACACACCATGAGACATACTGAACAAGCGAAACCGCACAGTCAACACTTCTGATATCACGTGCATAACTCAAACAGCCAAACACACACACACAACCTCTCTAACACAACCACACACAAATCACAAACTCCACACATAAGACGGACACAACACATACTAATAATCCACAGACTACTCCCCTATGACGCACTACACACAACACACACAGCCACAAGCAGGCAGTATAGAGCACACACAGGTGCACGCAGACAGCTCGAAAAATCACACCCAAAATACACACTCACAGAACACATCAGACGCAACGCAAAACTAACATCACACAGAATGCTCAAAATACAGAGACCACCCAACATCTATCCTGTATGTAACACACAGAAAGCATATAGACAGCGCTCACACAACCCAGAACACAGTACACAACAGAAAGCAGAAAGACCAGACGCAGTACACATGAAACACGACGACGGAAGGCAGACAACAGAAACACAACACACACACAAACACCAACGGATAACTCATAAAAAATGACAAGATATACAACACACAAAGAACCACTCAGTGCACAGAACACACAGCTCACGACCACACCCATGACACATTGCACGCCACACAGAGAAAGTATGCAGAACAATGTACTCAACAAGCAGCAAAGAACCCATAACACACATTGTACATTCACAACACACACCACATATACAAGCACCAGTAGAACACTCATAAAAAATGACAAAATGTACAACACACAAGGAACCGCTCAATGCACACAACTCACAACCACGCACGTCACACATTGCACGCCACACGGAGAAAATTACACAGAGCAGTGAACTCGACACGCAGTAAAGATCCCACACCACACGTAGTACCTACTCTACACACACAACATGGACAACACACACAAAATAAACAAGGCCCACAGATCACAGTCAACACAAGCCCAAACACACAAGAACACACAGCACACACAGCACAGCCAAACGGAATACACACAGAATCACAACACAAACACCACAAATCATTCACTACCGCATATCAACCACAAATACAGCACACTACACGAAAGAATTCCAGAAAGCACAACACGCACGGATCAAACACGCACAATACACAGTAATAAACACATAACACACAACGCACACAGCAAGACATAAAAAAAAGAAGCAGAAACGACACACAGCACACACAACACAACACACACAAAATGTGCATCACAACAGCGCAGACAACACTCACTACATACAACACTCGCAGAACATACAACACACCGGCCACACACAACACACATGGAGAGCACCAACACAACACATACAACGCACACGAAAAACACCCACAACACGCCAAAGAGTTTACATACAACCTCTCAACACACAAACATCGCCTCACCCTAAACAACAAACCCCACACACACCGAGCACATGACTGCACACAATACCCATGAACCACGGTTCTCAGAGTAAACACAACACACACAGTGAGGGACACTGACCAAGCATGACCACACACAGTACACACATCACAAATTACACTCAATACTCAAACAGCGAACCCCACACACCACCTGTCAAACACAAACCCACGGTAATCACAACCACATGCACAACCCGCACCACACACAACACATGCGAAATGACATGGAAGAAATACACAAACCACAAAAGAACACCGAATTTATGAAACACATTTCACAGACTGCACACACCACACAAAACACACATGAAACATACAGCACACAGGGCCTCACAGAACGCACAATGCGAAGCACACAACCTACATACAAAGCACGTCAGACAGAGCACACAATTAATATCCCACTCAACACGTAAAGCACACAGAGGACACAACACAAAGCACAATATGCCAAACAGATTAGGATACACCCAACACACATGCAACTGAGAGCACAATACGTTGCACATCACGGAACACACGTGCGGTCCCATCACACACTAAACATGAAACAGAAAACCATTCACAGACCACATAACATTCCCGACCGTGAACACAACATGCTACAAAAAAGTCACCAAACGTACGACACACAAAGACACACTCCAAGCACGCAACACCCAGCGCAGGACCGCCCACAAACACACCAGTCTCACAGCCCTCCACAGAGCAATACACACAGAACATACCCTACAAACAACAAAGTACCCAAACTGCACACCTCACAATCGCAACAGTCACAACACAGAAAGAACACAACACACGGGAAACACACGCTCAGACACATAAACACTGCCATGCACATTAAGCCAGCAGACCACAGACATCAGAGCTAAAAACACACCATAACGCAGTATGCAAAACGCAACACAACACAGAATACACACCCAATCACACAACAAACACCACAACCCATGCCCTACAGTATAAACAAAAGACGAACGACGCACTTCACACATGACACAAAACCCACAAACACAAAGGACCACACAGAAAGACGCACAACGCAAACATCGCACACAACACACACATTAAAAGAAACACATCAACACATTGCCGCAACACACAAAATAATACACAAATTACAGAGCAATACATCACACAACACACAAACATCACACACAATTTATACATCACACCTCATAACACACACAACAACCTGCAGTAACAACACAACACACAGACCGATGCAACCACTACATACCATACATAAAGCCACACGCTCAAGGAATAACCACAATAAACTTAAGTAAACTCCCACAAACACAAAGACAGAGGACACACACAAACTCAGCACGCTAAAAGCACAACAGATGAAACAACATACAGCACAAACATCACAGGACATAAAGGCACACGATTCTCAGACACCACGGTTAGCCATATACACACCACACACACAATGAGGTACACGACACGAGCAAAACCACATACAGATAACACGTGTCCCCTCACACACTTAATCAATCACACACACAGCCTCTCAAACACAGCCAAACACGTATCAGAATCACATATGCATCACACACAGAAAACATACAAAACCACATGAAAGCAAACAACCAAGAATAAAGGCAGATAGCACACTTTTCTAACACTGAACACCCCACTCACAACCGCACGCAGACACCCCACACGCATGTATACATGGGCACCTTTACGCAATGCGCGCACAAACACACACACACACACAACATAAAGTAAAAACACAACAGTCACAGGGCGCACACCAGACACAACAGAGCACATGTTTCTCCTAAAACACACAAGTCACATTTGCAAGAGTACATGCACCACGCACCGTGAGGAACACCAAACACAACCACACACAGGTGACATATCTCACTTCGCAAACATAACAAGCACCCTCACATCACAACTCAAACACAACCATACGCAAATCACAATCACATACGGAAAACACACACAAAACAAATCCCTAGGCAAAACACACACAACCCACAAAGAAGACAAAGAGCGCACATTGCATACACTACACTCTGCAAGCACAACCACGCACAGACACAAAACACGTACATCCTCACGCAGGAGCACAACGCAGAGCACACACACAACACAGAAACACGCGAAACAAGGGTCCCAAGACACAGACCACACACCTCAAGGCACATAACTGCTCACAAAACACACACGGAAAACACTGCACAGACTACGTACTGCACACACCATGAGACATACTGAACAAGCGAAACCGCACAGTCAACACTTCTGATATCACGTGCATAACTCAAACAGCCAAACACACACACACAACCTCTCTAACACAACCACACACAAATCACAAACTCCACACATAAGACGGACACAACACATACTAATAATCCACAGACTACTCCCCTATGACGCACTACACACAACACACACAGCCACAAGCAGGCAGTATAGAGCACACACAGGTGCACGCAGACAGCTCGAAAAATCACACCCAAAATACACACTCACAGAACACATCAGACGCAACGCAAAACTAACATCACACAGAATGCTCAAAATACAGAGACCACCCAACATCTATCCTGTATGTAACACACAGAAAGCATATAGACAGCGCTCACACAACCCAGAACACAGTACACAACAGAAAGCAGAAAGACCAGACGCAGTACACATGAAACACGACGACGGAAGGCAGACAACAGAAACACAACACACACACAAACACCAACGGATAACTCATAAAAAATGACAAGATATACAACACACAAAGAACCACTCAGTGCACAGAACACACAGCTCACGACCACACCCATGACACATTGCACGCCACACAGAGAAAGTATGCAGAACAATGTACTCAACAAGCAGCAAAGAACCCATAACACACATTGTACATTCACAACACACACCACATATACAAGCACCAGTAGAACACTCATAAAAAATGACAAAATGTACAACACACAAGGAACCGCTCAATGCACACAACTCACAACCACGCACGTCACACATTGCACGCCACACGGAGAAAATTACACAGAGCAGTGAACTCGACACGCAGTAAAGATCCCACACCACACGTAGTACCTACTCTACACACACAACATGGACAACACACACAAAATAAACAAGGCCCACAGATCACAGTCAACACAAGCCCAAACACACAAGAACACACAGCACACACAGCACAGCCAAACGGAATACACACAGAATCACAACACAAACACCACAAATCATTCACTACCGCATATCAACCACAAATACAGCACACTACACGAAAGAATTCCAGAAAGCACAACACGCACGGATCAAACACGCACAATACACAGTAATAAACACATAACACACAACGCACACAGCAAGACATAAAAAAAAGAAGCAGAAACGACACACAGCACACACAACACAACACACACAAAATGTGCATCACAACAGCGCAGACAACACTCACTACATACAACACTCGCAGAACATACAACACACCGGCCACACACAACACACATGGAGAGCACCAACACAACACATACAACGCACACGAAAAACACCCACAACACGCCAAAGAGTTTACATACAACCTCTCAACACACAAACATCGCCTCACCCTAAACAACAAACCCCACACACACCGAGCACATGACTGCACACAATACCCATGAACCACGGTTCTCAGAGTAAACACAACACACACAGTGAGGGACACTGACCAAGCATGACCACACACAGTACACACATCACAAATTACACTCAATACTCAAACTGCGAACCCCACACACCACCTGTCAAACACAAACCCACGGTAATCACAACCACATGCAGAACCCGCACCACACACAACACATGCGAAATGACATGGAAGAAATACACAAACCACAAAAGAACACCGAATTTATGAAACACATTTCACAGACTGCACACACCACACAAAACACACATGAAACATACAGCACACAGGGCCTCACAGAACGCACAATGCGAAGCACACAACCTACATACAAAGCACGTCAGACAGAGCACACAATTAATATCCCACTCAACACGTAAAGCACACAGAGGACACAACACAAAGCACAATATGCCAAACAGATTAGGATACACCCAACACACATGCAACTGAGAGCACAATACGTTGCACATCACGGAACACACGTGCGGTCCCATCACACACTAAACATGAAACAGAAAACCATTCACAGACCACATAACATTCCCGACCGTGAACACAACATGCTACAAAAAAGTCACCAAACGTACGACACACAAAGACACACTCCAAGCACGCAACACACAGCGCAGGACCGCCCACAAACACACCAGTCTCACAGCCCTCCACAGAGCAATACACACAGAACATACCCTACAAACAACAAAGTACCCAAACTGCACACCTCACAATCGCAACAGTCACAACACAGAAAGAACACAACACACGGGAAACACACGCTCAGACACATAAACACTGCCATGCACATTAAGCCAGCAGACCACAGACATCAGAGCTAAAAACACACCATAACGCAGTATGCAAAACGCAACACAACACAGAATACACACCCAATCACACAACAAACACCACAACCCATGCCCTACAGTATAAACAAAAGACGAACGACGCACTTCACACATGACACAAAACCCACAAACACAAAGGACCACACAGAAAGACGCACAACGCAAACATCGCACACAACACACACATTAAAAGAAACACATCAACACATTGCCGCAACACACAAAATAATACACAAATTACAGAGCAATACATCACACAACACACAAACATCACACACAATTTATACATCACACCTCATAACACACACAACAACCTGCAGTAACAACACAACACACAGACCGATGCAACCACTACATACCATACATAAAGCCACACGCTCAAGGAATAACCACAATAAACTTAAGTAAACTCCCACAAACACAAAGACAGAGGACACACACAAACTCAGCACGCTAAAAGCACAACAGATGAAACAACATACAGCACAAACATCACAGGACATAAAGGCACACGATTCTCAGACACCACGGTTAGCCATATACACACCACACACACAATGAGGTACACGACACGAGCAAAACCACATACAGATAACACGTGTCCCCTCACACACTTAATCAATCACACACACAGCCTCTCAAACACAGCCAAACACGTATCAGAATCACGTATGCATCACACACAGAAAACATACAAAACCACATGAAAGCAAACAACCAAGAATAAAGGCAGATAGCACACTTTTCTAACACTGAACACCCCACTCACAACCGCACGCAGACACCCCACACGCATGTATACACGGGCACCTTTACGCAATGCGCGCACAAACACACACACACACACAACATAAAGTAAAAACACAACAGTCACAGGGCGCACACCAGACACAACAGAGCACATGTTTCTCCTAAAACACACAAGTCACATTTGCAAGAGTACATGCACCACGCACCGTGAGGAACACCAAACACAACCACACACAGGTGACATATCTCACTTCGCAAACATAACAAGCACCCTCACATCACAACTCAAACACAACCATACGCAAATCACAATCACATACGGAAAACACACACAAAACAAATCCCTAGGCAAAACACACACAACCCACAAAGAAGACAAAGAGCGCACATTGCATACACTACACTCTGCAAGCACAACCACGCACAGACACAAAACACGTACATCCTCACGCAGGAGCACAACGCAGAGCACACACACAACACAGAAACACGCGAAACAAGGGTCCCAAGACACAGACCACACACCTCAAGGCACATAACTGCTCACAAAACACACACGGAAAACACTGCACAGACTACGTACTGCACACACCATGAGACATACTGAACAAGCGAAACCGCACAGTCAACACTTCTGATATCACGTGCATAACTCAAACAGCCAAACACACACACACAACCTCTCTAACACAACCACACACAAATCACAAACTCCACACATAAGACGGACACAACACATACTAATAATCCACAGACTACTCCCCTATGACGCACTACACACAACACACACAGCCACAAGCAGGCAGTATAGAGCACACACAGGTGCACGCAGACAGCTCGAAAAATCACACCCAAAATACACACTCACAGAACACATCAGACGCAACGCAAAACTAACATCACACAGAATGCTCAAAATACAGAGACCACCCAACATCTATCCTGTATGTAACACACAGAAAGCATATAGACAGCGCTCACACAACCCAGAACACAGTACACAACAGAAAGCAGAAAGACCAGACGCAGTACACATGAAACACGACGACGGAAGGCAGACAACAGAAACACAACACACACACAAACACCAACGGATAACTCATAAAAAATGACAAGATATACAACACACAAAGAACCACTCAGTGCACAGAACACACAGCTCACGACCACACCCATGACACATTGCACGCCACACAGAGAAAGTATGCAGAACAATGTACTCAACAAGCAGCAAAGAACCCATAACACACATTGTACATTCACAACACACACCACATATACAAGCACCAGTAGAACACTCATAAAAAATGACAAAATGTACAACACACAAGGAACCGCTCAATGCACACAACTCACAACCACGCACGTCACACATTGCACGCCACACGGAGAAAATTACACAGAGCAGTGAACTCGACACGCAGTAAAGATCCCACACCACACGTAGTACCTACTCTACACACACAACATGGACAACACACACAAAATAAACAAGGCCCACAGATCACAGTCAACACAAGCCCAAACACACAAGAACACACAGCACACACAGCACAGCCAAACGGAATACACACAGAATCACAACACAAACACCACAAATCATTCACTACCGCATATCAACCACAAATACAGCACACTACACGAAAGAATTCCAGAAAGCACAACACGCACGGATCAAACACGCACAATACACAGTAATAAACACATAACACACAACGCACACAGCAAGACATAAAAAAAAGAAGCAGAAACGACACACAGCACACACAACACAACACACACAAAATGTGCATCACAACAGCGCAGACAACACTCACTACATACAACACTCGCAGAACATACAACACACCGGCCACACACAACACACATGGAGAGCACCAACACAACACATACAACGCACACGAAAAACACCCACAACACGCCAAAGAGTTTACATACAACCTCTCAACACACAAACATCGCCTCACCCTAAACAACAAACCCCACACACACCGAGCACATGACTGCACACAATACCCATGAACCACGGTTCTCAGAGTAAACACAACACACACAGTGAGGGACACTGACCAAGCATGACCACACACAGTACACACATCACAAATTACACTCAATACTCAAACAGCGAACCCCACACACCACCTGTCAAACACAAACCCACGGTAATCACAACCACATGCAGAACCCGCACCACACACAACACATGCGAAATGACATGGAAGAAATACACAAACCACAAAAGAACACCGAATTTATGAAACACATTTCACAGACTGCACACACCACACAAAACACACATGAAACATACAGCACACAGGGCCTCACAGAACGCACAATGCGAAGCACACAACCTACATACAAAGCACGTCAGACAGAGCACACAATTAATATCCCACTCAACACGTAAAGCACACAGAGGACACAACACAAAGCACAATATGCCAAACAGATTAGGATACACCCAACACACATGCAACTGAGAGCACAATACGTTGCACATCACGGAACACACGTGCGGTCCCATCACACACTAAACATGAAACAGAAAACCATTCACAGACCACATAACATTCCCGACCGTGAACACAACACGCTACAAAAAAGTCACCAAACGTACGACACACAAAGACACACTCCAAGCACGCAACACCCAGCGCAGGACCGCCCACAAACACACCAGTCTCACAGCCCTCCACAGAGCAATACACACAGAACATACCCTACAAACAACAAAGTACCCAAACTGCACACCTCACAATCGCAACAGTCACAACACAGAAAGAACACAACACATGGGAAACACACGCTCAGACACATAAACACTGCCATGCACATTAAGCCAGCAGACCACAGACATCAGAGCTAAAATCACACCATAACGCAGTATGCAAAACGCAACACAACACAGAATACACACCCAATCACACAACAAACACCACAACCCATGCCCTACAGTATAAACAAAAGATGAACGACGCACTTCACACATGACACAAAACCCACAAACACAAAGGACCACACAGAAAGACGCACAACGCAAACATCGCACACAACACACACATTAAAAGAAACACATCAACACATTGCCGCAACACACAAAATAATACACAAATTACAGAGCAATACATCACACAACACACAAACATCACACACAATTTATACATCACACCTCATAACACACACAACAACCTGCAGTAACAACACAACACACAGACCGATGCAACCACTACATACCATACATAAAGCCACACGCTCAAGGAATAACCACAATAAACTTAAGTAAACTCCCACAAACACAAAGACAGAGGACACACACAAACTCAGCACGCTAAAAGCACAACAGATGAAACAACATACAGCACAAACATCACAGGACATAAAGGCACACGATTCTCAGACACCACGGTTAGCCATATACACACCACACACACAATGAGGTACACGACACGAGCAAAACCACATACAGATAACACGTGTCCCCTCACACACTTAATCAATCACACACACAGCCTCTCAAACACAGCCAAACACGTATCAGAATCACATATGCATCACACACAGAAAACATACAAAACCACATGAAAGCAAACAACCAAGAATAAAGGCCGATAGCACACTTTTCTAACACTGAACACCCCACTCACAACCGCACGCAGACACCCCACACGCATGTATACACGGGCACCTTTACGCAATGCGCGCACAAACACACACACACAACATAAAGTAAAAACACAACAGTCACAGGGCGCACACCAGACACAACAGAGCACATGTTTCTCCTAAAACACACAAGTCACATTTGCAAGAGTACATGCACCACGCACCGTGAGGAACACCAAACACAAACACACAGGTGACATATCTCACTTCGCAAACATAACAAGCACCCTCACATCACAACTCAAACACAACCATACGCAAATTACAATCACACACGGAAAACACACACAAAACAAATCCCTAGGCAAAACACACACAACCCACAAAGAAGACAAAGAGCGCACATTGCATACACTACACTCTGCAAGCACAACCACGCACAGACACAAAACACGTACATCCTCACGCAGGAGCACAACGCAGAGCACACACACAACACAGAAACATGCGAAACAAGGGTCCCAAGACACAGACCACACACCTCAAGGCACATAACTGCTCACAAAACACACACGGAAAACACTGCACAGACTACGTACTGCACACACCATGAGACATACTGAACAAGCGAAACCGCACAGTCAACACTTCTGATATCACGTGCATAACTCAAACAGCCAAACACACACACACAACCTCTCTAACACAACCACACACAAATCACAAACTCCACACATAAGACGGACACAACACTTACTAATAATCCACAGACTACTCCCCTATGATGCACTACACACAACACACACAGCCACAAGCAGGCAGTATAGAGCACACACAGGTGCACGCAGACAGCTCGAAAAATCACACCCAAAATACACACTCACAGAACACATCAGACGCAACGCAAAACTAACATCACACAGAATGCTCAAAATACAGAGACCACCCAACATCTATCCTGTATGTAACACACAGAAAGCATATAGACAGCGCTCACACAACCCAGAACACAGTACACAACAGAAAGCAGAAAGACCAGACGCAGTACACATGAAACACGACGACGGAAGGCAGACAACAGAAACACAACACACACACAAACACCAACGGATAACTCATAAAAAATGACAAGATATACAACACACAAAGAACCACTCAGTGCACAGAACACACAGCTCACGACCACACCCATGACACATTGCACGCCACACAGAGAAAGTATGCAGAACAATGTACTCAACAAGCAGCAAAGAACCCATAACACACATTGTACATTCACAACACACACCACATATACAAGCACCAGTAGAACACTCATAAAAAATGACAAAATGTACAACACACAAGGAACCGCTCAATGCACACAACTCACAACCACGCACGTCACACATTGCACGCCACACGGAGAAAATTACACAGAGCAGTGAACTCGACACGCAGTAAAGATCCCACACCACACGTAGTACCTACTCTACACACACAACATGGACAACACACACAAAATAAACAAGGCCCACAGATCACAGTCAACACAAGCCCAAACACACAAGAACACACAGCACACACAGCACAGCCAAACGGAATACACACAGAATCACAACACAAACACCACAAATCATTCACTACCGCATATCAACCACAAATACAGCACACTACACGAAAGAATTCCAGAAAGCACAACACGCACGGATCAAACACGCACAATACACAGTAATAAACACATAACACACAACGCACACAGCAAGACATAAAAAAAAGAAGCAGAAACGACACACAGCACACACAACACAACACACACAAAATGTGCATCACAACAGCGCAGACAACACTCACTACATACAACACTCGCAGAACATACAACACACCGGCCACACACAACACACATGGAGAGCACCAACACAACACATACAACGCACACGAAAAACACCCACAACACGCCAAAGAGTTTACATACAACCTCTCAACACACAAACATCGCCTCACCCTAAACAACAAACCCCACACACACCGAGCACATGACTGCACACAATACCCATGAACCACGGTTCTCAGAGTAAACACAACACACACAGTGAGGGACACTGACCAAGCATGACCACACACAGTACACACATCACAAATTACACTCAATACTCAAACTGCGAACCCCACACACCACCTGTCAAACACAAACCCACGGTAATCACAACCACATGCAGAACCTGCACCACACACAACACATGAGAAATGACATGGAAGAAATACACAAACCACAAAAGAACACCGAATTTATGAAACACATTTCACAGACTGCACACACCACACAAAACACACATGAAACATACAGCACACAGGGCCTCACAGAACGCACAATGCGAAGCACACAACCTACATACAAAGCACGTCAGACAGAGCACACAATTAATATCCCACTCAACACGTAAAGCTCACAGAGGACACAACACAAAGCACAATATGCCAAACAGATTAGGATACACCCAACACACATGCAACTGAGAGCACAATACGTTGCACATCACGGAACACACGTGCGGTCCCATCACACACTAAACATGAAACAGAAAACCATTCACAGACCACATAACATTCCCGACCGTGAACACAACATGCTACAAAAAAGTCACCAAACGTACGACACACAAAGACACACTCCAAGCACGCAACACCCAGCGCAGGACCGCCCACAAACACACCAGTCTCACAGCCCTCCACAGAGCAATACACACAGAACATACCCTACAAACAACAAAGTACCCAAACTGCACACCTCACAATCGCAACAGTCACAACACAGAAAGAACACAACACACGGGAAACACACGCTCAGACACATAAACACTGCCATGCACATTAAGCCAGCAGACCACAGACATCAGAGCTAAAAACACACCATAACGCAGTATGCAAAACGCAACACAACACAGAATACACACCCAATCACACAACAAACACCACAACCCATGCCCTACAGTATAAACAAAAGACGAACGACGCACTTCACACATGACACAAAACCCACAAACACAAAGGACCACACAGAAAGACGCACAACGCAAACATCGCACACAACACACACATTAAAAGAAACACATCAACACATTGCCGCAACACACAAAATAATACACAAATTACAGAGCAATACATCACACAACACACAAACATCACACACAATTTATACATCACACCTCATAACACACACAACAACCTGCAGTAACAACACAACACACAGACCGATGCAACCACTACATACCATACATAAAGCCACACGCTCAAGGAATAACCACAATAAACTTAAGTAAACTCCCACAAACACAAAGACAGAGGACACACACAAACTCAGCACGCTAAAAGCACAACAGATGAAACAACATACAGCACAAACATCACAGGACATAAAGGCACACGATTCTCAGACACCACGGTTAGCCATATACACACCACACACACAATGAGGTACACGACACGAGCAAAACCACATACAGATAACACGTGTCCCCTCACACACTTAATCAATCACACACACAGCCTCTCAAACACAGCCAAACACGTATCAGAATCACATATGCATCACACACAGAAAACATACAAAACCACATGAAAGCAAACAACCAAGAATAAAGGCCGATAGCACACTTTTCTAACACTGAACACCACCCTCACAACCGCACGCAGACACCCCACACGCATGTATACACGGGCACCTTTACGCAATGCGCGCACAAACACACACACACACACAACATAAAGTAAAAACACAACAGTCACAGGGCGCACACCAGACACAACAGAGCACATGTTTCTCCTAAAACACACAAGTCACATTTGCAAGAGTACATGCACCACGCACCGTGAGGAACACCAAACACAAACACACAGGTGACATATCTCACTTCGCAAACATAACAAGCACCCTCACATCACAACTCAAACACAACCATACGCAAATCACAATCACACACGGAAAACACACACAAAACAAATCCCTAGGCAAAACACACACAACCCACAAAGAAGACAAAGAGCGCACATTGCATACACTACACTCTGCAAGCACAACCACGCACAGACACAAAACACGTACATCCTCACGCAGGAGCACAACGCAGAGCACACACACAACACAGAAACATGCGAAACAAGGGTCCCAAGACACAGACCACACACCTCAAGGCACATAACTGCTCACAAAACACACACGGAAAACACTGCACAGACTACGTACTGCACACACCATGAGACATACTGAACAAGCGAAACCGCACAGTCAACACTTCTGATATCACGTGCATAACTCAAACAGCCAAACACACACACACAACCTCTCTAACACAACCACACACAAATCACAAACTCCACACATAAGACGGACACAACACTTACTAATAATCCACAGACTACTCCCCTATGACGCACTACACACAACACACACAGCCACAAGCAGGCAGTATAGAGCACACACAGGTGCACGCAGACAGCTCGAAAAATCACACCCAAAATACACACTCACAGAACACATCAGACGCAACGCAAAACTAACATCACACAGAATGCTCAAAATACAGAGACCACCCAACATCTATCCTGTATGTAACACACAGAAAGCATATAGACAGCGCTCACACAACCCAGAACACAGTACACAACAGAAAGCAGAAAGACCAGACGCAGTACACATGAAACACGACGACGGAAGGCAGACAACAGAAACACAACACACACACAAACACCAACGGATAACTCATAAAAAATGACAAGATATACAACACACAAAGAACCACTCAGTGCACAGAACACACAGCTCACGACCACACCCATGACACATTGCACGCCACACAGAGAAAGTATGCAGAACAATGTACTCAACAAGCAGCAAAGAACCCATAACACACATTGTACATTCACAACACACACCACATATACAAGCTCCAGTAGAACACTCATAAAAAATGACAAAATGTACAACACACAAGGAACCGCTCAATGCACACAACTCACAACCACGCATGTCACACATTGCACGCCACACGGAGAAAATTACACAGAGCAGTGAACTCGACACGCAGTAAAGATCCCACACCACACGTAGTACCTACTCTACACACACAACATGGACAACACACACAAAATTAACAAGGCCCACAGATCACAGTCAACACAAGCCCAAACACACAAGAACACACAGCACACACAGCACAGCCAAACGGAATACACACAGAATCACAACACAAACACCACAAATCATTCACTACCGCATATCAACCACAAATACAGCACACTACACGAAAGAATTCCAGAAAGCACAACACGCACGGATCAAACACGCACAATACACAGTAATAAACACATAACACACAACGCACACAGCAAGACATAAAAAAAAGAAGCAGAAACGACACACAGCACACACAACACAACACACACAAAATGTGCATCACAACAGCGCAGACAACACTCACTACATACAACACTCGCAGAACATACAACACACCGGCCACACACAACACACATGGAGAGCACCAACACAACACATACAACGCACACGAAAAACACCCACAACACGCCAAAGAGTTTACATACAACCTCTCAACACACAAACATCGCCTCACCCTAAACAACAAACCCCACACACACCGAGCACATGACTGCACACAATACCCATGAACCACGGTTCTCAGAGTAAACACAACACACACAGTGAGGGACACTGACCAAGCATGACCACACACAGTACACACATCACAAATTACACTCAATACTCAAACTGCGAACCCCACACACCACCTGTCAAACACAAACCCACGGTAATCACAACCACATGCAGAACCTGCACCACACACAACACATGAGAAATGACATGGAAGAAATACACAAACCACAAAAGAACACCGAATTTATGAAACACATTTCACAGACTGCACACACCACACAAAACACACATGAAACATACAGCACACAGGGCCTCACAGAACGCACAATGCGAAGCACACAACCTACATACAAAGCACGTCAGACAGAGCACACAATTAATATCCCACTCAACACGTAAAGCTCACAGAGGACACAACACAAAGCACAATATGCCAAACAGATTAGGATACACCCAACACACATGCAACTGAGAGCACAATACGTTGCACATCACGGAACACACGTGCGGTCCCATCACACACTAAACATGAAACAGAAAACCATTCACAGACCACATAACATTCCCGACCATGAACACAACACGCTACAAAAAAGTCACCAAACGTACGACACACAAAGACACACTCCAAGCACGCAACACCCAGCGCAGGACCGCCCACATACACACCAGTCTCACAGCCCTCCACAGAGCAATACACACAGAACATACCCTACAAACAACAAAGTACCCAAACTGCACACCTCACAATCGCAACAGTCACAACACAGAAAGAACACAACACACGGGAAACACACGCTCAGACACATAAACACTGCCATGCACATTAAGCCAGCAGACCACAGACATCAGAGCTAAAAACACACAATAACGCAGCACGCAAAACGCAACACAACACAGAATACACACCCAATCACACAACAAACACCACAACCCATGCCCTACAGTATAAACAAAAGACGAACGACGCACTTCACACATGACACAAAACCCACAAACACAAAGGACCACACAGAAAGACGCACAACGCAAACATCGCACACAACACACACATTAAAAGAAACACATCAACACATTGCCGCAACACACAAAATAATACACAAATTACAGAGCAATACATCACACAACACACAAACATCACACACAATTTATACATCACACCTCATAACACACACAACAACCTGCAGTAACAACACAACACACAGACCGATGCAACCACTACATACCATACGTAAAGCCACACGCTCAAGGAATAACCACAATAAACTTAAGTAAACTCCCACAAACACAAAGACAGAGGACACACACAAACTCAGCACGCTAAAAGCACAACAGATGAAACAACATACAGCACAAACATCACAGGACATAAAGGCACACGATTCTCAGACACCACGGTTAGCCATATACACACCACACACACAATGAGGTACACGACACGAGCAAAACCACATACAGATAACACGTGTCCCCTCACACACTTAATCAATCACACACACAGCCTCTCAAACACAGCCAAACACGTATCAGAATCACATATGCATCACACACAGAAAACATACAAAACCACATGAAAGCAAACAACCAAGAATAAAGGCAGATAGCACACTTTTCTAACACTGAACACCCCACTCACAACTGCACGCAGACACCCCACATGCATGTATACACGGGCACCTTTACGCAATGCGCGCACAAACACACACACACACACAACATAAAGTAAAAACACAACAGTCACAGGGCGCACACCAGACACAACAGAGCACATGTTTCTCCTAAAACACACAAGTCACATTTGCAAGAGTACATGCACCACGCACCGTGAGGAACACCAAACACAACCACACACAGGTGACATATCTCACTTCGCAAACATAACAAGCACCCTCACATCACAACTCAAACACAACCATACGCAAATCACAATCACATACGGAAAACACACACAAAACAAATCCCTAGGCAAAACACACACAACCCACAAAGAAGACAAAGAGCGCACATTGCATACACTACACTCTGCAAGCACAACCACGCACAGACACAAAACACGTACATCCTCACGCAGGAGCACAACGCAGAGCACACACACAACACAGAAACATGCGAAACAAGGATCCCAAGACACAGACCACACACCTCAAGGCACATAACTGCTCACAAAACACACACGGAAAACACTGCACAGACTACGTACTGCACACACCATGAGACATACTGAACAAGCGAAACCGCACAGTCAACACTTCTGATATCACGTGCATAACTCAAACAGCCAAACACACACACACAACCTCTCTAACACAACCACACACAAATCACAAACTCCACACATAAGACGGACACAACACATACTAATAATCCACAGACTACTCCCCTATGACGCACTACACACAACACACACAGCCACAAGCAGGCAGTATAGAGCACACACAGGTGCACGCAGACAGCTCGAAAAATCACACCCAAAATACACACTCACAGAACACATCAGACGCAACGCAAAACTAACATCACACAGAATGCTCAAAATACAGAGACCACCCAACATCTATCCTGTATGTAACACACAGAAAGCATATAGACAGCGCTCACACAACCCAGAACACAGTACACAACAGAAAGCAGAAAGACCAGACGCAGTACACATGAAACACGACGACGGAAGGCAGACAACAGAAACACAACACACACACAAACACCAACGGATAACTCATAAAAAATGACAAGATATACAACACACAAAGAACCACTCAGTGCACAGAACACACAGCTCACGACCACACCCATGACACATTGCACGCCACACAGAGAAAGTATGCAGAACAATGTACTCAACAAGCAGCAAAGAACCCATAACACACATTGTACATTCACAACACACACCACATATACAAGCACCAGTAGAACACTCATAAAAAATGACAAAATGTACAACACACAAGGAACCGCTCAATGCACACAACTCACAACCACGCACGTCACACATTGCACGCCACACGGAGAAAATTACACAGAGCAGTGAACTCGACACGCAGTAAAGATCCCACACCACACGTAGTACCTACTCTACACACACAACATGGACAACACACACAAAATAAACAAGGCCCACAGATCACAGTCAACACAAGCCCAAACACACAAGAACACACAGCACACACAGCACAGCCAAACGGAATACACACAGAATCACAACACAAACACCACAAATCATTCACTACCGCATATCAACCACAAATACAGCACACTACACGAAAGAATTCCAGAAAGCACAACACGCACGGATCAAACACGCACAATACACAGTAATAAACACATAACACACAACGCACACAGCAAGACATAAAAAAAAGAAGCAGAAACGACACACAGCACACACAACACAACACACACAAAATGTGCATCACAACAGCGCAGACAACACTCACTACATACAACACTCGCAGAACATACAACACACCGGCCACACACAACACACATGGAGAGCACCAACACAACACATACAACGCACACGAAAAACACCCACAACACGCCAAAGAGTTTACATACAACCTCTCAACACACAAACATCGCCTCACCCTAAACAACAAACCCCACACACACCGAGCACATGACTGCACACAATACCCATGAACCACGGTTCTCAGAGTAAACACAACACACACAGTGAGGGACACTGACCAAGCATGACCACACACAGTACACACATCACAAATTACACTCAATACTCAAACTGCGAACCCCACACACCACCTGTCAAACACAAACCCACGGTAATCACAACCACATGCAGAACCTGCACCACACACAACACATGAGAAATGACATGGAAGAAATACACAAACCACAAAAGAACACCGAATTTATGAAACACATTTCACAGACTGCACACACCACACAAAACACACATGAAACATACAGCACACAGGGCCTCACAGAACGCACAATGCGAAGCACACAACCTACATACAAAGCACGTCAGACAGAGCACACAATTAATATCCCACTCAACACGTAAAGCTCACAGAGGACACAACACAAAGCACAATATGCCAAACAGATTAGGATACACCCAACACACATGCAACTGAGAGCACAATACGTTGCACATCACGGAACACACGTGCGGTCCCATCACACACTAAACATGAAACAGAAAACCATTCACAGACCACATAACATTCCCGACCGTGAACACAACATGCTACAAAAAAGTCACCAAACGTACGACACACAAAGACACACTCCAAGCACGCAACACCCAGCGCAGGACCGCCCACAAACACACCAGTCTCACAGCCCTCCACAGAGCAATACACACAGAACATACCCTACAAACAACAAAGTACCCAAACTGCACACCTCACAATCGCAACAGTCACAACACAGAAAGAACACAACACACGGGAAACACACGCTCAGACACATAAACACTGCCATGCACATTAAGCCAGCAGACCACAGACATCAGAGCTAAAAACACACCATAACGCAGTATGCAAAACGCAACACAACACAGAATACACACCCAATCACACAACAAACACCACAACCCATGCCCTACAGTATAAACAAAAGACGAACGACGCACTTCACACATGACACAAAACCCACAAACACAAAGGACCACACAGAAAGACGCACAACGCAAACATCGCACACAACACACACATTAAAAGAAACACATCAACACATTGCCGCAACACACAAAATAATACACAAATTACAGAGCAATACATCACACAACACACAAACATCACACACAATTTATACATCACACCTCATAACACACACAACAACCTGCAGTAACAACACAACACACAGACCGATGCAACCACTACATACCATACATAAAGCCACACGCTCAAGGAATAACCACAATAAACTTAAGTAAACTCCCACAAACACAAAGACAGAGGACACACACAAACTCAGCACGCTAAAAGCACAACAGATGAAACAACATACAGCACAAACATCACAGGACATAAAGGCACACGATTCTCAGACACCACGGTTAGCCATATACACACCACACACACAATGAGGTACACGACACGAGCAAAACCACATACAGATAACACGTGTCCCCTCACACACTTAATCAATCACACACACAGCCTCTCAAACACAGCCAAACACGTATCAGAATCACATATGCATCACACACAGAAAACATACAAAACCACATGAAAGCAAACAACCAAGAATAAAGGCCGATAGCACACTTTTCTAACACTGAACACCCCACTCACAACCGCACGCAGACACCCCACACGCATGTATACACGGGCACCTTTACGCAATGCGCGCACAAACACACACACACACACAACATAAAGTAAAAACACAACAGTCACAGGGCGCACACCAGACACAACAGAGCACATGTTTCTCCTAAAACACACAAGTCACATTTGCAAGAGTACATGCACCACGCACCGTGAGGAACACCAAACACAACCACACACAGGTGACATATCTCACTTCGCAAACATAACAAGCACCCTCACATCACAACTCAAACACAACCATACGCAAATCACAATCACACACGGAAAACACACACAAAACAAATCCCTAGGCAAAACACACACAACCCACAAAGAAGACAAAGAGCGCACATTGCATACACTACACTCTGCAAGCACAACCACGCACAGACACAAAACACGTACATCCTCACGCAGGAGCACAACGCAGAGCACACACACAACACAGAAACATGCGAAACAAGGGTCCCAAGACACAGACCACACACCTCAAGGCACATAACTGCTCACAAAACACACACGGAAAACACTGCACAGACTACGTACTGCACACACCATGAGACATACTGAACAAGCGAAACCGCACAGTCAACACTTCTGATATCACGTGCATAACTCAAACAGCCAAACACACACACACAACCTCTCTAACACAACCACACACAAATCACAAACTCCACACATAAGACGGACACAACACTTACTAATAATCCACAGACTACTCCCCTATGACGCACTACACACAACACACACAGCCACAAGCAGGCAGTATAGAGCACACACAGGTGCACGCAGACAGCTCGAAAAATCACACCCAAAATACACACTCACAGAACACATCAGACGCAACGCAAAACTAACATCACACAGAATGCTCAAAATACAGAGACCACCCAACATCTATCCTGTATGTAACACACAGAAAGCATATAGACAGCGCTCACACAACCCAGAACACAGTACACAACAGAAAGCAGAAAGACCAGACGCAGTACACATGAAACACGACGACGGAAGGCAGACAACAGAAACACAACACACACACAAACACCAACGGATAACTCATAAAAAATGACAAGATATACAACACACAAAGAACCACTCAGTGCACAGAACACACAGCTCACGACCACACCCATGACACATTGCACGCCACACAGAGAAAGTATGCAGAACAATGTACTCAACAAGCAGCAAAGAACCCATAACACACATTGTACATTCACAACACACACCACATATACAAGCTCCAGTAGAACACTCATAAAAAATGACAAAATGTACAACACACAAGGAACCGCTCAATACACACAACTCACAACCACGCATGTCACACATTGCACGCCACACGGAGAAAATTACACAGAGCAGTGAACTCGACACGCAGTAAAGATCCCACACCACACGTAGTACCTACTCTACACACACAACATGGACAACACACACAAAATTAACAAGGCCCACAGATCACAGTCAACACAAGCCCAAACACACAAGAACACACAGCACACACAGCACAGCCAAACGGAATACACACAGAATCACAACACAAACACCACAAATCATTCACTACCGCATATCAACCACAAATACAGCACACTACACGAAAGAATTCCAGAAAGCACAACACGCACGGATCAAACACGCACAATACACAGTAATAAACACATAACACACAACGCACACAGCAAGACATAAAAAAAAGAAGCAGAAACGACACACAGCACACACAACACAACACACACAAAATGTGCATCACAACAGCGCAGACAACACTCACTACATACAACACTCGCAGAACATACAACACACCGGCCACACACAACACACATGGAGAGCACCAACACAACACATACAACGCACACGAAAAACACCCACAACACGCCAAAGAGTTTACATACAACCTCTCAACACACAAACATCGCCTCACCCTAAACAACAAACCCCACACACACCGAGCACATGACTGCACACAATACCCATGAACCACGGTTCTCAGAGTAAACACAACACACACAGTGAGGGACACTGACCAAGCATGACCACACACAGTACACACATCACAAATTACACTCAATACTCAAACTGCGAACCCCACACACCACCTGTCAAACACAAACCCACGGTAATCACAACCACATGCAGAACCTGCACCACACACAACACATGAGAAATGACATGGAAGAAATACACAAACCACAAAAGAACACCGAATTTATGAAACACATTTCACAGACTGCACACACCACACAAAACACACATGAAACATACAGCACACAGGGCCTCACAGAACGCACAATGCGAAGCACACAACCTACATACAAAGCACGTCAGACAGAGCACACAATTAATATCCCACTCAACACGTAAAGCTCACAGAGGACACAACACAAAGCACAATATGCCAAACAGATTAGGATACACCCAACACACATGCAACTGAGAGCACAATACGTTGCACATCACGGAACACACGTGCGGTCCCATCACACACTAAACATGAAACAGAAAACCATTCACAGACCACATAACATTCCCGACCATGAACACAACACGCTACAAAAAAGTCACCAAACGTACGACACACAAAGACACACTCCAAGCACGCAACACCCAGCGCAGGACCGCCCACATACACACCAGTCTCACAGCCCTCCACAGAGCAATACACACAGAACATACCCTACAAACAACAAAGTACCCAAACTGCACACCTCACAATCGCAACAGTCACAACACAGAAAGAACACAACACACGGGAAACACACGCTCAGACACATAAACACTGCCATGCACATTAAGCCAGCAGACCACAGACATCAGAGCTAAAAACACACAATAACGCAGCACGCAAAACGCAACACAACACAGAATACACACCCAATCACACAACAAACACCACAACCCATGCCCTACAGTATAAACAAAAGACGAACGACGCACTTCACACATGACACAAAACCCACAAACACAAAGGACCACACAGAAAGACGCACAACGCAAACATCGCACACAACACACACATTAAAAGAAACACATCAACACATTGCCGCAACACACAAAATAATACACAAATTACAGAGCAATACATCACACAACACACAAACATCACACACAATTTATACATCACACCTCATAACACACACAACAACCTGCAGTAACAACACAACACACAGACCGATGCAACCACTACATACCATACGTAAAGCCACACGCTCAAGGAATAACCACAATAAACTTAAGTAAACTCCCACAAACACAAAGACAGAGGACACACACAAACTCAGCACGCTAAAAGCACAACAGATGAAACAACATACAGCACAAACATCACAGGACATAAAGGCACACGATTCTCAGACACCACGGTTAGCCATATACACACCACACACACAATGAGGTACACGACACGAGCAAAACCACATACAGATAACACGTGTCCCCTCACACACTTAATCAATCACACACACAGCCTCTCAAACACAGCCAAACACGTATCAGAATCACATATGCATCACACACAGAAAACATACAAAACCACATGAAAGCAAACAACCAAGAATAAAGGCAGATAGCACACTTTTCTAACACTGAACACCCCACTCACAACCGCACGCAGACATCCCACACGCATGTTTACACGGGCACCTTTACGCAATGCGCGCACAAACACACACACACACACAACATAAAGTAAAAACACAACAGTCACAGGGCGCACACCAGACACAACAGAGCACATGTTTCTCCTAAAACACACAAGTCACATTTGCAAGAGTACATGCACCACGCACCGTGAGGAACACCAAACACAACCACACACAGGTGACATATCTCACTTCGCAAACATAACAAGCACCCTCACATCACAACTCAAACACAACCATACGCAAATCACAATCACATACGGAAAACACACACAAAACAAATCCCTAGGCAAAACACACACAACCCACAAAGAAGACAAAGAGCGCACATTGCATACACTACACTCTGCAAGCACAACCACGCACAGACACAAAACACGTACATCCTCACGCAGGAGCACAACGCAGAGCACACACACAACACAGAAACACGCGAAACAAGGGTCCCAAGACACAGACCACACACCTCAAGGCACATAACTGCTCACAAAACACACACGGAAAACACTGCACAGACTACGTACTGCACACACCATGAGACATACTGAACAAGCGAAACCGCACAGTCAACACTTCTGATATCACGTGCATAACTCAAACAGCCAAACACACACACACAACCTCTCTAACACAACCACACACAAATCACAAACTCCACACATAAGACGGACACAACACATACTAATAATCCACAGACTACTCCCCTATGACGCACTACACACAACACACACAGCCACAAGCAGGCAGTATAGAGCACACACAGGTGCACGCAGACAGCTCGAAAAATCACACCCAAAATACACACTCACAGAACACATCAGACGCAACGCAAAACTAACATCACACAGAATGCTCAAAATACAGAGACCACCCAACATCTATCCTGTATGTAACACACAGAAAGCATATAGACAGCGCTCACACAACCCAGAACACAGTACACAACAGAAAGCAGAAAGACCAGACGCAGTACACATGAAACACGACGACGGAAGGCAGACAACAGAAACACAACACACACACAAACACCAACGGATAACTCATAAAAAATGACAAGATATACAACACACAAAGAACCACTCAGTGCACAGAACACACAGCTCACGACCACACCCATGACACATTGCACGCCACACAGAGAAAGTATGCAGAACAATGTACTCAACAAGCAGCAAAGAACCCATAACACACATTGTACATTCACAACACACACCACATATACAAGCACCAGTAGAACACTCATAAAAAATGACAAAATGTACAACACACAAGGAACCGCTCAATGCACACAACTCACAACCACGCACGTCACACATTGCACGCCACACGGAGAAAATTACACAGAGCAGTGAACTCGACACGCAGTAAAGATCCCACACCACACGTAGTACCTACTCTACACACACAACATGGACAACACACACAAAATAAACAAGGCCCACAGATCACAGTCAACACAAGCCCAAACACACAAGAACACACAGCACACACAGCACAGCCAAACGGAATACACACAGAATCACAACACAAACACCACAAATCATTCACTACCGCATATCAACCACAAATACAGCACACTACACGAAAGAATTCCAGAAAGCACAACACGCACGGATCAAACACGCACAATACACAGTAATAAACACATAACACACAACGCACACAGCAAGACATAAAAAAAAGAAGCAGAAACGACACACAGCACACACAACACAACACACACAAAATGTGCATCACAACAGCGCAGACAACACTCACTACATACAACACTCGCAGAACATACAACACACCGGCCACACACAACACACATGGAGAGCACCAACACAACACATACAACGCACACGAAAAACACCCACAACACGCCAAAGAGTTTACATACAACCTCTCAACACACAAACATCGCCTCACTCTAAACAACAAACCCCACACACACCGAGCACATGACTGCACACAATACCCATGAACCACGGTTCTCAGAGTAAACACAACACACACAGTGAGGGACACTGACCAAGCATGACCACACACAGTACACACATCACAAATTACACTCAATACTCAAACTGCGAACCCCACACACCACCTGTCAAACACAAACCCACGGTAATCACAACCACATGCAGAACCTGCACCACACACAACACATGAGAAATGACATGGAAGAAATACACAAACCACAAAAGAACACCGAATTTATGAAACACATTTCACAGACTGCACACACCACACAAAACACACATGAAACATACAGCACACAGGGCCTCACAGAACGCACAATGCGAAGCACACAACCTACATACAAAGCACGTCAGACAGAGCACACAATTAATATCCCACTCAACACGTAAAGCACACAGAGGACACAACACAAAGCACAATATGCCAAACAGATTAGGATACACCCAACACACATGCAACTGAGAGCACAATACGTTGCACATCACGGAACACACGTGCGGTCCCATCACACACTAAACATGAAACAGAAAACCATTCACAGACCACATAACATTCCCGACCATGAACACAACACGCTACAAAAAAGTCACCAAACGTACGACACACAAAGACACACTCCAAGCACGCAACACCCAGCGCAGGACCGCCCACAAACACACCAGTCTCACGGCCCTCCACAGAGCAATACACACAGAACATACCCTACAAACAACAAAGTACCCAAACTGCACACCTCACAATCACAACAGTCACAACACAGAAAGAACACAACACACGGGAAACACACGCTCAGACACATAAACACTGCCATGCACATTAAGCCAGCAGACCACAAACATCAGAGCTAAAAACACACCATAACGCAGCATGCAAAACGCAACACAACACAGAATACACACCCAATCACACAACAAACACCACAACCCATGCCCTACAGTATAAACAAAAGACGAACGACGCACTTCACACATGACACAAAACCCACAAACACAAAGGACCACACAGAAAGACGCACAACGCAAACATCGCACACAACACACACATTAAAAGAAACACATCAACACATTGCCGCAACACACAAAATAATACACAAATTACAGAGCAATACATCACACAACACACAAACATCACACACAATTTATACATCACACCTCATAACACACACAACACCCTGCAGTAACAACACAACACACAGACCGATGCAACCACTACATACCATACATAAAGCCACACGCTCAAGGAATAACCACAATAAACTTAAGTAAACTCCCACAAACACAAAGACAGAGGACACACACAAACTCAGCACGCTAAAAGCACAACAGATGAAACAACATACAGCACAAACATCACAGGACATAAAGGCACACGATTCTCAGACACCACGGTTAGCCATATACACACCACACACACAATGAGGTACACGACACGAGCAAAACCACATACAGATAACACGTGTCCCCTCACACACTTAATCAATCACACACACAGCCTCTCAAACACAGCCAAACACGTATCAGAATCACATATGCATCACACACAGAAAACATACAAAACCACATGAAAGCAAACAACCAAGAATAAAGGCAGATAGCACACTATTCTAACACTGAACACCCCACTCACAACCGCACGCAGACACCCCACACGCATGTATACACGGGCACCTTTACGCAATGCGCGCACAAACACACACATACACAACATAAAGTAAAAACACAACAGTCACAGGGCGCACACCAGACACAACAGAGCACATGTTTCTCCTAAAACACACAAGTCACATTTGCAAGAGTACATGCACCACGCACCGTGAGGAACACCAAACACAACCACACACAGGTGACATATCTCACTTCGCAAACATAACAAGCACCCTCACATCACAACTCAAACACAACCATACGCAAATCACAATCACATACGGAAAACACACACAAAACAAATCCCTAGGCAAAACACACACAACCCACAAAGAAGACAAAGAGCGCACATTGCATACACTACACTCTGCAAGCACAACCACGCACAGACACAAAACACGTACATCCTCACGCAGGAGCACAACGCAGAGCACACACACAACACAGAAACACGCGAAACAAGGGTCCCAAGACACAGACCACACACCTCAAGGCACATAACTGCTCACAAAACACACACGGAAAACACTGCACAGACTACGTACTGCACACACCATGAGACATACTGAACAAGCGAAACCGCACAGTCAACACTTCTGATATCACGTGCATAACTCAAACAGCCAAACACACACACACAACCTCTCTAACACAACCACACACAAATCACAAACTCCACACATAAGACGGACACAACACATACTAATAATCCACAGACTACTCCCCTATGACGCACTACACACAACACACACAGCCACAAGCAGGCAGTATAGAGCACACACAGGTGCACGCAGACAGCTCGAAAAATCACACCCAAAATACACACTCACAGAACACATCAGACGCAACGCAAAACTAACATCACACAGAATGCTCAAAATACAGAGACCACCCAACATCTATCCTGTATGTAACACACAGAAAGCATATAGACAGCGCTCACACAACCCAGAACACAGTACACAACAGAAAGCAGAAAGACCAGACGCAGTACACATGAAACACGACGACGGAAGGCAGACAACAGAAACACAACACACACACAAACACCAACGGATAACTCATAAAAAATGACAAGATATACAACACACAAAGAACCACTCAGTGCACAGAACACACAGCTCACGACCACACCCATGACACATTGCACGCCACACAGAGAAAGTATGCAGAACAATGTACTCAACAAGCAGCAAAGAACCCATAACACACATTGTACATTCACAACACACACCACATATACAAGCACCAGTAGAACACTCATAAAAAATGACAAAATGTACAACACACAAGGAACCGCTCAATGCACACAACTCACAACCACGCACGTCACACATTGCACGCCACACGGAGAAAATTACACAGAGCAGTGAACTCGACACGCAGTAAAGATCCCACACCACACGTAGTACCTACTCTACACACACAACATGGACAACACACACAAAATAAACAAGGCCCACAGATCACAGTCAACACAAGCCCAAACACACAAGAACACACAGCACACACAGCACAGCCAAACGGAATACACACAGAATCACAACACAAACACCACAAATCATTCACTACCGCATATCAACCACAAATACAGCACACTACACGAAAGAATTCCAGAAAGCACAACACGCACGGATCAAACACGCACAATACACAGTAATAAACACATAACACACAACGCACACAGCAAGACATAAAAAAAAGAAGCAGAAACGACACACAGCACACACAACACAACACACACAAAATGTGCATCACAACAGCGCAGACAACACTCACTACATACAACACTCGCAGAACATACAACACACCGGCCACACACAACACACATGGAGAGCACCAACACAACACATACAACGCACACGAAAAACACCCACAACACGCCAAAGAGTTTACATACAACCTCTCAACACACAAACATCGCCTCACCCTAAACAACAAACCCCACACACACCGAGCACATGACTGCACACAATACCCATGAACCACGGTTCTCAGAGTAAACACAACACACACAGTGAGGGACACTGACCAAGCATGACCACACACAGTACACACATCACAAATTACACTCAATACTCAAACAGCGAACCCCACACACCACCTGTCAAACACAAACCCACGGTAATCACAACCACATGCAGAACCTGCACCACACACAACACATGCGAAATGACATGGAAGAAATACACAAACCACAAAAGAACACCGAATTTATGAAACACATTTCACAGACTGCACACACCACACAAAACACACATGAAACATACAGCACACAGGGCCTCACAGAATGCACAATGCGAAGCACACAACCTACATACAAAGCACGTCAGACAGAGCACACAATTAATATCCCACTCAACACGTAAAGCACACAGAGGACACAACACAAAGCACAATATGCCAAACAGATTAGGATACACCCAACACACATGCAACTGAGAGCACAATACGTTGCACATCACGGAACACACGTGCGGTCCCATCACACACTAAACATGAAACAGAAAACCATTCACAGACCACATAACATTCCCGACCATGAACACAACACGCTACAAAAAAGTCACCAAACGTACGACACACAAAGACACACTCCAAGCACGCAACACCCAGCGCAGGACCGCCCACAAACACACCAGTCTCACGGCCCTCCACAGAGCAATACACACAGAACATACCCTACAAACAACAAAGTACCCAAACTGCACACCTCACAATCACAACAGTCACAACACAGAAAGTACACAACACACGGGAAACACACGCTCAGACACATAAACACTGCCATGCACATTAAGCCAGCAGACCACAAACATCAGAGCTAAAAACACACCATAACGCAGCATGCAAAACGCAACACAACACAGAATACACACCCAATCACACAACAAACACCACAACCCATGCCCTACAGTATAAACAAAAGACGAACGACGCACTTCACACATGACACAAAACCCACAAACACAAAGGACCACACAGAAAGACGCACAACGCAAACATCGCACACAACACACACATTAAAAGAAACACATCAACACATTGCCGCAACACACAAAATAATACACAAATTACAGAGCAATACATCACACAACACACAAACATCACACACAATTTATACATCACACCTCATAACACACACAACACCCTGCAGTAACAACACAACACACAGACCGATGCAACCACTACATACCATACATAAAGCCACACGCTCAAGGAATAACCACAATAAACTTAAGTAAACTCCCACAAACACAAAGACAGAGGACACACACAAACTCAGCACGCTAAAAGCACAACAGATGAAACAACATACAGCACAAACATCACAGGACATAAAGGCACACGATTCTCAGACACCACGGTTAGCCATATACACACCACACACACAATGAGGTACACGACACGAGCAAAACCACATACAGATAACACGTGTCCCCTCACACACTTAATCAATCACACACACAGCCTCTCAAACACAGCCAAACACGTATCAGAATCACATATGCATCACACACAGAAAACATACAAAACCACATGAAAGCAAACAACCAAGAATAAAGGCAGATAGCACACTATTCTAACACTGAACACCCCACTCACAACCGCACGCAGACACCCCACACGCATGTATACACGGGCACCTTTACGCAATGCGCGCACAAACACACACACACACAACATAAAGTAAAAACACAACAGTCACAGGGCGCACACCAGACACAACAGAGCACATGTTTCTCCTAAAACACACAAGTCACATTTGCAAGAGTACATGCACCACGCACCGTGAGGAACACCAAACACAACCACACACAGGTGACATATCTCACTTCGCAAACATAACAAGCACCCTCACATCACAACTCAAACACAACCATACGCAAATCACAATCACATACGGAAAACACACACAAAACAAATCCCTAGGCAAAACACACACAACCCACAAAGAAGACAAAGAGCGCACATTGCATACACTACACTCTGCAAGCACAACCACGCACAGACACAAAACACGTACATCCTCACGCAGGAGCACAACGCAGAGCACACACACAACACAGAAACACGCGAAACAAGGGTCCCAAGACACAGACCACACACCTCAAGGCACATAACTGCTCACAAAACACACACGGAAAACACTGCACAGACTACGTACTGCACACACCATGAGACATACTGAACAAGCGAAACCGCACAGTCAACACTTCTGATATCACGTGCATAACTCAAACAGCCAAACACACACACACAACCTCTCTAACACAACCACACACAAATCACAAACTCCACACATAAGACGGACACAACACATACTAATAATCCACAGACTACTCCCCTATGACGCACTACACACAACACACACAGCCACAAGCAGGCAGTATAGAGCACACACAGGTGCACGCAGACAGCTCGAAAAATCACACCCAAAATACACACTCACAGAACACATCAGACGCAACGCAAAACTAACATCACACAGAATGCTCAAAATACAGAGACCACCCAACATCTATCCTGTATGTAACACACAGAAAGCATATAGACAGCGCTCACACAACCCAGAACACAGTACACAACAGAAAGCAGAAAGACCAGACGCAGTACACATGAAACACGACGACGGAAGGCAGACAACAGAAACACAACACACACACAAACACCAACGGATAACTCATAAAAAATGACAAGATATACAACACACAAAGAACCACTCAGTGCACAGAACACACAGCTCACGACCACACCCATGACACATTGCACGCCACACAGAGAAAGTATGCAGAACAATGTACTCAACAAACAGCAAAGAACCCATAACACACATTGTACATTCACAACACACACCACATATACAAGCACCAGTAGAACACTCATAAAAAATGACAAAATGTACAACACACAAGGAACCGCTCAATGCACACAACTCACAACCACGCACGTCACACATTGCACGCCACACGGAGAAAATTACACAGAGCAGTGAACTCGACACGCAGTAAAGATCCCACACCACACGTAGTACCTACTCTACACACACAACATGGACAACACACACAAAATAAACAAGGCCCACAGATCACAGTCAACACAAGCCCAAACACACAAGAACACACAGCACACACAGCACAGCCAAACGGAATACACACAGAATCACAACACAAACACCACAAATCATTCACTACCGCATATCAACCACAAATACAGCACACTACACGAAAGAATTCCAGAAAGCACAACACGCACGGATCAAACACGCACAATACACAGTAATAAACACATAACACACAACGCACACAGCAAGACATAAAAAAAAGAAGCAGAAACGACACACAGCACACACAACACAACACACACAAAATGTGCATCACAACAGCGCAGACAACACTCACTACATACAACACTCGCAGAACATACAACACACCGGCCACACACAACACACATGGAGAGCGCCAACACAACACATACAACGCACACGAAAAACACCCACAACACGCCAAAGAGTTTACATACAACCTCTCAACACACAAACATCGCCTCACCCTAAACAACAAACCCCACACACACCGAGCACATGACTGCACACAATACCCATGAACCACGGTTCTCAGAGTAAACACAACACACACAGTGAGGGACACTGACCAAGCATGACCACACACAGTACACACATCACAAATTACACTCAATACTCAAACAGCGAACCCCACACACCACCTGTCAAACACAAACCCACGGTAATCACAACCACATGCACAACCCGCACCACACACAACACATGCGAAATGACATGGAAGAAATACACAAACCACAAAAGAACACCGAATTTATGAAACACATTTCACAGACTGCACACACCACACAAAACACACATAAAACATACAGCACACAGGGCCTCACAGAACGCACAATGCGAAGCACACAACCTACATACAAAGCACGTCAGACAGAGCACACAATTAATATCCCACTCAACACGTAAAGCACACAGAGGACACAACACAAAGCACAATATGCCAAACAGATTAGGATACACCCAACACACATGCAACTGAGAGCACAATACGTTGCACATCACGGAACACACGTGCGGTCCCATCACACACTAAACATGAAACAGAAAACCATTCACAGACCACATAACATTCCCGACCATGAACACAACACGCTACAAAAAAGTCACCAAACGTACGACACACAAAGACACACTCCAAGCACGCAACACCCAGCGCAGGACCGCCCACAAACACACCAGTCTCACAGCCCTCCACAGAGCAATACACACAGAACATACCCTACAAACAACAAAGTACCCAAACTGCACACCTCACAATCGCAACAGTCACAACACAGAAAGAACACAACACACGGGAAACACACGCTCAGACACATAAACACTGCCATGCACATTAAGCCAGCAGACCACAGACATCAGAGCTAAAAACACACCATAACGCAGCATGCAAAACGCAACACAACACAGAATACACACCCAATCACACAACAAACACCACAACCCATGCCCTACAGTATAAACAAAAGACGAACGACGCACTTCACACATGACACAAAACCCACAAACACAAAGGACCACACAGAAAGACGCACAACGCAAACATCGCACACAACACACACATTAAAAGAAACACATCAACACATTGCCGCAACACACAAAATAATACACAAATTACAGAGCAATACATCACACAACACACAAACATCACACACAATTTATACATCACACCTCATAACACACACAACAACCTGCAGTAACAACACAACACACAGACCGATGCAACCACTACATACCATACGTAAAGCCACACGCTCAAGGAATAACCACAATAAACTTAAGTAAACTCCCACAAACACAAAGACAGAGGACACACACAAACTCAGCACGCTAAAAGCACAACAGATGAAACAACATACAGCACAAACATCACAGGACATAAAGGCACACGATTCTCAGACACCACGGTTAGCCATATACACACCACACACACAATGAGGTACACGACACGAGCAAAACCACATACAGATAACACGTGTCCCCTCACACACTTAATCAATCACACACACAGCCTCTCAAACACAGCCAAACACGTATCAGAATCACATATGCATCACACACAGAAAACATACAAAACCACATGAAAGCAAACAACCAAGAATAAAGGCCGATAGCACACACTTCTAACACTGAACACCCCACTCACAACCGCACGCAGACACCCCACACGCATGTATACACGGGCACCTTTACGCAATGCGCGCACAAACACACACACACACACAACATAAAGTAAAAACACAACAGTCACAGGGCGCACACCAGACACAACAGAGCACATGTTTCTCCTAAAACACACAAGTCACATTTGCAAGAGTACATGCACCACGCACCGTGAGGAACACCAAACACAACCACACACAGGTGACATATCTCACTTCGCAAACATAACAAGCACCCTCACATCACAACTCAAACACAACCATACGCAAATCACAATCACATACGGAAAACACACACAAAACAAATCCCTAGGCAAAACACACACAACCCACAAAGAAGACAAAGAGCGCACATTGCATACACTACACTCTGCAAGCACAACCACGCACAGACACAAAACACGTACATCCTCACGCAGGAGCACAACGCAGAGCACACACACAACACAGAAACATGCGAAACAAGGGTCCCAAGACACAGACCACACACCTCAAGGCACATAACTGCTCACAAAACACACACGGAAAACACTGCACAGACTACGTACTGCACACACCATGAGACATACTGAACAAGCGAAACCGCACAGTCAACACTTCTGATATCACGTGCATAACTCAAACAGCCAAACACACACACACAACCTCTCTAACACAACCACACACAAATCACAAACTCCACACATAAGACGGACACAACACATACTAATAATCCACAGACTACTCCCCTATGACGCACTACACACAACACACACAGCCACAAGCAGGCAGTATAGAGCACACACAGGTGCACGCAGACAGCTCGAAAAATCACACCCAAAATACACACTCACAGAACACATCAGACGCAACGCAAAACTAACATCACACAGAATGCTCAAAATACAGAGACCACCCAACATCTATCCTGTATGTAACACACAGAAAGCATATAGACAGCGCTCACACAACCCAGAACACAGTACACAACAGAAAGCAGAAAGACCAGACGCAGTACACATGAAACACGACGACGGAAGGCAGACAACAGAAACACAACACACACACAAACACCAACGGATAACTCATAAAAAATGACAAGATATACAACACACAAAGAACCACTCAGTGCACAGAACACACAGCTCACGACCACACCCATGACACATTGCACGCCACACAGAGAAAGTATGCAGAACAATGTACTCAACAAGCAGCAAAGAACCCATAACACACATTGTACATTCACAACACACACCACATATACAAGCACCAGTAGAACACTCATAAAAAATGACAAAATGTACAACACACAAGGAACCGCTCAATGCACACAACTCACAACCACGCACGTCACACATTGCACGCCACACGGAGAAAATTACACAGAGCAGTGAACTCGACACGCAGTAAAGATCCCACACCACACGTAGTACCTACTCTACACACACAACATGGACAACACACACAAAATTAACAAGGCCCACAGATCACAGTCAACACAAGCCCAAACACACAAGAACACACAGCACACACAGCACAGCCAAACGGAATACACACAGAATCACAACACAAACACCACAAATCATTCACTACCGCATATCAACCACAAATACAGCACACTACACGAAAGAATTCCAGAAAGCACAACACGCACGGATCAAACACGCACAATACACAGTAATAAACACATAACACACAACGCACACAGCAAGACATAAAAAAAAGAAGCAGAAACGACACACAGCACACACAACACAACACACACAAAATGTGCATCACAACAGCGCAGACAACACTCACTACATACAACACTCGCAGAACATACAACACACCGGCCACACACAACACACATGGAGAGCACCAACACAACACATACAACGCACACGAAAAACACCCACAACACGCCAAAGAGTTTACATACAACCTCTCAACACACAAACATCGCCTCACCCTAAACAACAAACCCCACACACACCGAGCACATGACTGCACACAATACCCATGAACCACGGTTCTCAGAGTAAACACAACACACACAGTGAGGGACACTGACCAAGCATGACCACACACAGTACACACATCACAAATTACACTCAATACTCAAACTGCGAACCCCACACACCACCTGTCAAACACAAACCCACGGTAATCTCAACCACATGCAGAACCTGCACCACACACAACACATGAGAAATGACATGGAAGAAATACACAAACCACAAAAGAACACCGAATTTATGAAACACATTTCACAGACTGCACACACCACACAAAACACACATGAAACATACAGCACACAGGGCCTCACAGAACGCACAATGCGAAGCACACAACCTACATACAAAGCACGTCAGACAGAGCACACAATTAATATCCCACTCAACACGTAAAGCTCACAGAGGACACAACACAAAGCACAATATGCCAAACAGATTAGGATACACCCAACACACATGCAACTGAGAGCACAATACGTTGCACATCACGGAACACACGTGTGGTCCCATCACACACTAAACATGAAACAGAAAACCATTCACAGACCACATAACATTCCCGACCATGAACACAACACGCTACAAAAAAGTCACCAAACGTACGACACACAAAGACACACTCCAAGCACGCAACACCCAGCGCAGGACCGCCCACATACACACCAGTCTCACAGCCCTCCACAGAGCAATACACACAGAACATACCCTACAAACAACAAAGTACCCAAACTGCACACCTCACAATCGCAACAGTCACAACACAGAAAGAACACAACACACGGGAAACACACGCTCAGACACATAAACACTGCCATGCACATTAAGCCAGCAGACCACAGACATCAGAGCTAAAAACACACAATAACGCAGCACGCAAAACGCAACACAACACAGAATACACACCCAATCACACAACAAACACCACAACCCATGCCCTACAGTATAAACAAAAGACGAACGACGCACTTCACACATGACACAAAACCCACAAACACAAAGGACCACACAGAAAGACGCACAACGCAAACATCGCACACAACACACACATTAAAAGAAACACATCAACACATTGCCGCAACACACAAAATAATACACAAATTACAGAGCAATACATCACACAACACACAAACATCACACACAATTTATACATCACACCTCATAACACACACAACACCCTGCAGTAACAACACAACACACAGACCGATGCAACCACTACATACCATACATAAAGCCACACGCTCAAGGAATAACCACAATAAACTTAAGTAAACTCCCACAAACACAAAGACAGAGGACACACACAAACTCAGCACGCTAAAAGCACAACAGATGAAACAACATACAGCACAAACATCACAGGACATAAAGGCACACGATTCTCAGACACCACGGTTAGCCATATACACACCACACACACAATGAGGTACACGACACGAGCAAAACCACATACAGATAACACGTGTCCCCTCACACACTTAATCAATCACACACACAGCCTCTCAAACACAGCCAAACACGTATCAGAATCACATATGCATCACACACAGAAAACATACAAAACCACATGAAAGCAAACAACCAAGAATAAAGGCAGATAGCACACTTTTCTAACACTGAACACCCCACTCACAACCGCACGCAGACATCCCACACGCATGTTTACACGGGCACCTTTACGCAATGCGCGCACAAACACACACACACACACAACATAAAGTAAAAACACAACAGTCACAGGGCGCACACCAGACACAACAGAGCACATGTTTCTCCTAAAACACACAAGTCACATTTGCAAGAGTACATGCACCACGCACCGTGAGGAACACCAAACACAACCACACACAGGTGACATATCTCACTTCGCAAACATAACAAGCACCCTCACATCACAACTCAAACACAACCATACGCAAATCACAATCACATACGGAAAACACACACAAAACAAATCCCTAGGCAAAACACACACAACCCACAAAGAAGACAAAGAGCGCACATTGCATACACTACACTCTGCAAGCACAACCACGCACAGACACAAAACACGTACATCCTCACGCAGGAGCACAACGCAGAGCACACACACAACACAGAAACACGCGAAACAAGGGTCCCAAGACACAGACCACACACCTCAAGGCACATAACTGCTCACAAAACACACACGGAAAACACTGCACAGACTACGTACTGCACACACCATGAGACATACTGAACAAGCGAAACCGCACAGTCAACACTTCTGATATCACGTGCATAACTCAAACAGCCAAACACACACACACAACCTCTCTAACACAACCACACACAAATCACAAACTCCACACATAAGACGGACACAACACATACTAATAATCCACAGACTACTCCCCTATGACGCACTACACACAACACACACAGACACAAGCAGGCAGTATAGAGCACACACAGGTGCACGCAGACAGCTCGAAAAATCACACCCAAAATACACACTCACAGAACACATCAGACGCAACGCAAAACTTACATCACACAGAATGCTCAAAATACAGAGACCACCCAACATCTATCCTGTATGTAACACACAGAAAGCATATAGACAGCGCTCACACAACCCAGAACACAGTACACAACAGAAAGCAGAAAGACCAGACGCAGTACACATGAAACACGACGACGGAAGGCAGACAACAGAAACACAACACACACACAAACACCAACGGATAACTCATAAAAAATGACAAGATATACAACACACAAAGAACCACTCAGTGCACAGAACACACAGCTCACGACCACACCCATGACACATTGCACGCCACACAGAGAAAGTATGCAGAACAATGTACTCAACAAGCAGCAAAGAACCCATAACACACATTGTACATTCACAACACACACCACATATACAAGCACCAGTAGAACACTCATAAAAAATGACAAAATGTACAACACACAAGGAACCGCTCAATGCACACAACTCACAACCACGCACGTCACACATTGCACGCCACACGGAGAAAATTACACAGAGCAGTGAACTCGACACGCAGTAAAGATCCCACACCACACGTAGTACCTACTCTACACACACAACATGGACAACACACACAAAATAAACAAGGCCCACAGATCACAGTCAACACAAGCCCAAACACACAAGAACACACAGCACACACAGCACAGCCAAACGGAATACACACAGAATCACAACACAAACACCACAAATCATTCACTACCGCATATCAACCACAAATACAGCACACTACACGAAAGAATTCCAGAAAGCACAACACGCACGGATCAAACACGCACAATACACAGTAATAAACACATAACACACAACGCACACAGCAAGACATAAAAAAAAGAAGCAGAAACGACACACAGCACACACAACACAACACACACAAAATGTGCATCACAACAGCGCAGACAACACTCACTACATACAACACTCGCAGAACATACAACACACCGGCCACACACAACACACATGGAGAGCGCCAACACAACACATACAACGCACACGAAAAACACCCACAACACGCCAAAGAGTTTACATACAACCTCTCAACACACAAACATCGCCTCACCCTAAACAACAAACCCCACACACACCGAGCACATGACTGCACACAATACCCATGAACCACGGTTCTCAGAGTAAACACAACACACACAGTGAGGGACACTGACCAAGCATGACCACACACAGTACACACATCACAAATTACACTCAATACTCAAACAGCGAACCCCACACACCACCTGTCAAACACAAACCCACGGTAATCACAACCACATGCACAACCCGCACCACACACAACACATGCGAAATGACATGGAAGAAATACACAAACCACAAAAGAACACCGAATTTATGAAACACATTTCACAGACTGCACACACCACACAAAACACACATAAAACATACAGCACACAGGGCCTCACAGAACGCACAATGCGAAGCACACAACCTACATACAAAGCACGTCAGACAGAGCACACAATTAATATCCCACTCAACACGTAAAGCACACAGAGGACACAACACAAAGCACAATATGCCAAACAGATTAGGATACACCCAACACACATGCAACTGAGAGCACAATACGTTGCACATCACGGAACACACGTGCGGTCCCATCACACACTAAACATGAAACAGAAAACCATTCACAGACCACATAACATTCCCGACCATGAACACAACACGCTACAAAAAAGTCACCAAACGTACGACACACAAAGACACACTCCAAGCACGCAACACCCAGCGCAGGACCGCCCACAAACACACCAGTCTCACAGCCCTCCACAGAGCAATACACACAGAACATACCCTACAAACAACAAAGTACCCAAACTGCACACCTCACAATCGCAACAGTCACAACACAGAAAGAACACAACACACGGGAAACACACGCTCAGACACATAAACACTGCCATGCACATTAAGCCAGCAGACCACAGACATCAGAGCTAAAAACACACCATAACGCAGCATGCAAAACGCAACACAACACAGAATACACACCCAATCACACAACAAACACCACAACCCATGCCCTACAGTATAAACAAAAGACGAACGACGCACTTCACACATGACACAAAACCCACAAACACAAAGGACCACACAGAAAGACGCACAACGCAAACATCGCACACAACACACACATTAAAAGAAACACATCAACACATTGCCGCAACACACAAAATAATACACAAATTACAGAGCAATACATCACACAACACACAAACATCACACACAATTTATACATCACACCTCATAACACACACAACAACCTGCAGTAACAACACAACACACAGACCGATGCAACCACTACATACCATACGTAAAGCCACACGCTCAAGGAATAACCACAATAAACTTAAGTAAACTCCCACAAACACAAAGACAGAGGACACACACAAACTCAGCACGCTAAAAGCACAACAGATGAAACAACATACAGCACAAACATCACAGGACATAAAGGCACACGATTCTCAGACACCACGGTTAGCCATATACACACCACACACACAATGAGGTACACGACACGAGCAAAACCACATACAGATAACACGTGTCCCCTCACACACTTAATCAATCACACACACAGCCTCTCAAACACAGCCAAACACGTATCAGAATCACATATGCATCACACACAGAAAACATACAAAACCACATGAAAGCAAACAACCAAGAATAAAGGCCGATAGCACACACTTCTAACACTGAACACCCCACTCACAACCGCACGCAGACACCCCACACGCATGTATACACGGGCACCTTTACGCAATGCGCGCACAAACACACACACACACACAACATAAAGTAAAAACACAACAGTCACAGGGCGCACACCAGACACAACAGAGCACATGTTTCTCCTAAAACACACAAGTCACATTTGTAAGAGTACATGCACCACGCACCGTGAGGAACACCAAACACAACCACACACAGGTGACATATCTCACTTCGCAAACATAACAAGCACCCTCACATCACAACTCAAACACAACCATACGCAAATCACAATCACATACGGAAAACACACACAAAACAAATCCCTAGGCAAAACACACACAACCCACAAAGAAGACAAAGAGCGCACATTGCATACACTACACTCTGCAAGCACAACCACGCACAGACACAAAACACGTACATCCTCACGCAGGAGCACAACGCAGAGCACACACACAACACAGAAACATGCGAAACAAGGGTCCCAAGACACAGACCACACACCTCAAGGCACATAACTGCTCACAAAACACACACGGAAAACACTGCATAGACTACGTACTGCACACACCATGAGACATACTGAACAAGCGAAACCGCACAGTCAACACTTCTGATATCACGTGCATAACTCAAACAGCCAAACACACACACACAACCTCTCTAACACAACCACACACAAATCACAAACTCCACACATAAGACGGACACAACACATACTAATAATCCACAGACTACTCCCCTATGACGCACTACACACAACACACACAGCCACAAGCAGGCAGTATAGAGCACACACAGGTGCACGCAGACAGCTCGAAAAATCACACCCAAAATACACACTCACAGAACACATCAGACGCAACGCAAAACTAACATCACACAGAATGCTCAAAATACAGAGACCACCCAACATCTATCCTGTATGTAACACACAGAAAGCATATAGACAGCGCTCACACAACCCAGAACACAGTACACAACAGAAAGCAGAAAGACCAGACGCAGTACACATGAAACACGACGACGGAAGGCAGACAACAGAAACACAACACACACACAAACACCAACGGATAACTCATAAAAAATGACAAGATATACAACACACAAAGAACCACTCAGTGCACAGAACACACAGCTCACGACCACACCCATGACACATTGCACGCCACACAGAGAAAGTATGCAGAACAATGTACTCAACAAGCAGCAAAGAACCCATAACACACATTGTACATTCACAACACACACCACATATACAAGCACCAGTAGAACACTCATAAAAAATGACAAAATGTACAACACACAAGGAACCGCTCAATGCACACAACTCACAACCACGCACGTCACACATTGCACGCCACACGGAGAAAATTACACAGAGCAGTGAACTCGACACGCAGTAAAGATCCCACACCACACGTAGTACCTACTCTACACACACAACATGGACAACACACACAAAATAAACAAGGCCCACAGATCACAGTCAACACAAGCCCAAACACACAAGAACACACAGCACACACAGCACAGCCAAACGGAATACACACAGAATCACAACACAAACACCACAAATCATTCACAAATACAGCACACTACACGAAAGAATTCCAGAAAGCACAACACGCACGGATCAAACACGCACAATACACAGTAATAAACACATAACACACAACGCACACAGCAAGACATAAAAAAAAGAAGCAGAAACGACACACAGCACACACAACACAACACACACAAAATGTGCATCACAACAGCGCAGACAACACTCACTACATACAACACTCGCAGAACATACAACACACCGGCCACACACAACACACATGGAGAGCACCAACACAACACATACAACGCACACGAAAAACACCCACAACACGCCAAAGAGTTTACATACAACCTCTCAACACACAAACATCGCCTCACCCTAAACAACAAACCCCACACACACCGAGCACATGACTGCACACAATACCCATGAACCACGGTTCTCAGAGTAAACACAACACACACAGTGAGGGACACTGACCAAGCATGACCACACACAGTACACACATCACAAATTACACTCAATACTCAAACTGCGAACCCCACACACCACCTGTCAAACACAAACCCACGGTAATCTCAACCACATGCAGAACCTGCACCACACACAACACATGAGAAATGACATGGAAGAAATACACAAACCACAAAAGAACACCGAATTTATGAAACACATTTCACAGACTGCACACACCACACAAAACACACATGAAACATACAGCACACAGGGCCTCACAGAATGCACAATGCGAAGCACACAACCTACATACAAAGCACGTCAGACAGAGCACACAATTAATATCCCACTCAACACGTAAAGCTCACAGAGGACACAACACAAAGCACAATATGCCAAACAGATTAGGATACACCCAACACACATGCAACTGAGAGCACAATACGTTGCACATCACGGAACACACGTGCGGTCCCATCACACACTAAACATGAAACAGAAAACCATTCACAGACCACATAACATTCCCGACCATGAACACAACACGCTACAAAAAAGTCACCAAACGTACGACACACAAAGACACACTCCAAGCACGCAACACCCAGCGCAGGACCGCCCACATACACACCAGTCTCACAGCCCTCCACAGAGCAATACACACAGAACATACCCTACAAACAACAAAGTACCCAAACTGCACACCTCACAATCGCAACAGTCACAACACAGAAAGAACACAACACACGGGAAACACACGCTCAGACACATAAACACTGCCATGCACATTAAGCCAGCAGACCACAGACATCAGAGCTAAAAACACACAATAACGCAGCACGCAAAACGCAACCCAACACAGAATACACACCCAATCACACAACAAACACCACAACCCATGCCCTACAGTATAAACAAAAGACGAACGACGCACTTCACACATGACACAAAACCCACAAACACAAAGGACCACACAGAAAGACGCACAACGCAAACATCGCACACAACACACACATTAAAAGAAACACATCAACACATTGCCGCAACACACAAAATAATACACAAATTACAGAGCAATACATCACACAACACACAAACATCACACACAATTTATACATCACACCTCATAACACACACAACACCCTGCAGTAACAACACAACACACAGACCGATGCAACCACTACATACCATACATAAAGCCACACGCTCAAGGAATAACCACAATAAACTTAAGTAAACTCCCACAAACACAAAGACAGAGGACACACACAAACTCAGCACGCTAAAAGCACAACAGATGAAACAACATACAGCACAAACATCACAGGACATAAAGGCACACGATTCTCAGACACCACGGTTAGCCATATACACACCACACACACAATGAGGTACACGACACGAGCAAAACCACATACAGATAACACGTGTCCCCTCACACACTTAATCAATCACACACACAGCCTCTCAAACACAGCCAAACACGTATCAGAATCACATATGCATCACACACAGAAAACATACAAAACCACATGAAAGCAAACAACCAAGAATAAAGGCAGATAGCACACTTTTCTAACACTGAACACCCCACTCACAACCGCACGCAGACATCCCACACGCATGTTTACACGGGCACCTTTACGCAATGCGCGCACAAACACACACACACACACAACATAAAGTAAAAACACAACAGTCACAGGGCGCACACCAGACACAACAGAGCACATGTTTCTCCTAAAACACACAAGTCACATTTGCAAGAGTACATGCACCACGCACCGTGAGGAACACCAAACACAACCACACACAGGTGACATATCTCACTTCGCAAACATAACAAGCACCCTCACATCACAACTCAAACACAACCATACGCAAATCACAATCACATACGGAAAACACACACAAAACAAATCCCTAGGCAAAACACACACAACCCACAAAGAAGACAAAGAGCGCACATTGCATACACTACACTCTGCAAGCACAACCACGCACAGACACAAAACACGTACATCCTCACGCAGGAGCACAACGCAGAGCACACACACAACACAGAAACACGCGAAACAAGGGTCCCAAGACACAGACCACACACCTCAAGGCACATAACTGCTCACAAAACACACACGGAAAACACTGCACAGACTACGTACTGCACACACCATGAGACATACTGAACAAGCGAAACCGCACAGTCAACACTTCTGATATCACGTGCATAACTCAAACAGCCAAACACACACACACAACCTCTCTAACACAACCACACACAAATCACAAACTCCACACATAAGACGGACACAACACATACTAATAATCCACAGACTACTCCCCTATGACGCACTACACACAACACACACAGCCACAAGCAGGCAGTATAGAGCACACACAGGTGCACGCAGACAGCTCGAAAAATCACACCCAAAATACACACTCACAGAACACATCAGACGCAACGCAAAACTTACATCACACAGAATGCTCAAAATACAGAGACCACCCAACATCTATCCTGTATGTAACACACAGAAAGCATATAGACAGCGCTCACACAACCCAGAACACAGTACACAACAGAAAGCAGAAAGACCAGACGCAGTACACATGAAACACGACGACGGAAGGCAGACAACAGAAACACAACACACACACAAACACCAACGGATAACTCATAAAAAATGACAAGATATACAACACACAAAGAACCACTCAGTGCACAGAACACACAGCTCACGACCACACCCATGACACATTGCACGCCACACAGAGAAAGTATGCAGAACAATGTACTCAACAAGCAGCAAAGAACCCATAACACACATTGTACATTCACAACACACACCACATATACAAGCACCAGTAGAACACTCATAAAAAATGACAAAATGTACAACACACAAGGAACCGCTCAATGCACACAACTCACAACCACGCACGTCACACATTGCACGCCACACGGAGAAAATTACACAGAGCAGTGAACTCGACATGCAGTAAAGATCCCACACCACACGTAGTACCTACTCTACACACACAACATGGACAACACACACAAAATAAACAAGGCCCACAGATCACAGTCAACACAAGCCCAAACACACAAGAACACACAGCACACACAGCACAGCCAAACGGAATACACACAGAATCACAACACAAACACCACAAATCATTCACTACCGCATATCAACCACAAATACAGCACACTACACGAAAGAATTCCAGAAAGCACAACACGCACGGATCAAACACGCACAATACACAGTAATAAACACATAACACACAACGCACACAGCAAGACATAAAAAAAAGAAGCAGAAACGACACACAGCACACACAACACAACACACACAAAATGTGCATCACAACAGCGCAGACAACACTCACTACATACAACACTCGCAGAACATACAACACACCGGCCACACACAACACACATGGAGAGCACCAACACAACACATACAACGCACACGAAAAACACCCACAACACGCCAAAGAGTTTACATACAACCTCTCAACACACAAACATCGCCTCACTCTAAACAACAAACCCCACACACACCGAGCACATGACTGCACACAATACCCATGAACCACGGTTCTCAGAGTAAACACAACACACACAGTGAGGGACACTGACCAAGCATGACCACACACAGTACACACATCACAAATTACACTCAATACTCAAACAGCGAACCCCACACACCACCTGTCAAACACAAACCCACGGTAATCACAACCACATGCAGAACCCGCACCACACACAACACATGCGAAATGACATGGAAGAAATACACAAACCACAAAAGAACACTGAATTTATGAAACACATTTCACAGACTGCACACACCACACAAAACACACATGAAACATACAGCACACAGGGCCTCACAGAACGCACAATGCGAAGCACACAACCTACATACAAAGCACGTCAGACAGAGCACACAATTAATATCCCACTCAACACGTAAAGCACACAGAGGACACAACACAAAGCACAATATGCCAAACAGATTAGGATACACCCAACACACATGCAACTGAGAGCACAATACGTTGCACATCACGGAACACACGTGCGGTCCCATCACACACTAAACATGAAACAGAAAACCATTCACAGACCACATAACATTCCCGACCATGAACACAACACGCTACAAAAAAGTCACCAAACGTACGACACACAAAGACACACTCCAAGCACGCAACACCCAGCGCAGGACCGCCCACATACACACCAGTCTCACAGCCCTCCACAGAGCAATACACACAGAACATACCCTACAAACAACAAAGTACCCAAACTGCACACCTCACAATCGCAACAGTCACAACACAGAAAGAACACAACACACGGGAAACACACGCTCAGACACATAAACACTGCCATGCACATTAAGCCAGCAGACCACAGACATCAGAGCTAAAAACACACAATAACGCAGCACGCAAAACGCAACACAACACAGAATACACACCCAATCACACAACAAACACCACAACCCATGCCCTACAGTATAAACAAAAGACGAACGACGCACTTCACACATGACACAAAACCCACAAACACAAAGGACCACACAGAAAGACGCACAACGCAAACATCGCACACAACACACACATTAAAAGAAACACATCAACACATTGCCGCAACACACAAAATAATACACAAATTACAGAGCAATACATCACACAACACACAAACATCACACACAATTTATACATCACACCTCATAACACACACAACAACCTGCAGTAACAACACAACACACAGACCGATGCAACCACTACATACCATACGTAAAGCCACACGCTCAAGGAATAACCACAATAAACTTAAGTAAACTCCCACAAACACAAAGACAGAGGACACACACAAACTCAGCACGCTAAAAGCACAACAGATGAAACAACATACAGCACAAACATCACAGGACATAAAGGCACACGATTCTCAGACACCACGGTTAGCCATATACACACCACACACACAATGAGGTACACGACACGAGCAAAACCACATACAGATAACACGTGTCCCCTCACACACTTAATCAATCACACACACAGCCTCTCAAACACAGCCAAACACGTATCAGAATCACATATGCATCACACACAGAAAACATACAAAACCACATGAAAGCAAACAACCAAGAATAAAGGCAGATAGCACACTTTTCTAACACTGAACACCCCACTCACAACCGCACGCAGACATCCCACACGCATGTTTACACGGGCACCTTTACGCAATGCGCGCACAAACACACACACACACACAACATAAAGTAAAAACACAACAGTCACAGGGCGCACACCAGACACAACAGAGCACATGTTTCTCCTAAAACACACAAGTCACATTTGCAAGAGTACATGCACCACGCACCGTGAGGAACACCAAACACAACCACACACAGGTGACATATCTCACTTCGCAAACATAACAAGCACCCTCACATCACAACACAAACACAACCATACGCAAATCACAATCACATACGGAAAACACACACAAAACAAATCCCTAGGCAAAACACACACAACCCACAAAGAAGACAAAGAGCGCACATTGCATACACTACACTCTGCAAGCACAACCACGCACAGACACAAAACACGTACATCCTCACGCAGGAGCACAACGCAGAGCACACACACAACACAGAAACACGCGAAACAAGGGTCCCAAGACACAGACCACACACCTCAAGGCACATAACTGCTCACAAAACACACACGGAAAACACTGCACAGACTACGTACTGCACACACCATGAGACATACTGAACAAGCGAAACCGCACAGTCAACACTTCTGATATCACGTGCATAACTCAAACAGCCAAACACACACACACAACCTCTCTAACACAACCACACACAAATCACAAACTCCACACATAAGACGGACACAACACATACTAATAATCCACAGACTACTCCCCTATGACGCACTACACACAACACACACAGCCACAAGCAGGCAGTATAGAGCACACACAGGTGCACGCAGACAGCTCGAAAAATCACACCCAAAATACACACTCACAGAACACATCAGACGCAACGCAAAACTTACATCACACAGAATGCTCAAAATACAGAGACCACCCAACATCTATCCTGTATGTAACACACAGAAAGCATATAGACAGCGCTCACACAACCCAGAACACAGTACACAACAGAAAGCAGAAAGACCAGACGCAGTACACATGAAACACGACGACGGAAGGCAGACAACAGAAACACAACACACACACAAACACCAACGGATAACTCATAAAAAATGACAAGATATACAACACACAAAGAACCGCTCAGTGCACAGAACACACAGCTCACGACCACACCCATGACACATTGCACGCCACACAGAGAAAGTATGCAGAACAATGTACTCAACAAGCAGCAAAGAACCCATAACACACATTGTACATTCACAACACACACCACATATACAAGCACCAGTAGAACACTCATAAAAAATGACAAAATGTACAACACACAAGGAACCGCTCAATGCACACAACTCACAACCACGCACGTCACACATTGCACGCCACACGGAGAAAATTACACAGAGCAGTGAACTCGACATGCAGTAAAGATCCCACACCACACGTAGTACCTACTCTACACACACAACATGGACAACACACACAAAATAAACAAGGCCCACAGATCACAGTCAACACAAGCCCAAACACACAAGAACACACAGCACACACAGCACAGCCAAACGGAATACACACAGAATCACAACACAAACACCACAAATCATTCACTACCGCATATCAACCACAAATACAGCACACTACACGAAAGAATTCCAGAAAGCACAACACGCACGGATCAAACACGCACAATACACAGTAATAAACACATAACACACAACGCACACAGAAAGACATAAAAAAAAGAAGCAGAAACGACACACAGCACACACAACACAACACACACAAAATGTGCATCACAACAGCGCAGACAACACTCACTACATACAACACTCGCAGAACATACAACACACCGGCCACACACAACACACATGGAGAGCACCAACACAACACATACAACGCACACGAAAAACACCCACAACACGCCAAAGAGTTTACATACAACCTCTCAACACACAAACATCGCCTCACTCTAAACAACAAACCCCACACACACCGAGCACATGACTGCACACAATACCCATGAACCACAGTTCTCAGAGTAAACACAACACACACAGTGAGGGACACTGACCAAGCATGACCACACACAGTACACACATCACAAATTACACTCAATACTCAAACAGCGAACCCCACACACCACCTGTCAAACACAAACCCACGGTAATCACAACCACATGCAGAACCCGCACCACACACAACACATGCGAAATGACATGGAAGAAATACACAAACCACAAAAGAACACCGAATTTATGAAACACATTTCACAGACTGCACACACCACACAAAACACACATAAAACATACAGCACACAGGGCCTCACAGAACGCACAATGCGAAGCACACAACCTACATACAAAGCACGTCAGACAGAGCACACAATTAATATCCCACTCAACACGTAAAGCACACAGAGGACACAACACAAAGCACAATATGCCAAACAGATTAGGATACACCCAACACACATGCAACTGAGAGCACAATACGTTGCACATCACGGAACACACGTGCGGTCCCATCACACACTAAACATGAAACAGAAAACCATTCACAGACCACATAACATTCCAGACCGTGAACACAACATGCTACAAAAAAGTCACCAAACGTACGACACACAAAGACACACTCCAAGCACGCAACACCCAGCGCAGGACCGCCCACAGACACACCAGTCTCACGGCCCTCCACAGAGCAATACACACAGAACATACCCTACAAACAACAAAGTACCCAAACTGCACACCTCACAATCGCAACAGTCACAACACAGAAAGAACACAACACACGGGAAACACACGCTCAGACACATAAACACTGCCATGCACATTAAGCCAGCAGACCACAAACATCAGAGCTAAAAACACACCATAACGCAGCATGCAAAACGCAACACAACACAGAATACACACCCAATCACACAACAAACACCACAACCCATGCCCTACAGTATAAACAAAAGACGAACGACGCACTTCACACATGACACAAAACCCACAAACACAAAGGACCACACAGAAAGACGCACAACGCAAACATCGCACACAACACACACATTAAAAGAAACACATCAACACATTGCCGCAACACACAAAATAATACACAAATTACAGAGCAATACATCACACAACACACAAACATCACACACAATTTATACATCACACCTCATAACACACACAACACCCTGCATTAACAACACAACACACAGACCGATGCAACCACTACATACCATACATAAAGCCACACGCTCAAGGAATAACCACAATAAACTTAAGTAAACTCCCACAAACACAAAGACAGAGGACACACACAAACTCAGCACGCTAAAAGCACAACAGATGAAACAACATACAGCACAAACATCACAGGACATAAAGGCACACGATTCTCAGACACCACGGTTAGCCATATACACACCACACACACAATGAGGTACACGACACGAGCAAAACCACATACAGATAACACGTGTCCCCTCACACACTTAATCAATCACACACACAGCCTCTCAAACACAGCCAAACACGTATCAGAATCACATATGCATCACACACAGAAAACATACAAAACCACATGAAAGCAAACAACCAAGAATAAAGGCAGATAGCACACTATTCTAACACTGAACACCCCACTCACAACCGCACGCAGACACCCCACACGCATGTATACACGGGCACCTTTACGCAATGCGCGCACAAACACACACACACACAACATAAAGTAAAAACACAACAGTCACAGGGCGCACACCAGACACAACAGAGCACATGTTTCTCCTAAAACACACAAGTCACATTTGCAAGAGTACATGCACCACGCACCGTGAGGAACACCAAACACAACCACACACAGGTGACATATCTCACTTCGCAAACATAACAAGCACCCTCACATCACAACTCAAACACAACCATACGCAAATCACAATCACATACGGAAAACACACACAAAACAAATCCCTAGGCAAAACACACACAACCCACAAAGAAGACAAAGAGCGCACATTGCATACACTACACTCTGCAAGCACAACCACGCACAGACACAAAACACGTACATCCTCACGCAGGAGCACAACGCAGAGCACACACACAACACAGAAACACGCGAAACAAGGGTCCCAAGACACAGACCACACACCTCAAGGCACATAACTGCTCACAAAACACACACGGAAAACACTGCACAGACTACGTACTGCACACACCATGAGACATACTGAACAAGCGAAACCGCACAGTCAACACTTCTGATATCACGTGCATAACTCAAACAGCCAAACACACACACACAACCTCTCTAACACAACCACACACAAATCACAAACTCCACACATAAGACGGACACAACACATACTAATAATCCACAGACTACTCCCCTATGACGCACTACACACAACACACACAGCCACAAGCAGGCAGTATAGAGCACACACAGGTGCACGCAGACAGCTCGAAAAATCACACCCAAAATACACACTCACAGAACACATCAGACGCAACGCAAAACTAACATCACACAGAATGCTCAAAATACAGAGACCACCCAACATCTATCCTGTATGTAACACACAGAAATCATATAGACAGCGCTCACACAACCCAGAACACAGTACACAACAGAAAGCAGAAAGACCAGACGCAGTACACATGAAACACGACGACGGAAGGCAGACAACAGAAACACAACACACACACAAACACCAACGGATAACTCATAAAAAATGACAAGATATACAACACACAAAGAACCACTCAGTGCACAGAACACACAGCTCACGACCACACCCATGACACATTGCACGCCACACAGAGAAAGTATGCAGAACAATGTACTCAACAAGCAGCAAAGAACCCATAACACACATTGTACATTCACAACACACACCACATATACAAGCACCAGTAGAACACTCATAAAAAATGACAAAATGTACAACACACAAGGAACCGCTCAATGCACACAACTCACAACCACGCACGTCACACATTGCACGCCACACGGAGAAAATTACACAGAGCAGTGAACTCGACACGCAGTAAAGATCCCACACCACACGTAGTACCTACTCTACACACACAACATGGACAACACACACAAAATAAACAAGGCCCACAGATCACAGTCAACACAAGCCCAAACACACAAGAACACACAGCACACACAGCACAGCCAAACGGAATACACACAGAATCACAACACAAACACCACAAATCATTCACTACCGCATATCAACCACAAATACAGCACACTACACGAAAGAATTCCAGAAAGCACAACACGCACGGATCAAACACGCACAATACACAGTAATAAACACATAACACACAACGCACACAGCAAGACATAAAAAAAAGAAGCAGAAACGACACACAGCACACACAACACAACGCACACAAAATGTGCATCACAACAGCGCAGACAACACTCACTACATACAACACTCGCAGAACATACAACACACCGGCCACACACAACACACATGGAGAGCGCCAACACAACACATACAACGCACACGAAAAACACCCACAACACGCCAAAGAGTTTACATACAACCTCTCAACACACAAACATCGCCTCACCCTAAACAACAAACCCCACACACACCGAGCACATGACTGCACACAATACCCATGAACCACGGTTCTCAGAGTAAACACAACACACACAGTGAGGGACACTGACCAAGCATGACCACACACAGTACACACATCACAAATTACACTCAATACTCAAACAGCGAACCCCACACACCACCTGTCAAACACAAACCCACGGTAATCACAACCACATGCACAACCCGCACCACACACAACACATGCGAAATGACATGGAAGAAATACACAAACCACAAAAGAACACCGAATTTATGAAACACATTTCACAGACTGCACACACCACACAAAACACACATAAAACATACAGCACACAGGGCCTCACAGAACGCACAATGCGAAGCACACAACCTACATACAAAGCACGTCAGACAGAGCACACAATTAATATCCCACTCAACACGTAAAGCACACAGAGGACACAACACAAAGCACAATATGCCAAACAGATTAGGATACACCCAACACACATGCAACTGAGAGCACAATACGTTGCACATCACGGAACACACGTGCGGTCCCATCACACACTAAACATGAAACAGAAAACCATTCACAGACCACATAACATTCCCGACCATGAACACAACACGCTACAAAAAAGTCACCAAACGTACGACACACAAAGACACACTCCAAGCACGCAACACCCAGCGCAGGACCGCCCACAAACACACCAGTCTCACAGCCCTCCACAGAGCAATACACACAGAACATACCCTACAAACAACAAAGTACCCAAACTGCACACCTCACAATCGCAACAGTCACAACACAGAAAGAACACAACACACGGGAAACACACGCTCAGACACATAAACACTGCCATGCACATTAAGCCAGCAGACCACAGACATCAGAGCTAAAAACACACCATAACGCAGCATGCAAAACGCAACACAACACAGAATACACACCCAATCACACAACAAACACCACAACCCATGCCCTACAGTATAAACAAAAGACGAACGACGCACTTCACACATGACACAAAACCCACAAACACAAAGGACCACACAGAAAGACGCACAACGCAAACATCGCACACAACACACACATTAAAAGAAACACATCAACACATTGCCGCAACACACAAAATAATACACAAATTACAGAGCAATACATCACACAACACACAAACATCACACACAATTTATACATCACACCTCATAACACACACAACAACCTGCAGTAACAACACAACACACAGACCGATGCAACCACTACATACCATACGTAAAGCCACACGCTCAAGGAATAACCACAATAAACTTAAGTAAACTCCCACAAACACAAAGACAGAGGACACACACAAACTCAGCACGCTAAAAGCACAACAGATGAAACAACATACAGCACAAACATCACAGGACATAAAGGCACACGATTCTCAGACACCACGGTTAGCCATATACACACCACACACACAATGAGGTACACGACACGAGCAAAACCACATACAGATAACACGTGTCCCCTCACACACTTAATCAATCACACACACAGCCTCTCAAACACAGCCAAACACGTATCAGAATCACATATGCATCACACACAGAAAACATACAAAACCACATGAAAGCAAGCAACCAAGAATAAAGGCAGATAGCACACTTTTCTAACACTGAACACCCCACTCACAACCGCACGCAGACACCCCACACGCATGTATACACGGGCACCTTTACGCAATGCGCGCACAAACACACACACACACACAACATAAAGTAAAAACACAACAGTCACAGGGCGCACACCAGACACAACAGAGCACATGTTTCTCCTAAAACACACAAGTCACATTTGCAAGAGTACATGCACCACGCACCGTGAGGAACACCAAACACAACCACACACAGGTGACATATCTCACTTCGCAAACATAACAAGCACCCTCACATCACAACTCAAACACAACCATACGCAAATCACAATCACATACGGAAAACACACACAAAACAAATCCCTAGGCAAAACACACACAACCCACAAAGAAGACAAAGAGCGCACATTGCATACACTACACTCTGCAAGCACAACCACGCACAGACACAAAACACGTACATCCTCACGCAGGAGCACAACGCAGAGCACACACACAACACAGAAACACGCGAAACAAGGGTCCCAAGACACAGACCACACACCTCAAGGCACATAACTGCTCACAAAACACACACGGAAAACACTGCACAGACTACGTACTGCACACACCATGAGACATACTGAACAAGCAAAACCGCACAGTCAACACTTCTGATATCACGTGCATAACTCAAACAGCCAAACACACACACACAACCTCTCTAACACAACCACACACAAATCACAAACTCCACACATAAGACGGACACAACACATACTAATAATCCACAGACTACTCCCCTATGACGCACTACACACAACACACACAGCCACAAGCAGGCAGTATAGAGCACACACAGGTGCACGCAGACAGCTCGAAAAATCACACCCAAAATACACACTCACAGAACACATCAGACGCAACGCAAAACTAACATCACACAGAATGCTCAAAATACAGAGACCACCCAACATCTATCCTGTATGTAACACACAGAAAGCATATAGACAGCGCTCACACAACCCAGAACACAGTACACAACAGAAAGCAGAAATACCAGACGCAGTACACATGAAACACGACGACGGAAGGCAGACAACAGAAACACAACACACACACAAACACCAACGGATAACTCATAAAAAATGACAAGATATACAACACACAAAGAACCACTCAGTGCACAGAACACACAGCTCACGACCACACCCATGACACATTGCACGCCACACAGAGAAAGTATGCAGAACAATGTACTCAACAAGCAGCAAAGAACCCATAACACACATTGTACATTCACAACACACACCACATATACAAGCACCAGTAGAACACTCATAAAAAATGACAAAATGTACAACACACAAGGAACCGCTCAATGCACACAACTCACAACCACGCACGTCACACATTGCACGCCACACGGAGAAAATTACACAGAGCAGTGAACTCGACACGCAGTAAAGATCCCACACCACACGTAGTACCTACTCTACACACACAACATGGACAACACACACAAAATAAACAAGGCCCACAGATCACAGTCAACACAAGCCCAAACACACAAGAACACACAGCACACACAGCACAGCCAAACGGAATACACACAGAATCACAACACAAACACCACAAATCATTCACTACCGCATATCAACCACAAATACAGCACACTACACGAAAGAATTCCAGAAAGCACAACACGCACGGATCAAACACGCACAATACACAGTAATAAACCCATAACACACAACGCACACAGCAAGACATAAAAAAAGAAGCAGAAACGACACACAGCACACACAACACAACACACACAAAATGTGCATCACAACAGCGCAGACAACACTCACTACATACAACACTCGCAGAACATACAACACACCGGCCACACACAACACACATGGAGAGCACCAACACAACACATACAACGCACACGAAAAACACCCACAACACGCCAAAGAGTTTACATACAACCTCTCAACACACAAACATCGCCTCACCCTAAACAACAAACCCCACACACACCGAGCACATGACTGCACACAATACCCATGAACCACGGTTCTCAGAGTAAACACAACACACACAGTGAGGGACACTGACCAAGCATGACCACACACAGTACACACATCACAAATTACACTCAATACTCAAACAGCGAACCCCACACACCACCTGTCAAACACAAACCCACGGTAATCACAACCACATGCAGAACCCGCACCACACACAACACATGCGAAATGACATGGAAGAAATACACAAACCACAAAAGAACACCGAATTTATGAAACACATTTCACAGACTGCACACACCACACAAAACACACATAAAACATACAGCACACAGGGCCTCACAGAACGCACAATGCGAAGCACACAACCTACATACAAAGCACGTCAGACAGAGCACACAATTAATATCCCACTCAACACGTAAAGCACACAGAGGACACAACACAAAGCACAATATGCCAAACAGATTAGGATACACCCAACACACATGCAACTGAGAGCACAATACGTTGCACATCACGGAACACACGTGCGGTCCCATCACACACTAAACATGAAACAGAAAACCATTCACAGACCACATAACATTCCCGACCATGAACACAACACGCTACAAAAAAGACGCCAAACGTACGACACACAAAGACACACTCCAAGCACGCAACACCCAGCGCAGGACCGCCCACAAACACACCAGTCTCACAGCCCTCCACAGAGCAATACACACAGAACATACCCTACAAACAACAAAGTACCCAAACTGCACACCTCACAATCGCAACAGTCACAACACAGAAAGAACACAACACACGGGAAACACACGCTCAGACACATAAACACTGCCATGCACATTAAGCCAGCAGACCACAGACATCAGAGCTAAAAACACACCATAACGCAGTACGCAAAACGCAACACAACACAGAATACACACCCAATCACACAACAAACACCACAACCCATGCCCTACAGTATAAACAAAAGACGAACGACGCACTTCACACATGACACAAAACCCACAAACACAAAGGACCACACAGAAAGACGCACAACGCAAACATCGCACACAACACACACATTAAAAGAAACACATCAACACATTGCCGCAACACACAAAATAATACACAAATTACAGAGCAATACATCACACAACACACAAACATCACACACAATTTATACATCACACCTCATAACACACACAACAACCTGCAGTAACAACACAACACACAGACCGATGCAACCACTACATACCATACATGAAGCCACACGCTCAAGGAATAACCACAATAAACTTAAGTAAACTCCCACAAACACAAAGACAGAGGACACACACAAACTCAGCACGCTAAAAGCACAACAGATGAAACAACATAAGGCACAAACATCACAGGACATAAAGGCACACGATTCTCAGACACCACGGTTAGCCATATACACACCACACACACAATGAGGTACACGACACGAGCAAAACCACATACAGATAACACGTGTCCCCTCACACACTTAATCAATCACACACACAGCCTCTCAAACACAGCCAAACACGTATCAGAATCACATATGCATCACACACAGAAAACATACAAAACCACATGAAAGCAAACAACCAAGAATAAAGGCAGATAGCACACTTTTCTAACACTGAACACCCCACTCACAACCGCACGCAGACACCCCACACGCATGTATACACGGGCACCTTTACGCAATGCGCGCACAAACACACACACACACAACATAAAGTAAAAACACAACAGTCACAGGGCGCACACCAGACACAACAGAGCACATGTTTCTCCTAAAACACACAAGTCACATTTGCAAGAGTACATGCACCACGCACCGTGAGGAACACCAAACACAACCACACACAGGTGACATATCTCACTTCGCAAACATAACAAGCACCCTCACATCACAACTCAAACACAACCATACGCAAATCACAATCACATACGGAAAACACACACAAAACAAATCCCTAGGCAAAACACACACAACCCACAAAGAAGACAAAGAGCGCACATTGCATACACTACACTCTGCAAGCACAACCACGCACAGACACAAAACACGTACATCCTCACGCAGGAGCACAACGCAGAGCACACACACAACACAGAAACACGCGAAACAAGGGTCCCAAGACACAGACCACACACCTCAAGGCACATAACTGCTCACAAAACACACACGGAAAACACTGCACAGACTACGTACTGCACACACCATGAGACATACTGAACAAGCGAAACCGCACAGTCAACACTTCTGATATCACGTGCATAACTCAAACAGCCAAACACACACACACAACCTCTCTAACACAACCACACACAAATCACAAACTCCACACATAAGACGGACACAACACATACTAATAATCCACAGACTACTCCCCTATGACGCACTACACACAACACACACAGACACAAGCAGGCAGTATAGAGCACACACAGGTGCACGCAGACAGCTCGAAAAATCACACCCAAAATACACACTCACAGAACACATCAGACGCAACGCAAAACTAACATCACACAGAATGCTCAAAATACAGAGACCACCCAACATCTATCCTGTATGTAACACACAGAAAGCATATAGACAGCGCTCACACAACCCAGAACACAGTACACAACAGAAAGCAGAAAGACCAGACGCAGTACACATGAAACACGATGACGGAAGGCAGACAACAGAAACACAACACACACACAAACACCAACGGATAACTCATAAAAAATGACAAGATATACAACACACAAAGAACCACTCAGTGCACAGAACACACAGCTCACGACCACACCCATGACACATTGCACGCCACACAGAGAAAGTATGCAGAACAATGTACTCAACAAGCAGCAAAGAACCCATAACACACATTGTACATTCACAACACACACCACATATACAAGCACCAGTAGAACACTCATAAAAAATGACAAAATGTACAACACACAAGGAACCGCTCAATGCACACAACTCACAACCACGCACGTCACACATTGCACGCCACACGGAGAAAATTACACAGAGCAGTGAACTCGACACGCAGTAAAGATCCCACACCACACGTAGTACCTACTCTACACACACAACATGGACAACACACACAAAATAAACAAGGCCCACAGATCACAGTCAACACAAGCCCAAACACACAAGAACACACAGCACACACAGCACAGCCAAACGGAATACACACAGAATCACAACACAAACACCACAAATCATTCACTACCGCATATCAACCACAAATACAGCACACTACACGAAAGAATTCCAGAAAGCACAACACGCACGGATCAAACACGCACAATACACAGTAATAAACACATAACACACAACGCACACAGCAAGACATAAAAAAAGAAGCAGAAACGACACACAGCACACACAACACAACACACACAAAATATGCATCACAACAGCGCAGACAACACTCACTACATACAACACTCGCAGAACATACAACACACCGGCCACACACAACACACATGGAGAGCACCAACACAACACATACAACGCACACGAAAAACACCCACAACACGCCAAAGAGTTTACATACAACCTCTCAACACACAAACATCGCCTCACCCTAAACAACAAACCCCACACACACCGAGCACATGACTGCACACAATACCCATGAACCACGGTTCTCAGAGTAAACACAACACACACAGTGAGGGACACTGACCAAGCATGACCACACACAGTACACACATCACAAATTACACTCAATACTCAAACAGCGAACCCCACACACCACCTGTCAAACACAAACCCACGGTAATCACAACCACATGCAGAACCCGCACCACACACAACACATGCGAAATGACATGGAAGAAATACACAAACCACAAAAGAACACCGAATTTATGAAACACATTTCACAGACTGCACACACCACACAAAACACACATGAAACATACAGCACACAGGGCCTCACAGAATGCACAATGCGAAGCACACAACCTACATACAAAGCACGTCAGACAGAGCACACAATTAATATCCCACTCAACACGTAAAGCACACAGAGGACACAACACAAAGCACAATATGCCAAACAGATTAGGATACACCCAACACACATGCAACTGAGAGCACAATACGTTGCACATCACGGAACACACGTGCGGTCCCATCACACACTAAACATGAAACAGAAAACCATTCACAGACCACATAACATTCCCGACCATGAACACAACACGCTACAAAAAAGTCACCAAACGTACGACACACAAAGACACACTCCAAGCACGCAACACCCAGCGCAGGACCGCCCACAAACACACCAGTCTCACGGCCCTCCATAGAGCAATACACACAGAACATACCCTACAAACAACAAAGTACCCAAACTGCACACCTCACAATCGCAACAGTCACAACACAGAAAGAACACAACACACGGGAAACACACGCTCAGACACATAAACACTGCCATGCACATTAAGCCAGCAGACCACAGACATCAGAGCTAAAAACACACCATAACGCAGTACGCAAAACGCAACACAACACAGAATACACACCCAATCACACAACAAACACCACAACCCATGCCCTACAGTATAAACAAAAGAAGAACGACGCACTTCACACATGACACAAAACCCACAAACACAAAGGACCACACAGAAAGACGCACAACGCAAACATCGCACACAACACACACATTAAAAGAAACACATCAACACATTGCCGCAACACACAAAATAATACACAAATTACAGAGCAATACATCACACAACACACAAACATCACACACAATTTATACATCACACCTCATAACACACACAACAACCTGCAGTAACAACACAACACACAGACCGATGCAACCACTACATACCATACATGAAGCCACACGCTCAAGGAATAACCACAATAAACTTAAGTAAACTCCCACAAACACAAAGACAGAGGACACACACAAACTCAGCACGCTAAAAGCACAACAGATGAAACAACATAAGGCACAAACATCACAGGACATAAAGGCACACGATTCTCAGACACCACGGTTAGCCATATACACACCACACACACAATGAGGTACACGACACGAGCAAAACCACATACAGATAACACGTGTCCCCTCACACACTTAATCAATCACACACACAGCCTCTCAAACACAGCCAAACACGTATCAGAATCACATATGCATCACACACAGAAAACATACAAAACCACATGAAAGCAAACAACCAAGAATAAAGGCCGATAGCACACTTTTCTAACACTGAACACCCCACTCACAACCGCACGCAGACACCCCACACGCATGTATACACGGGCACCTTTACGCAATGCGCGCACAAACACACACACACACACAACATAAAGTAAAAACACAACAGTCACAGGGCGCACACCAGACACAACAGAGCACATGTTTCTCCTAAAACACACAAGTCACATTTGCAAGAGTACATGCACCACGCACCGTGAGGAACACCAAACACAACCACACACAGGTGACATATCTCACTTCGCAAACATAACAAGCACCCTCACATCACAACTCAAACACAACCATACGCAAATCACAATCACATACGGAAAACACACACAAAACAAATCCCTAGGCAAAACACACACAACCCACAAAGAAGACAAAGAGCGCACATTGCATACACTACACTCTGCAAGCACAACCACGCACAGACACAAAACACGTACATCCTCACGCAGGAGCACAACGCAGAGCACACACACAACACAGAAACACGCGAAACAAGGGTCCCAAGACACAGACCACACACCTCAAGGCACATAACTGCTCACAAAACACACACGGAAAACACTGCACAGACTACGTACTGCACACACCATGAGACATACTGAACAAGCGAAACCGCACAGTCAACACTTCTGATATCACGTGCATAACTCAAACAGCCAAACACACACACACAACCTCTCTAACACAACCACACACAAATCACAAACTCCACACATAAGACGGACACAACACATACTAATAATCCACAGACTACTCCCCTATGACGCACTACACACAACACACACAGCCACAAGCAGGCAGTATAGAGCACACACAGGTGCACGCAGACAGCTCGAAAAATCACACCCAAAATACACACTCACAGAACACATCAGACGCAACGCAAAACTAACATCACACAGAATGCTCAAAATACAGAGACCACCCAACATCTATCCTGTATGTAACACACAGAAAGCATATAGACAGCGCTCACACAACCCAGAACACAGTACACAACAGAAAGCAGAAAGACCAGACGCAGTACACATGAAACACGACGACGGAAGGCAGACAACAGAAACACAACACACACACAAACACCAACGGATAACTCATAAAAAATGACAAGATATACAACACACAAAGAACCACTCAGTGCACAGAACACACAGCTCACGACCACACCCATGACACATTGCACGCCACACAGAGAAAGTATGCAGAACAATGTACTCAACAAGCAGCAAAGAACCCATAACACACATTGTACATTCACAACACACACCACATATACAAGCACCAGTAGAACACTCATAAAAAATGACAAAATGTACAACACACAAGGAACCGCTCAATGCACACAACTCACAACCACGCACGTCACACATTGCACGCCACACGGAGAAAATTACACAGAGCAGTGAACTCGACACGCAGTAAAGATCCCACACCACACGTAGTACCTACTCTACACACACAACATGGACAACACACACAAAATAAACAAGGCCCACAGATCACAGTCAACACAAGCCCAAACACACAAGAACACACAGCACACACAGCACAGCCAAACGGAATACACACAGAATCACAACACAAACACCACAAATCATTCACTACCGCATATCAACCACAAATACAGCACACTACACGAAAGAATTCCAGAAAGCACAACACGCACGGATCAAACACGCACAATACACAGTAATAAACACATAACACACAACGCACACAGCAAGACATAAAAAAAGAAGCAGAAACGACACACAGCACACACAACACAACACACACAAAATGTGCATCACAACAGCGCAGACAACACTCACTACATACAACACTCGCAGAACATACAACACACCGGCCACACACAACACACATGGAGAGCACCAACACAACACATACAACGCACACGAAAAACACCCACAACACGCCAAAGAGTTTACATACAACCTCTCAACACACAAACATCGCCTCACCCTAAACAACAAACCCCACACACACCGAGCACATGACTGCACACAATACCCATGAACCACGGTTCTCAGAGTAAACACAACACACACAGTGAGGGACACTGACCAAGCATGACCACACACAGTACACACATCACAAATTACACTCAATACTCAAACAGCGAACCCCACACACCACCTGTCAAACACAAACCCACGGTAATCACAACCACATGCAGAACCCGCACCACACACAACACATGCGAAATGACATGGAAGAAATACACAAACCACAAAAGAACACCGAATTTATGAAACACATTTCACAGACTGCACACACCACACAAAACACACATGAAACATACAGCACACAGGGCCTCACAGAATGCACAATGCGAAGCACACAACCTACATACAAAGCACGTCAGACAGAGCACACAATTAATATCCCACTCAACACGTAAAGCACACAGAGGACACAACACAAAGCACAATATGCCAAACAGATTAGGATACACCCAACACACATGCAACTGAGAGCACAATACGTTGCACATCACGGAACACACGTGCGGTCCCATCACACACTAAACATGAAACAGAAAACCATTCACAGACCACATAACATTCCCGACCATGAACACAACACGCTACAAAAAAGTCACCAAACGTACGACACACAAAGACACACTCCAAGCACGCAACACCCAGCGCAGGACCGCCCACAAACACACCAGTCTCACGGCCCTCCATAGAGCAATACACACAGAACATACCCTACAAACAACAAAGTACCCAAACTGCACACCTCACAATCGCAACAGTCACAACACAGAAAGAACACAACACACGGGAAACACACGCTCAGACACATAAACACTGCCATGCACATTAAGCCAGCAGACCACAGACATCAGAGCTAAAAACACACCATAACGCAGTACGCAAAACGCAACACAACACAGAATACACACCCAATCACACAACAAACACCACAACCCATGCCCTACAGTATAAACAAAAGAAGAACGACGCACTTCACACATGACACAAAACCCACAAACACAAAGGACCACACAGAAAGACGCACAACGCAAACATCGCACACAACACACACATTAAAAGAAACACATCAACACATTGCCGCAACACACAAAATAATACACAAATTACAGAGCAATACATCACACAACACACAAACATCACACACAATTTATACATCACACCTCATAACACACACAACAACCTGCAGTAACAACACAACACACAGACCGATGCAACCACTACATACCATACATGAAGCCACACGCTCAAGGAATAACCACAATAAACTTAAGTAAACTCCCACAAACACAAAGACAGAGGACACACACAAACTCAGCACGCTAAAAGCACAACAGATGAAACAACATAAGGCACAAACATCACAGGACATAAAGGCACACGATTCTCAGACACCACGGTTAGCCATATACACACCACACACACAATGAGGTACACGACACGAGCAAAACCACATACAGATAACACGTGTCCCCTCACACACTTAATCAATCACACACACAGCCTCTCAAACACAGCCAAACACGTATCAGAATCACATATGCATCACACACAGAAAACATACAAAACCACATGAAAGCAAACAACCAAGAATAAAGGCCGATAGCACACTTTTCTAACACTGAACACCCCACTCACAACCGCACGCAGACACCCCACACGCATGTATACACGGGCACCTTTACGCAATGCGCGCACAAACACACACACACACACAACATAAAGTAAAAACACAACAGTCACAGGGCGCACACCAGACACAACAGAGCACATGTTTCTCCTAAAACACACAAGTCACATTTGCAAGAGTACATGCACCACGCACCGTGAGGAACACCAAACACAACCACACACAGGTGACATATCTCACTTCGCAAACATAACAAGCACCCTCACATCACAACTCAAACACAACCATACGCAAATCACAATCACATACGGAAAACACACACAAAACAAATCCCTAGGCAAAACACACACAACCCACAAAGAAGACAAAGAGCGCACATTGCATACACTACACTCTGCAAGCACAACCACGCACAGACACAAAACACGTACATCCTCACGCAGGAGCACAACGCAGAGCACACACACAACACAGAAACACGCGAAACAAGGGTCCCAAGACACAGACCACACACCTCAAGGCACATAACTGCTCACAAAACACACACGGAAAACACTGCACAGACTACGTACTGCACACACCATGAGACATACTGAACAAGCGAAACCGCACAGTCAACACTTCTGATATCACGTGCATAACTCAAACAGCCAAACACACACACACAACCTCTCTAACACAACCACACACAAATCACAAACTCCACACATAAGACGGACACAACACATACTAATAATCCACAGACTACTCCCCTATGACGCACTACACACAACACACACAGCCACAAGCAGGCAGTATAGAGCACACACAGGTGCACGCAGACAGCTCGAAAAATCACACCCAAAATACACACTCACAGAACACATCAGACGCAACGCAAAACTAACATCACACAGAATGCTCAAAATACAGAGACCACCCAACATCTATCCTGTATGTAACACACAGAAAGCATATAGACAGCGCTCACACAACCCAGAACACAGTACACAACAGAAAGCAGAAAGACCAGACGCAGTACACATGAAACACGACGACGGAAGGCAGACAACAGAAACACAACACACACACAAACACCAACGGATAACTCATAAAAAATGACAAGATATACAACACACAAAGAACCACTCAGTGCACAGAACACACAGCTCACGACCACACCCATGACACATTGCACGCCACACAGAGAAAGTATGCAGAACAATGTACTCAACAAGCAGCAAAGAACCCATAACACACATTGTACATTCACAACACACACCACATATACAAGCACCAGTAGAACACTCATAAAAAATGACAAAATGTACAACACACAAGGAACCGCTCAATGCACACAACTCACAACCACGCACGTCACACATTGCACGCCACACGGAGAAAATTACACAGAGCAGTGAACTCGACACGCAGTAAAGATCCCACACCACACGTAGTACCTACTCTACACACACAACATGGACAACACACACAAAATAAACAAGGCCCACAGATCACAGTCAACACAAGCCCAAACACACAAGAACACACAGCACACACAGCACAGCCAAACGGAATACACACAGAATCACAACACAAACACCACAAATCATTCACTACCGCATATCAACCACAAATACAGCACACTACACGAAAGAATTCCAGAAAGCACAACACGCACGGATCAAACACGCACAATACACAGTAATAAACACATAACACACAACGCACACAGCAAGACATAAAAAAAGAAGCAGAAACGACACACAGCACACACAACACAACACACACAAAATGTGCATCACAACAGCGCAGACAACACTCACTACATACAACACTCGCAGAACATACAACACACCGGCCACACACAACACACATGGAGAGCGCCAACACAACACATACAACGCACACGAAAAACACCCACAACACGCCAAAGAGTTTACATACAACCTCTCAACACACAAACATCGCCTCACCCTAAACAACAAACCCCACACACACCGAGCACATGACTGCACACAATACCCATGAACCACGGTTCTCAGAGTAAACACAACACACACAGTGAGGGACACTGACCAAGCATGACCACACACAGTACACACATCACAAATTACACTCAATACTCAAACAGCGAACCCCACACACCACCTGTCAAACACAAACCCACGGTAATCACAACCACATGCAGAACCCGCACCACACACAACACATGCGAAATGACATGGAAGAAATACACAAACCACAAAAGAACACCGAATTTATGAAACACATTTCACAGACTGCACACACCACACAAAACACACATAAAACATACAGCACACAGGGCCTCACAGAACGCACAATGCGAAGCACACAACCTACATACAAAGCACGTCAGACAGAGCACACAATTAATATCCCACTCAACACGTAAAGCACACAGAGGACACAACACAAAGCACAATATGCCAAACAGATTAGGATACACCCAACACACATGCAACTGAGAGCACAATACGTTGCACATCACGGAACACACGTGCGGTCCCATCACACACTAAACATGAAACAGAAAACCATTCACAGACCACATAACATTCCCGACCATGAACACAACATGCTACAAAAAAGTCACCAAACGTACGACACACAAAGACACACTCCAAGCACGCAACACCCAGCGCAGGACCGCCCACAAACACACCAGTCTCACGGCCCTCCATAGAGCAATACACACAGAACATACCCTACAAACAACAAAGTACCCAAACTGCACACCTCACAATCGCAACAGTCACAACACAGAAAGAACACAACACACGGGAAACACACGCTCAGACACATAAACACTGCCATGCACATTAAGCCAGCAGACCACAGACATCAGAGCTAAAAACACACCATAACGCAGTACGCAAAACGCAACACAACACAGAATACACACCCAATCACACAACAAACACCACAACCCATGCCCTACAGTATAAACAAAAGAAGAACGACGCACTTCACACATGACACAAAACCCACAAACACAAAGGACCACACAGAAAGACGCACAACGCAAACATCGCACACAACACACACATTAAAAGAAACACATCAACACATTGCCGCAACACACAAAATAATACACAAATTACAGAGCAATACATCACACAACACACAAACATCACACACAATTTATACATCACACCTCATAACACACACAACAACCTGCAGTAACAACACAACACACAGACCGATGCAACCACTACATACCATACATGAAGCCACACGCTCAAGGAATAACCACAATAAACTTAAGTAAACTCCCACAAACACAAAGACAGAGGACACACACAAACTCAGCACGCTAAAAGCACAACAGATGAAACAACATAAGGCACAAACATCACAGGACATAAAGGCACACGATTCTCAGACACCACGGTTAGCCATATACACACCACACACACAATGAGGTACACGACACGAGCAAAACCACATACAGATAACACGTGTCCCCTCACACACTTAATCAATCACACACACAGCCTCTCAAACACAGCCAAACACGTATCAGAATCACATATGCATCACACACAGAAAACATACAAAACCACATGAAAGCAAACAACCAAGAATAAAGGCCGATAGCACACTTTTCTAACACTGAACACCCCACTCACAACCGCACGCAGACACCCCACACGCATGTATACACGGGCACCTTTACGCAATGCGCGCACAAACACACACACACACACAACATAAAGTAAAAACACAACAGTCACAGGGCGCACACCAGACACAACAGAGCACATGTTTCTCCTAAAACACACAAGTCACATTTGCAAGAGTACATGCACCACGCACCGTGAGGAACACCAAACACAACCACACACAGGTGACATATCTCACTTCGCAAACATAACAAGCACCCTCACATCACAACTCAAACACAACCATACGCAAATCACAATCACATACGGAAAACACACACAAAACAAATCCCTAGGCAAAACACACACAACCCACAAAGAAGACAAAGAGCGCACATTGCATACACTACACTCTGCAAGCACAACCACGCACAGACACAAAACACGTACATCCTCACGCAGGAGCACAACGCAGAGCACACACACAACACAGAAACACGCGAAACAAGGGTCCCAAGACACAGACCACACACCTCAAGGCACATAACTGCTCACAAAACACACACGGAAAACACTGCACAGACTACGTACTGCACACACCATGAGACATACTGAACAAGCGAAACCGCACAGTCAACACTTCTGATATCACGTGCATAACTCAAACAGCCAAACACACACACACAACCTCTCTAACACAACCACACACAAATCACAAACTCCACACATAAGACGGACACAACACATACTAATAATCCACAGACTACTCCCCTATGACGCACTACACACAACACACACAGCCACAAGCAGGCAGTATAGAGCACACACAGGTGCACGCAGACAGCTCGAAAAATCACACCCAAAATACACACTCACAGAACACATCAGACGCAACGCAAAACTAACATCACACAGAATGCTCAAAATACAGAGACCACCCAACATCTATCCTGTATGTAACACACAGAAAGCATATAGACAGCGCTCACACAACCCAGAACACAGTACACAACAGAAAGCAGAAATACCAGACGCAGTACACATGAAACACGACGACGGAAGGCAGACAACAGAAACACAACACACACACAAACACCAACGGATAACTCATAAAAAATGACAAGATATACAACACACAAAGAACCACTCAGTGCACAGAACACACAGCTCACGACCACACCCATGACACATTGCACGCCACACAGAGAAAGTATGCAGAACAATGTACTCAACAAGCAGCAAAGAACCCATAACACACATTGTACATTCACAACACACACCACATATACAAGCACCAGTAGAACACTCATAAAAAATGACAAAATGTACAACACACAAGGAACCGCTCAATGCACACAACTCACAACCACGCACGTCACACATTGCACGCCACACGGAGAAAATTACACAGAGCAGTGAACTCGACACGCAGTAAAGATCCCACACCACACGTAGTACCTACTCTACACACACAACATGGACAACACACACAAAATAAACAAGGCCCACAGATCACAGTCAACACAAGCCCAAACACACAAGAACACACAGCACACACAGCACAGCCAAACGGAATACACACAGAATCACAACACAAACACCACAAATCATTCACTACCGCATATCAACCACAAATACAGCACACTACACGAAAGAATTCCAGAAAGCACAACACGCACGGATCAAACACGCACAATACACAGTAATAAACCCATAACACACAACGCACACAGCAAGACATAAAAAAAGAAGCAGAAACGACACACAGCACACACAACACAACACACACAAAATGTGCATCACAACAGCGCAGACAACACTCACTACATACAACACTCGCAGAACATACAACACACCGGCCACACACAACACACATGGAGAGCACCAACACAACACATACAACGCACACGAAAAACACCCACAACACGCCAAAGAGTTTACATACAACCTCTCAACACACAAACATCGCCTCACCCTAAACAACAAACCCCACACACACCGAGCACATGACTGCACACAATACCCATGAACCACGGTTCTCAGAGTAAACACAACACACACAGTGAGGGACACTGACCAAGCATGACCACACACAGTACACACATCACAAATTACACTCAATACTCAAACAGCGAACCCCACACACCACCTGTCAAACACAAACCCACGGTAATCACAACCACATGCAGAACCCGCACCACACACAACACATGCGAAATGACATGGAAGAAATACACAAACCACAAAAGAACACCGAATTTATGAAACACATTTCACAGACTGCACACACCACACAAAACACACATAAAACATACAGCACACAGGGCCTCACAGAACGCACAATGCGAAGCACACAACCTACATACAAAGCACGTCAGACAGAGCACACAATTAATATCCCACTCAACACGTAAAGCACACAGAGGACACAACACAAAGCACAATATGCCAAACAGATTAGGATACACCCAACACACATGCAACTGAGAGCACAATACGTTGCACATCACGGAACACACGTGCGGTCCCATCACACACTAAACATGAAACAGAAAACCATTCACAGACCACATAACATTCCCGACCATGAACACAACACGCTACAAAAAAGACGCCAAACGTACGACACACAAAGACACACTCCAAGCACGCAACACCCAGCGCAGGACCGCCCACAAACACACCAGTCTCACAGCCCTCCACAGAGCAATACACACAGAACATACCCTACAAACAACAAAGTACCCAAACTGCACACCTCACAATCGCAACAGTCACAACACAGAAAGAACACAACACACGGGAAACACACGCTCAGACACATAAACACTGCCATGCACATTAAGCCAGCAGACCACAGACATCAGAGCTAAAAACACACCATAACGCAGTACGCAAAACGCAACACAACACAGAATACACACCCAATCACACAACAAACACCACAACCCATGCCCTACAGTATAAACAAAAGACGAACGACGCACTTCACACATGACACAAAACCCACAAACACAAAGGACCACACAGAAAGACGCACAACGCAAACATCGCACACAACACACACATTAAAAGAAACACATCAACACATTGCCGCAACACACAAAATAATACACAAATTACAGAGCAATACATCACACAACACACAAACATCACACACAATTTATACATCACACCTCATAACACACACAACAACCTGCAGTAACAACACAACACACAGACCGATGCAACCACTACATACCATACATGAAGCCACACGCTCAAGGAATAACCACAATAAACTTAAGTAAACTCCCACAAACACAAAGACAGAGGACACACACAAACTCAGCACGCTAAAAGCACAACAGATGAAACAACATAAGGCACAAACATCACAGGACATAAAGGCACACGATTCTCAGACACCACGGTTAGCCATATACACACCACACACACAATGAGGTACACGACACGAGCAAAACCACATACAGATAACACGTGTCCCCTCACACACTTAATCAATCACACACACAGCCTCTCAAACACAGCCAAACACGTATCAGAATCACATATGCATCACACACAGAAAACATACAAAACCACATGAAAGCAAACAACCAAGAATAAAGGCAGATAGCACACTTTTCTAACACTGAACACCCCACTCACAACCGCACGCAGACACCCCACACGCATGTATACACGGGCACCTTTACGCAATGCGCGCACAAACACACACACACACAACATAAAGTAAAAACACAACAGTCACAGGGCGCACACCAGACACAACAGAGCACATGTTTCTCCTAAAACACACAAGTCACATTTGCAAGAGTACATGCACCACGCACCGTGAGGAACACCAAACACAACCACACACAGGTGACATATCTCACTTCGCAAACATAACAAGCACCCTCACATCACAACTCAAACACAACCATACGCAAATCACAATCACATACGGAAAACACACACAAAACAAATCCCTAGGCAAAACACACACAACCCACAAAGAAGACAAAGAGCGCACATTGCATACACTACACTCTGCAAGCACAACCACGCACAGACACAAAACACGTACATCCTCACGCAGGAGCACAACGCAGAGCACACACACAACACAGAAACACGCGAAACAAGGGTCCCAAGACACAGACCACACACCTCAAGGCACATAACTGCTCACAAAACACACACGGAAAACACTGCACAGACTACGTACTGCACACACCATGAGACATACTGAACAAGCGAAACCGCACAGTCAACACTTCTGATATCACGTGCATAACTCAAACAGCCAAACACACACACACAACCTCTCTAACACAACCACACACAAATCACAAACTCCACACATAAGACGGACACAACACATACTAATAATCCACAGACTACTCCCCTATGACGCACTACACACAACACACACAGACACAAGCAGGCAGTATAGAGCACACACAGGTGCACGCAGACAGCTCGAAAAATCACACCCAAAATACACACTCACAGAACACATCAGACGCAACGCAAAACTAACATCACACAGAATGCTCAAAATACAGAGACCACCCAACATCTATCCTGTATGTAACACACAGAAAGCATATAGACAGCGCTCACACAACCCAGAACACAGTACACAACAGAAAGCAGAAAGACCAGACGCAGTACACATGAAACACGATGACGGAAGGCAGACAACAGAAACACAACACACACACAAACACCAACGGATAACTCATAAAAAATGACAAGATATACAACACACAAAGAACCACTCAGTGCACAGAACACACAGCTCACGACCACACCCATGACACATTGCACGCCACACAGAGAAAGTATGCAGAACAATGTACTCAACAAGCAGCAAAGAACCCATAACACACATTGTACATTCACAACACACACCACATATACAAGCACCAGTAGAACACTCATAAAAAATGACAAAATGTACAACACACAAGGAACCGCTCAATGCACACAACTCACAACCACGCACGTCACACATTGCACGCCACACGGAGAAAATTACACAGAGCAGTGAACTCGACACGCAGTAAAGATCCCACACCACACGTAGTACCTACTCTACACACACAACATGGACAACACACACAAAATAAACAAGGCCCACAGATCACAGTCAACACAAGCCCAAACACACAAGAACACACAGCACACACAGCACAGCCAAACGGAATACACACAGAATCACAACACAAACACCACAAATCATTCACTACCGCATATCAACCACAAATACAGCACACTACACGAAAGAATTCCAGAAAGCACAACACGCACGGATCAAACACGCACAATACACAGTAATAAACACATAACACACAACGCACACAGCAAGACATAAAAAAAGAAGCAGAAACGACACACAGCACACACAACACAACACACACAAAATATGCATCACAACAGCGCAGACAACACTCACTACATACAACACTCGCAGAACATACAACACACCGGCCACACACAACACACATGGAGAGCACCAACACAACACATACAACGCACACGAAAAACACCCACAACACGCCAAAGAGTTTACATACAACCTCTCAACACACAAACATCGCCTCACCCTAAACAACAAACCCCACACACACCGAGCACATGACTGCACACAATACCCATGAACCACGGTTCTCAGAGTAAACACAACACACACAGTGAGGGACACTGACCAAGCATGACCACACACAGTACACACATCACAAATTACACTCAATACTCAAACAGCGAACCCCACACACCACCTGTCAAACACAAACCCACGGTAATCACAACCACATGCAGAACCCGCACCACACACAACACATGCGAAATGACATGGAAGAAATACACAAACCACAAAAGAACACCGAATTTATGAAACACATTTCACAGACTGCACACACCACACAAAACACACATGAAACATACAGCACACAGGGCCTCACAGAATGCACAATGCGAAGCACACAACCTACATACAAAGCACGTCAGACAGAGCACACAATTAATATCCCACTCAACACGTAAAGCACACAGAGGACACAACACAAAGCACAATATGCCAAACAGATTAGGATACACCCAACACACATGCAACTGAGAGCACAATACGTTGCACATCACGGAACACACGTGCGGTCCCATCACACACTAAACATGAAACAGAAAACCATTCACAGACCACATAACATTCCCGACCATGAACACAACACGCTACAAAAAAGTCACCAAACGTACGACACACAAAGACACACTCCAAGCACGCAACACCCAGCGCAGGACCGCCCACAAACACACCAGTCTCACGGCCCTCCATAGAGCAATACACACAGAACATACCCTACAAACAACAAAGTACCCAAACTGCACACCTCACAATCGCAACAGTCACAACACAGAAAGAACACAACACACGGGAAACACACGCTCAGACACATAAACACTGCCATGCACATTAAGCCAGCAGACCACAGACATCAGAGCTAAAAACACACCATAACGCAGTACGCAAAACGCAACACAACACAGAATACACACCCAATCACACAACAAACACCACAACCCATGCCCTACAGTATAAACAAAAGAAGAACGACGCACTTCACACATGACACAAAACCCACAAACACAAAGGACCACACAGAAAGACGCACAACGCAAACATCGCACACAACACACACATTAAAAGAAACACATCAACACATTGCCGCAACACACAAAATAATACACAAATTACAGAGCAATACATCACACAACACACAAACATCACACACAATTTATACATCACACCTCATAACACACACAACAACCTGCAGTAACAACACAACACACAGACCGATGCAACCACTACATACCATACATGAAGCCACACGCTCAAGGAATAACCACAATAAACTTAAGTAAACTCCCACAAACACAAAGACAGAGGACACACACAAACTCAGCACGCTAAAAGCACAACAGATGAAACAACATAAGGCACAAACATCACAGGACATAAAGGCACACGATTCTCAGACACCACGGTTAGCCATATACACACCACACACACAATGAGGTACACGACACGAGCAAAACCACATACAGATAACACGTGTCCCCTCACACACTTAATCAATCACACACACAGCCTCTCAAACACAGCCAAACACGTATCAGAATCACATATGCATCACACACAGAAAACATACAAAACCACATGAAAGCAAACAACCAAGAATAAAGGCCGATAGCACACTTTTCTAACACTGAACACCCCACTCACAACCGCACGCAGACACCCCACACGCATGTATACACGGGCACCTTTACGCAATGCGCGCACAAACACACACACACACACAACATAAAGTAAAAACACAACAGTCACAGGGCGCACACCAGACACAACAGAGCACATGTTTCTCCTAAAACACACAAGTCACATTTGCAAGAGTACATGCACCACGCACCGTGAGGAACACCAAACACAACCACACACAGGTGACATATCTCACTTCGCAAACATAACAAGCACCCTCACATCACAACTCAAACACAACCATACGCAAATCACAATCACATACGGAAAACACACACAAAACAAATCCCTAGGCAAAACACACACAACCCACAAAGAAGACAAAGAGCGCACATTGCATACACTACACTCTGCAAGCACAACCACGCACAGACACAAAACACGTACATCCTCACGCAGGAGCACAACGCAGAGCACACACACAACACAGAAACACGCGAAACAAGGGTCCCAAGACACAGACCACACACCTCAAGGCACATAACTGCTCACAAAACACACACGGAAAACACTGCACAGACTACGTACTGCACACACCATGAGACATACTGAACAAGCGAAACCGCACAGTCAACACTTCTGATATCACGTGCATAACTCAAACAGCCAAACACACACACACAACCTCTCTAACACAACCACACACAAATCACAAACTCCACACATAAGACGGACACAACACATACTAATAATCCACAGACTACTCCCCTATGACGCACTACACACAACACACACAGCCACAAGCAGGCAGTATAGAGCACACACAGGTGCACGCAGACAGCTCGAAAAATCACACCCAAAATACACACTCACAGAACACATCAGACGCAACGCAAAACTAACATCACACAGAATGCTCAAAATACAGAGACCACCCAACATCTATCCTGTATGTAACACACAGAAAGCATATAGACAGCGCTCACACAACCCAGAACACAGTACACAACAGAAAGCAGAAAGACCAGACGCAGTACACATGAAACACGACGACGGAAGGCAGACAACAGAAACACAACACACACACAAACACCAACGGATAACTCATAAAAAATGACAAGATATACAACACACAAAGAACCACTCAGTGCACAGAACACACAGCTCACGACCACACCCATGACACATTGCACGCCACACAGAGAAAGTATGCAGAACAATGTACTCAACAAGCAGCAAAGAACCCATAACACACATTGTACATTCACAACACACACCACATATACAAGCACCAGTAGAACACTCATAAAAAATGACAAAATGTACAACACACAAGGAACCGCTCAATGCACACAACTCACAACCACGCACGTCACACATTGCACGCCACACGGAGAAAATTACACAGAGCAGTGAACTCGACACGCAGTAAAGATCCCACACCACACGTAGTACCTACTCTACACACACAACATGGACAACACACACAAAATAAACAAGGCCCACAGATCACAGTCAACACAAGCCCAAACACACAAGAACACACAGCACACACAGCACAGCCAAACGGAATACACACAGAATCACAACACAAACACCACAAATCATTCACTACCGCATATCAACCACAAATACAGCACACTACACGAAAGAATTCCAGAAAGCACAACACGCACGGATCAAACACGCACAATACACAGTAATAAACACATAACACACAACGCACACAGCAAGACATAAAAAAAGAAGCAGAAACGACACACAGCACACACAACACAACACACACAAAATGTGCATCACAACAGCGCAGACAACACTCACTACATACAACACTCGCAGAACATACAACACACCGGCCACACACAACACACATGGAGAGCACCAACACAACACATACAACGCACACGAAAAACACCCACAACACGCCAAAGAGTTTACATACAACCTCTCAACACACAAACATCGCCTCACCCTAAACAACAAACCCCACACACACCGAGCACATGACTGCACACAATACCCATGAACCACGGTTCTCAGAGTAAACACAACACACACAGTGAGGGACACTGACCAAGCATGACCACACACAGTACACACATCACAAATTACACTCAATACTCAAACAGCGAACCCCACACACCACCTGTCAAACACAAACCCACGGTAATCACAACCACATGCAGAACCCGCACCACACACAACACATGCGAAATGACATGGAAGAAATACACAAACCACAAAAGAACACCGAATTTATGAAACACATTTCACAGACTGCACACACCACACAAAACACACATGAAACATACAGCACACAGGGCCTCACAGAATGCACAATGCGAAGCACACAACCTACATACAAAGCACGTCAGACAGAGCACACAATTAATATCCCACTCAACACGTAAAGCACACAGAGGACACAACACAAAGCACAATATGCCAAACAGATTAGGATACACCCAACACACATGCAACTGAGAGCACAATACGTTGCACATCACGGAACACACGTGCGGTCCCATCACACACTAAACATGAAACAGAAAACCATTCACAGACCACATAACATTCCCGACCATGAACACAACACGCTACAAAAAAGTCACCAAACGTACGACACACAAAGACACACTCCAAGCACGCAACACCCAGCGCAGGACCGCCCACAAACACACCAGTCTCACGGCCCTCCATAGAGCAATACACACAGAACATACCCTACAAACAACAAAGTACCCAAACTGCACACCTCACAATCGCAACAGTCACAACACAGAAAGAACACAACACACGGGAAACACACGCTCAGACACATAAACACTGCCATGCACATTAAGCCAGCAGACCACAGACATCAGAGCTAAAAACACACCATAACGCAGTACGCAAAACGCAACACAACACAGAATACACACCCAATCACACAACAAACACCACAACCCATGCCCTACAGTATAAACAAAAGAAGAACGACGCACTTCACACATGACACAAAACCCACAAACACAAAGGACCACACAGAAAGACGCACAACGCAAACATCGCACACAACACACACATTAAAAGAAACACATCAACACATTGCCGCAACACACAAAATAATACACAAATTACAGAGCAATACATCACACAACACACAAACATCACACACAATTTATACATCACACCTCATAACACACACAACAACCTGCAGTAACAACACAACACACAGACCGATGCAACCACTACATACCATACATGAAGCCACACGCTCAAGGAATAACCACAATAAACTTAAGTAAACTCCCACAAACACAAAGACAGAGGACACACACAAACTCAGCACGCTAAAAGCACAACAGATGAAACAACATAAGGCACAAACATCACAGGACATAAAGGCACACGATTCTCAGACACCACGGTTAGCCATATACACACCACACACACAATGAGGTACACGACACGAGCAAAACCACATACAGATAACACGTGTCCCCTCACACACTTAATCAATCACACACACAGCCTCTCAAACACAGCCAAACACGTATCAGAATCACATATGCATCACACACAGAAAACATACAAAACCACATGAAAGCAAACAACCAAGAATAAAGGCCGATAGCACACTTTTCTAACACTGAACACCCCACTCACAACCGCACGCAGACACCCCACACGCATGTATACACGGGCACCTTTACGCAATGCGCGCACAAACACACACACACACACAACATAAAGTAAAAACACAACAGTCACAGGGCGCACACCAGACACAACAGAGCACATGTTTCTCCTAAAACACACAAGTCACATTTGCAAGAGTACATGCACCACGCACCGTGAGGAACACCAAACACAACCACACACAGGTGACATATCTCACTTCGCAAACATAACAAGCACCCTCACATCACAACTCAAACACAACCATACGCAAATCACAATCACATACGGAAAACACACACAAAACAAATCCCTAGGCAAAACACACACAACCCACAAAGAAGACAAAGAGCGCACATTGCATACACTACACTCTGCAAGCACAACCACGCACAGACACAAAACACGTACATCCTCACGCAGGAGCACAACGCAGAGCACACACACAACACAGAAACACGCGAAACAAGGGTCCCAAGACACAGACCACACACCTCAAGGCACATAACTGCTCACAAAACACACACGGAAAACACTGCACAGACTACGTACTGCACACACCATGAGACATACTGAACAAGCGAAACCGCACAGTCAACACTTCTGATATCACGTGCATAACTCAAACAGCCAAACACACACACACAACCTCTCTAACACAACCACACACAAATCACAAACTCCACACATAAGACGGACACAACACATACTAATAATCCACAGACTACTCCCCTATGACGCACTACACACAACACACACAGCCACAAGCAGGCAGTATAGAGCACACACAGGTGCACGCAGACAGCTCGAAAAATCACACCCAAAATACACACTCACAGAACACATCAGACGCAACGCAAAACTAACATCACACAGAATGCTCAAAATACAGAGACCACCCAACATCTATCCTGTATGTAACACACAGAAAGCATATAGACAGCGCTCACACAACCCAGAACACAGTACACAACAGAAAGCAGAAAGACCAGACGCAGTACACATGAAACACGACGACGGAAGGCAGACAACAGAAACACAACACACACACAAACACCAACGGATAACTCATAAAAAATGACAAGATATACAACACACAAAGAACCACTCAGTGCACAGAACACACAGCTCACGACCACACCCATGACACATTGCACGCCACACAGAGAAAGTATGCAGAACAATGTACTCAACAAGCAGCAAAGAACCCATAACACACATTGTACATTCACAACACACACCACATATACAAGCACCAGTAGAACACTCATAAAAAATGACAAAATGTACAACACACAAGGAACCGCTCAATGCACACAACTCACAACCACGCACGTCACACATTGCACGCCACACGGAGAAAATTACACAGAGCAGTGAACTCGACACGCAGTAAAGATCCCACACCACACGTAGTACCTACTCTACACACACAACATGGACAACACACACAAAATAAACAAGGCCCACAGATCACAGTCAACACAAGCCCAAACACACAAGAACACACAGCACACACAGCACAGCCAAACGGAATACACACAGAATCACAACACAAACACCACAAATCATTCACTACCGCATATCAACCACAAATACAGCACACTACACGAAAGAATTCCAGAAAGCACAACACGCACGGATCAAACACGCACAATACACAGTAATAAACACATAACACACAACGCACACAGCAAGACATAAAAAAAGAAGCAGAAACGACACACAGCACACACAACACAACACACACAAAATGTGCATCACAACAGCGCAGACAACACTCACTACATACAACACTCGCAGAACATACAACACACCGGCCACACACAACACACATGGAGAGCGCCAACACAACACATACAACGCACACGAAAAACACCCACAACACGCCAAAGAGTTTACATACAACCTCTCAACACACAAACATCGCCTCACCCTAAACAACAAACCCCACACACACCGAGCACATGACTGCACACAATACCCATGAACCACGGTTCTCAGAGTAAACACAACACACACAGTGAGGGACACTGACCAAGCATGACCACACACAGTACACACATCACAAATTACACTCAATACTCAAACAGCGAACCCCACACACCACCTGTCAAACACAAACCCACGGTAATCACAACCACATGCAGAACCCGCACCACACACAACACATGCGAAATGACATGGAAGAAATACACAAACCACAAAAGAACACCGAATTTATGAAACACATTTCACAGACTGCACACACCACACAAAACACACATAAAACATACAGCACACAGGGCCTCACAGAACGCACAATGCGAAGCACACAACCTACATACAAAGCACGTCAGACAGAGCACACAATTAATATCCCACTCAACACGTAAAGCACACAGAGGACACAACACAAAGCACAATATGCCAAACAGATTAGGATACACCCAACACACATGCAACTGAGAGCACAATACGTTGCACATCACGGAACACACGTGCGGTCCCATCACACACTAAACATGAAACAGAAAACCATTCACAGACCACATAACATTCCCGACCATGAACACAACATGCTACAAAAAAGTCACCAAACGTACGACACACAAAGACACACTCCAAGCACGCAACACCCAGCGCAGGACCGCCCACAAACACACCAGTCTCACGGCCCTCCATAGAGCAATACACACAGAACATACCCTACAAACAACAAAGTACCCAAACTGCACACCTCACAATCGCAACAGTCACAACACAGAAAGAACACAACACACGGGAAACACACGCTCAGACACATAAACACTGCCATGCACATTAAGCCAGCAGACCACAGACATCAGAGCTAAAAACACACCATAACGCAGTACGCAAAACGCAACACAACACAGAATACACACCCAATCACACAACAAACACCACAACCCATGCCCTACAGTATAAACAAAAGAAGAACGACGCACTTCACACATGACACAAAACCCACAAACACAAAGGACCACACAGAAAGACGCACAACGCAAACATCGCACACAACACACACATTAAAAGAAACACATCAACACATTGCCGCAACACACAAAATAATACACAAATTACAGAGCAATACATCACACAACACACAAACATCACACACAATTTATACATCACACCTCATAACACACACAACAACCTGCAGTAACAACACAACACACAGACCGATGCAACCACTACATACCATACATGAAGCCACACGCTCAAGGAATAACCACAATAAACTTAAGTAAACTCCCACAAACACAAAGACAGAGGACACACACAAACTCAGCACGCTAAAAGCACAACAGATGAAACAACATAAGGCACAAACATCACAGGACATAAAGGCACACGATTCTCAGACACCACGGTTAGCCATATACACACCACACACACAATGAGGTACACGACACGAGCAAAACCACATACAGATAACACGTGTCCCCTCACACACTTAATCAATCACACACACAGCCTCTCAAACACAGCCAAACACGTATCAGAATCACATATGCATCACACACAGAAAACATACAAAACCACATGAAAGCAAACAACCAAGAATAAAGGCCGATAGCACACTTTTCTAACACTGAACACCCCACTCACAACCGCACGCAGACACCCCACACGCATGTATACACGGGCACCTTTACGCAATGCGCGCACAAACACACACACACACACAACATAAAGTAAAAACACAACAGTCACAGGGCGCACACCAGACACAACAGAGCACATGTTTCTCCTAAAACACACAAGTCACATTTGCAAGAGTACATGCACCACGCACCGTGAGGAACACCAAACACAACCACACACAGGTGACATATCTCACTTCGCAAACATAACAAGCACCCTCACATCACAACTCAAACACAACCATACGCAAATCACAATCACATACGGAAAACACACACAAAACAAATCCCTAGGCAAAACACACACAACCCACAAAGAAGACAAAGAGCGCACATTGCATACACTACACTCTGCAAGCACAACCACGCACAGACACAAAACACGTACATCCTCACGCAGGAGCACAACGCAGAGCACACACACAACACAGAAACACGCGAAACAAGGGTCCCAAGACACAGACCACACACCTCAAGGCACATAACTGCTCACAAAACACACACGGAAAACACTGCACAGACTACGTACTGCACACACCATGAGACATACTGAACAAGCGAAACCGCACAGTCAACACTTCTGATATCACGTGCATAACTCAAACAGCCAAACACACACACACAACCTCTCTAACACAACCACACACAAATCACAAACTCCACACATAAGACGGACACAACACATACTAATAATCCACAGACTACTCCCCTATGACGCACTACACACAACACACACAGCCACAAGCAGGCAGTATAGAGCACACACAGGTGCACGCAGACAGCTCGAAAAATCACACCCAAAATACACACTCACAGAACACATCAGACGCAACGCAAAACTAACATCACACAGAATGCTCAAAATACAGAGACCACCCAACATCTATCCTGTATGTAACACACAGAAAGCATATAGACAGCGCTCACACAACCCAGAACACAGTACACAACAGAAAGCAGAAAGACCAGACGCAGTACACATGAAACACGACGACGGAAGGCAGACAACAGAAACACAACACACACACAAACACCAACGGATAACTCATAAAAAATGACAAGATATACAACACACAAAGAACCACTCAGTGCACAGAACACACAGCTCACGACCACACCCATGACACATTGCACGCCACACAGAGAAAGTATGCAGAACAATGTACTCAACAAGCAGCAAAGAACCCATAACACACATTGTACATTCACAACACACACCACATATACAAGCACCAGTAGAACACTCATAAAAAATGACAAAATGTACAACACACAAGGAACCGCTCAATGCACACAACTCACAACCACGCACGTCACACATTGCACGCCACACGGAGAAAATTACACAGAGCAGTGAACTCGACACGCAGTAAAGATCCCACACCACACGTAGTACCTACTCTACACACACAACATGGACAACACACACAAAATAAACAAGGCCCACAGATCACAGTCAACACAAGCCCAAACACACAAGAACACACAGCACACACAGCACAGCCAAACGGAATACACACAGAATCACAACACAAACACCACAAATCATTCACTACCGCATATCAACCACAAATACAGCACACTACACGAAAGAATTCCAGAAAGCACAACACGCACGGATCAAACACGCACAATACACAGTAATAAACACATAACACACAACGCACACAGCAAGACATAAAAAAAGAAGCAGAAACGACACACAGCACACACAACACAACACACACAAAATGTGCATCACAACAGCGCAGACAACACTCACTACATACAACACTCGCAGAACATACAACACACCGGCCACACACAACACACATGGAGAGCGCCAACACAACACATACAACGCACACGAAAAACACCCACAACACGCCAAAGAGTTTACATACAACCTCTCAACACACAAACATCGCCTCACCCTAAACAACAAACCCCACACACACCGAGCACATGACTGCACACAATACCCATGAACCACGGTTCTCAGAGTAAACACAACACACACAGTGAGGGACACTGACCAAGCATGACCACACACAGTACACACATCACAAATTACACTCAATACTCAAACAGCGAACCCCACACACCACCTGTCAAACACAAACCCACGGTAATCACAACCACATGCAGAACCCGCACCACACACAACACATGCGAAATGACATGGAAGAAATACACAAACCACAAAAGAACACCGAATTTATGAAACACATTTCACAGACTGCACACACCACACAAAACACACATAAAACATACAGCACACAGGGCCTCACAGAACGCACAATGCGAAGCACACAACCTACATACAAAGCACGTCAGACAGAGCACACAATTAATATCCCACTCAACACGTAAAGCACACAGAGGACACAACACAAAGCACAATATGCCAAACAGATTAGGATACACCCAACACACATGCAACTGAGAGCACAATACGTTGCACATCACGGAACACACGTGCGGTCCCATCACACACTAAACATGAAACAGAAAACCATTCACAGACCACATAACATTCCCGACCATGAACACAACATGCTACAAAAAAGTCACCAAACGTACGACACACAAAGACACACTCCAAGCACGCAACACTCAGCGCAGGACCGCCAACAAACACACCAGTCTCACAGCCCTCCACAGAGCAATACACACAGAACATACCCTACAAACAACAAAGTACCCAAACTGCACACCTCACAATCGCAACAGTCACAACACAGAAAGAACACAACACACGGGAAACACACGCTCAGACACATAAACACTGCCATGCACATTAAGCCAGCAGACCACAGACATCAGAGCTAAAAACACACCATAACGCAGTATGCAAAACGCAACACAACACAGAATACACACCCAATCACACAACAAACACCACAACCCATGCCCTACAGTATAAACAAAAGACGAACGACGCACTTCACACATGACACAAAACCCACAAACACAAAGGACCACACAGAAAGACGCACAACGCAAACATCGCACACAACACACACATTAAAAGAAACACATCAACACATTGCCGCAACACACAAAATAATACACAAATTACAGAGCAATACATCACACAACACACAAACATCACACACAATTTATACATCACACCTCATAACACACACAACAACCTGCAGTAACAACACAACACACAGACCGATGCAACCACTACATACCATACGTAAAGCCACACGCTCAAGGAATAACCACAATAAACTTAAGTAAACTCCCACAAACACAAAGACAGAGGACACACACAAACTCAGCACGCTAAAAGCACAACAGATGAAACAACATAAGGCACAAACATCACAGGACATAAAGGCACACGATTCTCAGACACCACGGTTAGCCATATACACACCACACACACAATGAGGTACACGACACGAGCAAAACCACATACAGATAACACGTGTCCCCTCACACACTTAATCAATCACACACACAGCCTCTCAAACACAGCCAAACACGTATCAGAATCACATATGCATCACACACAGAAAACATACAAAACCACATGAAAGCAAACAACCAAGAATAAAGGCCGATAGCACACTTTTCTAACACTGAACACCCCACTCACAACCGCACGCAGACACCCCACACGCATGTATACACGGGCACCTTTACGCAATGCGCGCACAAACACACACACACACACAACATAAAGTAAAAACACAACAGTCACAGGGCGCACACCAGACACAACAGAGCACATGTTTCTCCTAAAACACACAAGTCACATTTGCAAGAGTACATGCACCACGCACCGTGAGGAACACCAAACACAACCACACACAGGTGACATATCTCACTTCGCAAACATAACAAGCACCCTCACATCACAACTCAAACACAACCATACGCAAATCACAATCACATACGGAAAACACACACAAAACAAATCCCTAGGCAAAACACACACAACCCACAAAGAAGACAAAGAGCGCACATTGCATACACTACACTCTGCAAGCACAACCACGCACAGACACAAAACACGTACATCCTCACGCAGGAGCACAACGCAGAGCACACACACAACACAGAAACACGCGAAACAAGGGTCCCAAGACACAGACCACACACCTCAAGGCACATAACTGCTCACAAAACACACACGGAAAACACTGCACAGACTACGTACTGCACACACCATGAGACATACTGAACAAGCGAAACCGCACAGTCAACACTTCTGATATCACGTGCATAACTCAAACAGCCAAACACACACACACAACCTCTCTAACACAACCACACACAAATCACAAACTCCACACATAAGACGGACACAACACATACTAATAATCCACAGACTACTCCCCTATGACGCACTACACACAACACACACAGCCACAAGCAGGCAGTATAGAGCACACACAGGTGCACGCAGACAGCTCGAAAAATCACACCCAAAATACACACTCACAGAACACATCAGACGCAACGCAAAACTAACATCACACAGAATGCTCAAAATACAGAGACCACCCAACATCTATCCTGTATGTAACACACAGAAAGCATATAGACAGCGCTCACACAACCCAGAACACAGTACACAACAGAAAGCAGAAAGACCAGACGCAGTACACATGAAACACGACGACGGAAGGCAGACAACAGAAACACAACACACACACAAACACCAACGGATAACTCATAAAAAATGACAAGATATACAACACACAAAGAACCACTCAGTGCACAGAACACACAGCTCACGACCACACCCATGACACATTGCACGCCACACAGAGAAAGTATGCAGAACAATGTACTCAACAAGCAGCAAAGAACCCATAACACACATTGTACATTCACAACACACACCACATATACAAGCACCAGTAGAACACTCATAAAAAATGACAAAATGTACAACACACAAGGAACCGCTCAATGCACACAACTCACAACCACGCACGTCACACATTGCACGCCACACGGAGAAAATTACACAGAGCAGTGAACTCGACACGCAGTAAAGATCCCACACCACACGTAGTACCTACTCTACACACACAACATGGACAACACACACAAAATAAACAAGGCCCACAGATCACAGTCAACACAAGCCCAAACACACAAGAACACACAGCACACACAGCACAGCCAAACGGAATACACACAGAATCACAACACAAACACCACAAATCATTCACTACCGCATATCAACCACAAATACAGCACACTACACGAAAGAATTCCAGAAAGCACAACACGCACGGATCAAACACGCACAATACACAGTAATAAACACATAACACACAACGCACACAGCAAGACATAAAAAAAAGAAGCAGAAACGACACACAGCACACACAACACAACACACACAAAATGTGCATCACAACAGCGCAGACAACACTCACTACATACAACACTCGCAGAACATACAACACACCGGCCACACACAACACACATGGAGAGCACCAACACAACACATACAACGCACACGAAAAACACCCACAACACGCCAAAGAGTTTACATACAACCTCTCAACACACAAACATCGCCTCACCCTAAACAACAAACCCCACACACACCGAGCACATGACTGCACACAATACCCATGAACCACGGTTCTCAGAGTAAACACAACACACACAGTGAGGGACACTGACCAAGCATGACCACACACAGTACACACATCACAAATTACACTCAATACTCAAACAGCGAACCCCACACACCACCTGTCAAACACAAACCCACGGTAATCACAACCACATGCAGAACCCGCACCACACACAACACATGCGAAATGACATGGAAGAAATACACAAACCACAAAAGAACACCGAATTTATGAAACACATTTCACAGACTGCACACACCACACAAAACACACATAAAACATACAGCACACAGGGCCTCACAGAACGCACAATGCGAAGCACACAACCTACATACAAAGCACGTCAGACAGAGCACACAATTAATATCCCACTCAACACGTAAAGCACACAGAGGACACAACACAAAGCACAATATGCCAAACAGATTAGGATACACCCAACACACATGCAACTGAGAGCACAATACGTTGCACATCACGGAACACACGTGCGGTCCCATCACACACTAAACATGAAACAGAAAACCATTCACAGACCACATAACATTCCCGACCGTGAACACAACATGCTACAAAAAAGTCACCAAACGTACGACACACAAAGACACACTCCAAGCACGCAACACCCAGCGCAGGACCGCCCACAAACACACCAGTCTCACGGCCCTCCATAGAGCAATACACACAGAACATACCCTACAAACAACAAAGTACCCAAACTGCACACCTCACAATCGCAACAGTCACAACACAGAAAGAACACAACACACGGGAAACACACGCTCAGACACATAAACACTGCCATGCACATTAAGCCAGCAGACCACAGACATCAGAGCTAAAAACACACCATAACGCAGTACGCAAAACGCAACACAACACAGAATACACACCCAATCACACAACAAACACCACAACCCATGCCCTACAGTATAAACAAAAGAAGAACGACGCACTTCACACATGACACAAAACCCACAAACACAAAGGACCACACAGAAAGACGCACAACGCAAACATCGCACACAACACACACATTAAAAGAAACACATCAACACATTGCCGCAACACACAAAATAATACACAAATTACAGAGCAATACATCACACAACACACAAACATCACACACAATTTATACATCACACCTCATAACACACACAACAACCTGCAGTAACAACACAACACACAGACCGATGCAACCACTACATACCATACATGAAGCCACACGCTCAAGGAATAACCACAATAAACTTAAGTAAACTCCCACAAACACAAAGACAGAGGACACACACAAACTCAGCACGCTAAAAGCACAACAGATGAAACAACATAAGGCACAAACATCACAGGACATAAAGGCACACGATTCTCAGACACCACGGTTAGCCATATACACACCACACACACAATGAGGTACACGACACGAGCAAAACCACATACAGATAACACGTGTCCCCTCACACACTTAATCAATCACACACACAGCCTCTCAAACACAGCCAAACACGTATCAGAATCACATATGCATCACACACAGAAAACATACAAAACCACATGAAAGCAAACAACCAAGAATAAAGGCCGATAGCACACTTTTCTAACACTGAACACCCCACTCACAACCGCACGCAGACACCCCACACGCATGTATACACGGGCACCTTTACGCAATGCGCGCACAAACACACACACACACACAACATAAAGTAAAAACACAACAGTCACAGGGCGCACACCAGACACAACAGAGCACATGTTTCTCCTAAAACACACAAGTCACATTTGCAAGAGTACATGCACCACGCACCGTGAGGAACACCAAACACAACCACACACAGGTGACATATCTCACTTCGCAAACATAACAAGCACCCTCACATCACAACTCAAACACAACCATACGCAAATCACAATCACATACGGAAAACACACACAAAACAAATCCCTAGGCAAAACACACACAACCCACAAAGAAGACAAAGAGCGCACATTGCATACACTACACTCTGCAAGCACAACCACGCACAGACACAAAACACGTACATCCTCACGCAGGAGCACAACGCAGAGCACACACACAACACAGAAACACGCGAAACAAGGGTCCCAAGACACAGACCACACACCTCAAGGCACATAACTGCTCACAAAACACACACGGAAAACACTGCACAGACTACGTACTGCACACACCATGAGACATACTGAACAAGCGAAACCGCACAGTCAACACTTCTGATATCACGTGCATAACTCAAACAGCCAAACACACACACACAACCTCTCTAACACAACCACACACAAATCACAAACTCCACACATAAGACGGACACAACACATACTAATAATCCACAGACTACTCCCCTATGACGCACTACACACAACACACACAGCCACAAGCAGGCAGTATAGAGCACACACAGGTGCACGCAGACAGCTCGAAAAATCACACCCAAAATACACACTCACAGAACACATCAGACGCAACGCAAAACTAACATCACACAGAATGCTCAAAATACAGAGACCACCCAACATCTATCCTGTATGTAACACACAGAAAGCATATAGACAGCGCTCACACAACCCAGAACACAGTACACAACAGAAAGCAGAAAGACCAGACGCAGTACACATGAAACACGACGACGGAAGGCAGACAACAGAAACACAACACACACACAAACACCAACGGATAACTCATAAAAAATGACAAGATATACAACACACAAAGAACCACTCAGTGCACAGAACACACAGCTCACGACCACACCCATGACACATTGCACGCCACACAGAGAAAGTATGCAGAACAATGTACTCAACAAGCAGCAAAGAACCCATAACACACATTGTACATTCACAACACACACCACATATACAAGCACCAGTAGAACACTCATAAAAAATGACAAAATGTACAACACACAAGGAACCGCTCAATGCACACAACTCACAACCACGCACGTCACACATTGCACGCCACACGGAGAAAATTACACAGAGCAGTGAACTCGACACGCAGTAAAGATCCCACACCACACGTAGTACCTACTCTACACACACAACATGGACAACACACACAAAATAAACAAGGCCCACAGATCACAGTCAACACAAGCCCAAACACACAAGAACACACAGCACACACAGCACAGCCAAACGGAATACACACAGAATCACAACACAAACACCACAAATCATTCACTACCGCATATCAACCACAAATACAGCACACTACACGAAAGAATTCCAGAAAGCACAACACGCACGGATCAAACACGCACAATACACAGTAATAAACACATAACACACAACGCACACAGCAAGACATAAAAAAAAGAAGCAGAAACGACACACAGCACACACAACACAACACACACAAAATGTGCATCACAACAGCGCAGACAACACTCACTACATACAACACTCGCAGAACATACAACACACCGGCCACACACAACACACATGGAGAGCACCAACACAACACATACAACGCACACGAAAAACACCCACAACACGCCAAAGAGTTTACATACAACCTCTCAACACACAAACATCGCCTCACCCTAAACAACAAACCCCACACACACCGAGCACATGACTGCACACAATACCCATGAACCACGGTTCTCAGAGTAAACACAACACACACAGTGAGGGACACTGACCAAGCATGACCACACACAGTACACACATCACAAATTACACTCAATACTCAAACAGCGAACCCCACACACCACCTGTCAAACACAAACCCACGGTAATCACAACCACATGCAGAACCCGCACCACACACAACACATGCGAAATGACATGGAAGAAATACACAAACCACAAAAGAACACCGAATTTATGAAACACATTTCACAGACTGCACACACCACACAAAACACACATAAAACATACAGCACACAGGGCCTCACAGAACGCACAATGCGAAGCACACAACCTACATACAAAGCACGTCAGACAGAGCACACAATTAATATCCCACTCAACACGTAAAGCACACAGAGGACACAACACAAAGCACAATATGCCAAACAGATTAGGATACACCCAACACACATGCAACTGAGAGCACAATACGTTGCACATCACGGAACACACGTGCGGTCCCATCACACACTAAACATGAAACAGAAAACCATTCACAGACCACATAACATTCCCGACCATGAACACAACATGCTACAAAAAAGTCACCAAACGTACGACACACAAAGACACACTCCAAGCACGCAACACTCAGCGCAGGACCGCCAACAAACACACCAGTCTCACAGCCCTCCACAGAGCAATACACACAGAACATACCCTACAAACAACAAAGTACCCAAACTGCACACCTCACAATCGCAACAGTCACAACACAGAAAGAACACAACACACGGGAAACACACGCTCAGACACATAAACACTGCCATGCACATTAAGCCAGCAGACCACAGACATCAGAGCTAAAAACACACCATAACGCAGTATGCAAAACGCAACACAACACAGAATACACACCCAATCACACAACAAACACCACAACCCATGCCCTACAGTATAAACAAAAGACGAACGACGCACTTCACACATGACACAAAACCCACAAACACAAAGGACCACACAGAAAGACGCACAACGCAAACATCGCACACAACACACACATTAAAAGAAACACATCAACACATTGCCGCAACACACAAAATAATACACAAATTACAGAGCAATACATCACACAACACACAAACATCACACACAATTTATACATCACACCTCATAACACACACAACAACCTGCAGTAACAACACAACACACAGACCGATGCAACCACTACATACCATACGTAAAGCCACACGCTCAAGGAATAACCACAATAAACTTAAGTAAACTCCCACAAACACAAAGACAGAGGACACACACAAACTCAGCACGCTAAAAGCACAACAGATGAAACAACATAAGGCACAAACATCACAGGACATAAAGGCACACGATTCTCAGACACCACGGTTAGCCATATACACACCACACACACAATGAGGTACACGACACGAGCAAAACCACATACAGATAACACGTGTCCCCTCACACACTTAATCAATCACACACACAGCCTCTCAAACACAGCCAAACACGTATCAGAATCACATATGCATCACACACAGAAAACATACAAAACCACATGAAAGCAAACAACCAAGAATAAAGGCCGATAGCACACTTTTCTAACACTGAACACCCCACTCACAACCGCACGCAGACACCCCACACGCATGTATACACGGGCACCTTTACGCAATGCGCGCACAAACACACACACACACACAACATAAAGTAAAAACACAACAGTCACAGGGCGCACACCAGACACAACAGAGCACATGTTTCTCCTAAAACACACAAGTCACATTTGCAAGAGTACATGCACCACGCACCGTGAGGAACACCAAACACAACCACACACAGGTGACATATCTCACTTCGCAAACATAACAAGCACCCTCACATCACAACTCAAACACAACCATACGCAAATCACAATCACATACGGAAAACACACACAAAACAAATCCCTAGGCAAAACACACACAACCCACAAAGAAGACAAAGAGCGCACATTGCATACACTACACTCTGCAAGCACAACCACGCACAGACACAAAACACGTACATCCTCACGCAGGAGCACAACGCAGAGCACACACACAACACAGAAACACGCGAAACAAGGGTCCCAAGACACAGACCACACACCTCAAGGCACATAACTGCTCACAAAACACACACGGAAAACACTGCACAGACTACGTACTGCACACACCATGAGACATACTGAACAAGCGAAACCGCACAGTCAACACTTCTGATATCACGTGCATAACTCAAACAGCCAAACACACACACACAACCTCTCTAACACAACCACACACAAATCACAAACTCCACACATAAGACGGACACAACACATACTAATAATCCACAGACTACTCCCCTATGACGCACTACACACAACACACACAGCCACAAGCAGGCAGTATAGAGCACACACAGGTGCACGCAGACAGCTCGAAAAATCACACCCAAAATACACACTCACAGAACACATCAGACGCAACGCAAAACTAACATCACACAGAATGCTCAAAATACAGAGACCACCCAACATCTATCCTGTATGTAACACACAGAAAGCATATAGACAGCGCTCACACAACCCAGAACACAGTACACAACAGAAAGCAGAAAGACCAGACGCAGTACACATGAAACACGACGACGGAAGGCAGACAACAGAAACACAACACACACACAAACACCAACGGATAACTCATAAAAAATGACAAGATATACAACACACAAAGAACCACTCAGTGCACAGAACACACAGCTCACGACCACACCCATGACACATTGCACGCCACACAGAGAAAGTATGCAGAACAATGTACTCAACAAGCAGCAAAGAACCCATAACACACATTGTACATTCACAACACACACCACATATACAAGCACCAGTAGAACACTCATAAAAAATGACAAAATGTACAACACACAAGGAACCGCTCAATGCACACAACTCACAACCACGCACGTCACACATTGCACGCCACACGGAGAAAATTACACAGAGCAGTGAACTCGACACGCAGTAAAGATCCCACACCACACGTAGTACCTACTCTACACACACAACATGGACAACACACACAAAATAAACAAGGCCCACAGATCACAGTCAACACAAGCCCAAACACACAAGAACACACAGCACACACAGCACAGCCAAACGGAATACACACAGAATCACAACACAAACACCACAAATCATTCACTACCGCATATCAACCACAAATACAGCACACTACACGAAAGAATTCCAGAAAGCACAACACGCACGGATCAAACACGCACAATACACAGTAATAAACACATAACACACAACGCACACAGCAAGACATAAAAAAAAGAAGCAGAAACGACACACAGCACACACAACACAACACACACAAAATGTGCATCACAACAGCGCAGACAACACTCACTACATACAACACTCGCAGAACATACAACACACCGGCCACACACAACACACATGGAGAGCACCAACACAACACATACAACGCACACGAAAAACACCCACAACACGCCAAAGAGTTTACATACAACCTCTCAACACACAAACATCGCCTCACCCTAAACAACAAACCCCACACACACCGAGCACATGACTGCACACAATACCCATGAACCACGGTTCTCAGAGTAAACACAACACACACAGTGAGGGACACTGACCAAGCATGACCACACACAGTACACACATCACAAATTACACTCAATACTCAAACAGCGAACCCCACACACCACCTGTCAAACACAAACCCACGGTAATCACAACCACATGCAGAACCCGCACCACACACAACACATGCGAAATGACATGGAAGAAATACACAAACCACAAAAGAACACCGAATTTATGAAACACATTTCACAGACTGCACACACCACACAAAACACACATAAAACATACAGCACACAGGGCCTCACAGAACGCACAATGCGAAGCACACAACCTACATACAAAGCACGTCAGACAGAGCACACAATTAATATCCCACTCAACACGTAAAGCACACAGAGGACACAACACAAAGCACAATATGCCAAACAGATTAGGATACACCCAACACACATGCAACTGAGAGCACAATACGTTGCACATCACGGAACACACGTGCGGTCCCATCACACACTAAACATGAAACAGAAAACCATTCACAGACCACATAACATTCCCGACCGTGAACACAACATGCTACAAAAAAGTCACCAAACGTACGACACACAAAGACACACTCCAAGCACGCAACACCCAGCGCAGGACCGCCCACAGACACACCAGTCTCACGGCCCTCCACAGAGCAATACACACAGAACATACCCTACAAACAACAAAGTACCCAAACTGCACACCTCACAATCGCAACAGTCACAACACAGAAAGAACACAACACACGGGAAACACACGCTCAGACACATAAACACTGCCATGCACATTAAGCCAGCAGACCACAGACATCAGAGCTAAAAACACACCATAACGCAGTACGCAAAACGCAACACAACACAGAATACACACCCAATCACACAACAAACACCACAACCCATGCCCTACAGTATAAACAAAAGAAGAACGACGCACTTCACACATGACACAAAACCCACAAACACAAAGGACCACACAGAAAGACGCACAACGCAAACATCGCACACAACACACACATTAAAAGAAACACATCAACACATTGCCGCAACACACAAAATAATACACAAATTACAGAGCAATACATCACACAACACACAAACATCACACACAATTTATACATCACACCTCATAACACACACAACAACCTGCAGTAACAACACAACACACAGACCGATGCAACCACTACATACCATACATGAAGCCACACGCTCAAGGAATAACCACAATAAACTTAAGTAAACTCCCACAAACACAAAGACAGAGGACACACACAAACTCAGCACGCTAAAAGCACAACAGATGAAACAACATAAGGCACAAACATCACAGGACATAAAGGCACACGATTCTCAGACACCACGGTTAGCCATATACACACCACACACACAATGAGGTACACGACACGAGCAAAACCACATACAGATAACACGTGTCCCCTCACACACTTAATCAATCACACACACAGCCTCTCAAACACAGCCAAACACGTATCAGAATCACATATGCATCACACACAGAAAACATACAAAACCACATGAAAGCAAACAACCAAGAATAAAGGCCGATAGCACACTTTTCTAACACTGAACACCCCACTCACAACCGCACGCAGACACCCCACACGCATGTATACACGGGCACCTTTACGCAATGCGCGCACAAACACACACACACACACAACATAAAGTAAAAACACAACAGTCACAGGGTGCACACCAGACACAACAGAGCACATGTTTCTCCTAAAACACACAAGTCACATTTGCAAGAGTACATGCACCACGCACCGTGAGGAACACCAAACACAACCACACACAGGTGACATATCTCACTTCGCAAACATAACAAGCACCCTCACATCACAACTCAAACACAACCATACGCAAATCACAATCACATACGGAAAACACACACAAAACAAATCCCTAGGCAAAACACACACAACCCACAAAGAAGACAAAGAGCGCACATTGCATACACTACACTCTGCAAGCACAACCACGCACAGACACAAAACACGTACATCCTCACGCAGGAGCACAACGCAGAGCACACACACAACACAGAAACACGCGAAACAAGGGTCCCAAGACACAGACCACACACCTCAAGGCACATAACTGCTCACAAAACACACACGGAAAACACTGCACAGACTACGTACTGCACACACCATGAGACATACTGAACAAGCGAAACCGCACAGTCAACACTTCTGATATCACGTGCATAACTCAAACAGCCAAACACACACACACAACCTCTCTAACACAACCACACACAAATCACAAACTCCACACATAAGACGGACACAACACATACTAATAATCCACAGACTACTCCCCTATGATGCACTACACACAACACACACAGCCACAAGCAGGCAGTATAGAGCACACACAGGTGCACGCAGACAGCTCGAAAAATCACACCCAAAATACACACTCACAGAACACATCAGACGCAACGCAAAACTAACATCACACAGAATGCTCAAAATACAGAGACCACCCAACATCTATCCTGTATGTAACACACAGAAAGCATATAGACAGCGCTCACACAACCCAGAACACAGTACACAACAGAAAGCAGAAAGACCAGACGCAGTACACATGAAACACGACGACGGAAGGCAGACAACAGAAACACAACACACACACAAACACCAACGGATAACTCATAAAAAATGACAAGATATACAACACACAAAGAACCACTCAGTGCACAGAACACACAGCTCACGACCACACCCATGACACATTGCACGCCACACAGAGAAAGTATGCAGAACAATGTACTCAACAAGCAGCAAAGAACCCATAACACACATTGTACATTCACAACACACACCACATATACAAGCACCAGTAGAACACTCATAAAAAATGACAAAATGTACAACACACAAGGAACCGCTCAATGCACACAACTCACAACCACGCACGTCACACATTGCACGCCACACGGAGAAAATTACACAGAGCAGTGAACTCGACACGCAGTAAAGATCCCACACCACACGTAGTACCTACTCTACACACACAACATGGACAACACACACAAAATAAACAAGGCCCACAGATCACAGTCAACACAAGCCCAAACACACAAGAACACACAGCACACACAGCACAGCCAAACGGAATACACACAGAATCACAACACAAACACCACAAATCATTCACTACCGCATATCAACCACAAATACAGCACACTACACGAAAGAATTCCAGAAAGCACAACACGCACGGATCAAACACGCACAATACACAGTAATAAACACATAACACACAACGCACACAGCAAGACATAAAAAAAAGAAGCAGAAACGACACACAGCACACACAACACAACACACACAAAATGTGCATCACAACAGCGCAGACAACACTCACTACATACAACACTCGCAGAACATACAACACACCGGCCACACACAACACACATGGAGAGCACCAACACAACACATACAACGCACACGAAAAACACCCACAACACGCCAAAGAGTTTACATACAACCTCTCAACACACAAACATCGCCTCACCCTAAACAACAAACCCCACACACACCGAGCACATGACTGCACACAATACCCATGAACCACGGTTCTCAGAGTAAACACAACACACACAGTGAGGGACACTGACCAAGCATGACCACACACAGTACACACATCACAAATTACACTCAATACTCAAACAGCGAACCCCACACACCACCTGTCAAACACAAACCCACGGTAATCACAACCACATGCAGAACCCGCACCACACACAACACATGCGAAATGACATGGAAGAAATACACAAACCACAAAAGAACACCGAATTTATGAAACACATTTCACAGACTGCACACACCACACAAAACACACATGAAACATACAGCACACAGGGCCTCACAGAACGCACAATGCGAAGCACACAACCTACATACAAAGCACGTCAGAGCACACAATTAATATCCCACTCAACACGTAAAGCACACAGAGGACACAACACAAAGCACAATATGCCAAACAGATTAGGATACACCCAACACACATGCAACTGAGAGCACAATACGTTGCACATCACGGAACACACGTGCGGTCCCATCACACACTAAACATGAAACAGAAAACCATTCACAGACCACATAACATTCCCGACCGTGAACACAACATGCTACAAAAAAGTCACCAAACGTACGACACACAAAGACACACTCCAAGCACGCAACACCCAGCGCAGGACCGCCCACAGACACACCAGTCTCACGGCCCTCCACAGAGCAATACACACAGAACATACCCTACAAACAACAAAGTACCCAAACTGCACACCTCACAATCGCAACAGTCACAACACAGAAAGAACACAACACACGGGAAACACACGCTCAGACACATAAACACTGCCATGCACATTAAGCCAGCAGACCACAGACATCAGAGCTAAAAACACACCATAACGCAGTACGCAAAACGCAACACAACACAGAATACACACCCAATCACACAACAAACACCACAACCCATGCCCTACAGTATAAACAAAAGAAGAACGACGCACTTCACACATGACACAAAACCCACAAACACAAAGGACCACACAGAAAGACGCACAACGCAAACATCGCACACAACACACACATTAAAAGAAACACATCAACACATTGCCGCAACACACAAAATAATACACAAATTACAGAGCAATACATCACACAACACACAAACATCACACACAATTTATACATCACACCTCATAACACACACAACAACCTGCAGTAACAACACAACACACAGACCGATGCAACCACTACATACCATACATGAAGCCACACGCTCAAGGAATAACCACAATAAACTTAAGTAAACTCCCACAAACACAAAGACAGAGGACACACACAAACTCAGCACGCTAAAAGCACAACAGATGAAACAACATAAGGCACAAACATCACAGGACATAAAGGCACACGATTCTCAGACACCACGGTTAGCCATATACACACCACACACACAATGAGGTACACGACACGAGCAAAACCACATACAGATAACACGTGTCCCCTCACACACTTAATCAATCACACACACAGCCTCTCAAACACAGCCAAACACGTATCAGAATCACATATGCATCACACACAGAAAACATACAAAACCACATGAAAGCAAACAACCAAGAATAAAGGCCGATAGCACACTTTTCTAACACTGAACACCCCACTCACAACCGCACGCAGACACCCCACACGCATGTATACACGGGCACCTTTACGCAATGCGCGCACAAACACACACACACACACAACATAAAGTAAAAACACAACAGTCACAGGGCGCACACCAGACACAACAGAGCACATGTTTCTCCTAAAACACACAAGTCACATTTGCAAGAGTACATGCACCACGCACCGTGAGGAACACCAAACACAACCACACACAGGTGACATATCTCACTTCGCAAACATAACAAGCACCCTCACATCACAACTCAAACACAACCATACGCAAATCACAATCACATACGGAAAACACACACAAAACAAATCCCTAGGCAAAACACACACAACCCACAAAGAAGACAAAGAGCGCACATTGCATACACTACACTCTGCAAGCACAACCACGCACAGACACAAAACACGTACATCCTCACGCAGGAGCACAACGCAGAGCACACACACAACACAGAAACACGCGAAACAAGGGTCCCAAGACACAGACCACACACCTCAAGGCACATAACTGCTCACAAAACACACACGGAAAACACTGCACAGACTACGTACTGCACACACCATGAGACATACTGAACAAGCGAAACCGCACAGTCAACACTTCTGATATCACGTGCATAACTCAAACAGCCAAACACACACACACAACCTCTCTAACACAACCACACACAAATCACAAACTCCACACATAAGACGGACACAACACATACTAATAATCCACAGACTACTCCCCTATGACGCACTACACACAACACACACAGCCACAAGCAGGCAGTATAGAGCACACACAGGTGCACGCAGACAGCTCGAAAAATCACACCCAAAATACACACTCACAGAACACATCAGACGCAACGCAAAACTAACATCACACAGAATGCTCAAAATACAGAGACCACCCAACATCTATCCTGTATGTAACACACAGAAAGCATATAGACAGCGCTCACACAACCCAGAACACAGTACACAACAGAAAGCAGAAAGACCAGACGCAGTACACATGAAACACGACGACGGAAGGCAGACAACAGAAACACAACACACACACAAACACCAACGGATAACTCATAAAAAATGACAAGATATACAACACACAAAGAACCACTCAGTGCACAGAACACACAGCTCACGACCACACCCATGACACATTGCACGCCACACAGAGAAAGTATGCAGAACAATGTACTCAACAAGCAGCAAAGAACCCATAACACACATTGTACATTCACAACACACACCACATATACAAGCACCAGTAGAACACTCATAAAAAATGACAAAATGTACAACACACAAGGAACCGCTCAATGCACACAACTCACAACCACGCACGTCACACATTGCACGCCACACGGAGAAAATTACACAGAGCAGTGAACTCGACACGCAGTAAAGATCCCACACCACACGTAGTACCTACTCTACACACACAACATGGACAACACACACAAAATAAACAAGGCCCACAGATCACAGTCAACACAAGCCCAAACACACAAGAACACACAGCACACACAGCACAGCCAAACGGAATACACACAGAATCACAACACAAACACCACAAATCATTCACTACCGCATATCAACCACAAATACAGCACACTACACGAAAGAATTCCAGAAAGCACAACACGCACGGATCAAACACGCACAATACACAGTAATAAACACATAACACACAACGCACACAGCAAGACATAAAAAAAAGAAGCAGAAACGACACACAGCACACACAACACAACACACACAAAATGTGCATCACAACAGCGCAGACAACACTCACTACATACAACACTCGCAGAACATACAACACACCGGCCACACACAACACACATGGAGAGCACCAACACAACACATACAACGCACACGAAAAACACCCACAACACGCCAAAGAGTTTACATACAACCTCTCAACACACAAACATCGCCTCACCCTAAACAACAAACCCCACACACACCGAGCACATGACTGCACACAATACCCATGAACCACGGTTCTCAGAGTAAACACAACACACACAGTGAGGGACACTGACCAAGCATGACCACACACAGTACACACATCACAAATTACACTCAATACTCAAACAGCGAACCCCACACACCACCTGTCAAACACAAACCCACGGTAATCACAACCACATGCAGAACCCGCACCACACACAACACATGCGAAATGACATGGAAGAAATACACAAACCACAAAAGAACACCGAATTTATGAAACACATTTCACAGACTGCACACACCACACAAAACACACATAAAACATACAGCACACAGGGCCTCACAGAACGCACAATGCGAAGCACACAACCTACATACAAAGCACGTCAGACAGAGCACACAATTAATATCCCACTCAACACGTAAAGCACACAGAGGACACAACACAAAGCACAATATGCCAAACAGATTAGGATACACCCAACACACATGCAACTGAGAGCACAATACGTTGCACATCACGGAACACACGTGCGGTCCCATCACACACTAAACATGAAACAGAAAACCATTCACAGACCACATAACATTCCCGACCATGAACACAACATGCTACAAAAAAGTCACCAAACGTACGACACACAAAGACACACTCCAAGCACGCAACACTCAGCGCAGGACCGCCAACAAACACACCAGTCTCACAGCCCTCCACAGAGCAATACACACAGAACATACCCTACAAACAACAAAGTACCCAAACTGCACACCTCACAATCGCAACAGTCACAACACAGAAAGAACACAACACACGGGAAACACACGCTCAGACACATAAACACTGCCATGCACATTAAGCCAGCAGACCACAGACATCAGAGCTAAAAACACACCATAACGCAGCATGCAAAACGCAACACAACACAGAATACACACCCAATCACACAACAAACACCACAACCCATGCCCTACAGTATAAACAAAAGACGAACGACGCACTTCACACATGACACAAAACCCACAAACACAAAGGACCACACAGAAAGACGCACAACGCAAACATCGCACACAACACACACATTAAAAGAAACACATCAACACATTGCCGCAACACACAAAATAATACACAAATTACAGAGCAATACATCACACAACACACAAACATCACACACAATTTATACATCACACCTCATAACACACACAACAACCTGCAGTAACAACACAACACACAGACCGATGCAACCACTACATACCATACGTAAAGCCACACGCTCAAGGAATAACCACAATAAACTTAAGTAAACTCCCACAAACACAAAGACAGAGGACACACACAAACTCAGCACGCTAAAAGCACAACAGATGAAACAACATAAGGCACAAACATCACAGGACATAAAGGCACACGATTCTCAGACACCACGGTTAGCCATATACACACCACACACACAATGAGGTACACGACACGAGCAAAACCACATACAGATAACACGTGTCCCCTCACACACTTAATCAATCACACACACAGCCTCTCAAACACAGCCAAACACGTATCAGAATCACATATGCATCACACACAGAAAACATACAAAACCACATGAAAGCAAACAACCAAGAATAAAGGCCGATAGCACACTTTTCTAACACTGAACACCCCACTCACAACCGCACGCAGACACCCCACACGCATGTATACACGGGCACCTTTACGCAATGCGCGCACAAACACACACACACACACAACATAAAGTAAAAACACAACAGTCACAGGGCGCACACCAGACACAACAGAGCACATGTTTCTCCTAAAACACACAAGTCACATTTGCAAGAGTACATGCACCACGCACCGTGAGGAACACCAAACACAACCACACACAGGTGACATATCTCACTTCGCAAACATAACAAGCACCCTCACATCACAACTCAAACACAACCATACGCAAATCACAATCACATACGGAAAACACACACAAAACAAATCCCTAGGCAAAACACACACAACCCACAAAGAAGACAAAGAGCGCACATTGCATACACTACACTCTGCAAGCACAACCACGCACAGACACAAAACACGTACATCCTCACGCAGGAGCACAACGCAGAGCACACACACAACACAGAAACATGCGAAACAAGGGTCCCAAGACACAGACCACACACCTCAAGGCACATAACTGCTCACAAAACACACACGGAAAACACTGCACAGACTACGTACTGCACACACCATGAGACATACTGAACAAGCGAAACCGCACAGTCAACACTTCTGATATCACGTGCATAACTCAAACAGCCAAACACACACACACAACCTCTCTAACACAACCACACACAAATCACAAACTCCACACATAAGACGGACACAACACATACTAATAATCCACAGACTACTCCCCTATGACGCACTACACACAACACACACAGCCACAAGCAGGCAGTATAGAGCACACACAGGTGCACGCAGACAGCTCGAAAAATCACACCCAAAATACACACTCACAGAACACATCAGACGCAACGCAAAACTAACATCACACAGAATGCTCAAAATACAGAGACCACCCAACATCTATCCTGTATGTAACACACAGAAAGCATATAGACAGCGCTCACACAACCCAGAACACAGTACACAACAGAAAGCAGAAAGACCAGACGCAGTACACATGAAACACGACGACGGAAGGCAGACAACAGAAACACAACACACACACAAACACCAACGGATAACTCATAAAAAATGACAAGATATACAACACACAAAGAACCACTCAGTGCACAGAACACACAGCTCACGACCACACCCATGACACATTGCACGCCACACAGAGAAAGTATGCAGAACAATGTACTCAACAAGCAGCAAAGAACCCATAACACACATTGTACATTCACAACACACACCACATATACAAGCACCAGTAGAACACTCATAAAAAATGACAAAATGTACAACACACAAGGAACCGCTCAATGCACACAACTCACAACCACGCACGTCACACATTGCACGCCACACGGAGAAAATTACACAGAGCAGTGAACTCGACACGCAGTAAAGATCCCACACCACACGTAGTACCTACTCTACACACACAACATGGACAACACACACAAAATAAACAAGGCCCACAGATCACAGTCAACACAAGCCCAAACACACAAGAACACACAGCACACACAGCACAGCCAAACGGAATACACACAGAATCACAACACAAACACCACAAATCATTCACTACCGCATATCAACCACAAATACAGCACACTACACGAAAGAATTCCAGAAAGCACAACACGCACGGATCAAACACGCACAATACACAGTAATAAACACATAACACACAACGCACACAGCAAGACATAAAAAAAAGAAGCAGAAACGACACACAGCACACACAACACAACACACACAAAATGTGCATCACAACAGCGCAGACAACACTCACTACATACAACACTCGCAGAACATACAACACACCGGCCACACACAACACACATGGAGAGCACCAACACAACACATACAACGCACACGAAAAACACCCACAACACGCCAAAGAGTTTACATACAACCTCTCAACACACAAACATCGCCTCACCCTAAACAACAAACCCCACACACACCGAGCACATGACTGCACACAATACCCATGAACCACGGTTCTCAGAGTAAACACAACACACACAGTGAGGGACACTGACCAAGCATGACCACACACAGTACACACATCACAAATTACACTCAATACTCAAACAGCGAACCCCACACACCACCTGTCAAACACAAACCCACGGTAATCACAACCACATGCAGAACCCGCACCACACACAACACATGCGAAATGACATGGAAGAAATACACAAACCACAAAAGAACACCGAATTTATGAAACACATTTCACAGACTGCACACACCACACAAAACACACATAAAACATACAGCACACAGGGCCTCACAGAACGCACAATGCGAAGCACACAACCTACATACAAAGCACGTCAGACAGAGCACACAATTAATATCCCACTCAACACGTAAAGCACACAGAGGACACAACACAAAGCACAATATGCCAAACAGATTAGGATACACCCAACACACATGCAACTGAGAGCACAATACGTTGCACATCACGGAACACACGTGCGGTCCCATCACACACTAAACATGAAACAGAAAACCATTCACAGACCACATAACATTCCCGACCGTGAACACAACATGCTACAAAAAAGTCACCAAACGTACGACACACAAAGACACACTCCAAGCACGCAACACCCAGCGCAGGACCGCCCACAGACACACCAGTCTCACGGCCCTCCACAGAGCAATACACACAGAACATACCCTACAAACAACAAAGTACCCAAACTGCACACCTCACAATCGCAACAGTCACAACACAGAAAGAACACAACACACGGGAAACACACGCTCAGACACATAAACACTGCCATGCACATTAAGCCAGCAGACCACAGACATCAGAGCTAAAAACACACCATAACGCAGTATGCAAAACGCAACACAACACAGAATACACACCCAATCACACAACAAACACCACAACCCATGCCCTACAGTATAAACAAAAGACGAACGACGCACTTCACACATGACACAAAACCCACAAACACAAAGGACCACACAGAAAGACGCACAACGCAAACATCGCACACAACACACACATTAAAAGAAACACATCAACACATTGCCGCAACACACAAAATAATACACAAATTACAGAGCAATACATCACACAACACACAAACATCACACACAATTTATACATCACACCTCATAACACACACAACAACCTGCAGTAACAACACAACACACAGACCGATGCAACCACTACATACCATACGTAAAGCCACACGCTCAAGGAATAACCACAATAAACTTAAGTAAACTCCCACAAACACAAAGACAGAGGACACACACAAACTCAGCACGCTAAAAGCACAACAGATGAAACAACATAAGGCACAAACATCACAGGACATAAAGGCACACGATTCTCAGACACCACGGTTAGCCATATACACACCACACACACAATGAGGTACACGACACGAGCAAAACCACATACAGATAACACGTGTCCCCTCACACACTTAATCAATCACACACACAGCCTCTCAAACACAGCCAAACACGTATCAGAATCACATATGCATCACACACAGAAAACATACAAAACCACATGAAAGCAAACAACCAAGAATAAAGGCCGATAGCACACTTTTCTAACACTGAACACCCCACTCACAACCGCACGCAGACACCCCACACGCATGTATACACGGGCACCTTTACGCAATGCGCGCACAAACACACACACACACACAACATAAAGTAAAAACACAACAGTCACAGGGCGCACACCAGACACAACAGAGCACATGTTTCTCCTAAAACACACAAGTCACATTTGCAAGAGTACATGCACCACGCACCGTGAGGAACACCAAACACAACCACACACAGGTGACATATCTCACTTCGCAAACATAACAAGCACCCTCACATCACAACTCAAACACAACCATACGCAAATCACAATCACATACGGAAAACACACACAAAACAAATCCCTAGGCAAAACACACACAACCCACAAAGAAGACAAAGAGCGCACATTGCATACACTACACTCTGCAAGCACAACCACGCACAGACACAAAACACGTACATCCTCACGCAGGAGCACAACGCAGAGCACACACACAACACAGAAACACGCGAAACAAGGGTCCCAAGACACAGACCACACACCTCAAGGCACATAACTGCTCACAAAACACACACGGAAAACACTGCACAGACTACGTACTGCACACACCATGAGACATACTGAACAAGCGAAACCGCACAGTCAACACTTCTGATATCACGTGCATAACTCAAACAGCCAAACACACACACAACCTCTCTAACACAACCACACACAAATCACAAACTCCACACATAAGACGGACACAACACATACTAATAATCCACAGACTACTCCCCTATGACGCACTACACACAACACACACAGACACAAGCAGGCAGTATAGAGCACACACAGGTGCACGCAGACAGCTCGAAAAATCACACCCAAAATACACACTCACAGAACACATCAGACGCAACGCAAAACTAACATCACACAGAATGCTCAAAATACAGAGACCACCCAACATCTATCCTGTATGTAACACACAGAAAGCATATAGACAGCGCTCACACAACCCAGAACACAGTACACAACAGAAAGCAGAAAGACCAGACGCAGTACACATGAAACACGACGACGGAAGGCAGACAACAGAAACACAACACACACACAAACACCAACGGATAACTCATAAAAAATGACAAGATATACAACACACAAAGAACCACTCAGTGCACAGAACACACAGCTCACGACCACACCCATGACACATTGCACGCCACACAGAGAAAGTATGCAGAACAATGTACTCAACAAGCAGCAAAGAACCCATAACACACATTGTACATTCACAACACACACCACATATACAAGCACCAGTAGAACACTCATAAAAAATGACAAAATGTACAACACACAAGGAACCGCTCAATGCACACAACTCACAACCACGCACGTCACACATTGCACGCCACACGGAGAAAATTACACAGAGCAGTGAACTCGACACGCAGTAAAGATCCCACACCACACGTAGTACCTACTCTACACACACAACATGGACAACACACACAAAATAAACAAGGCCCACAGATCACAGTCAACACAAGCCCAAACACACAAGAACACACAGCACACACAGCACAGCCAAACGGAATACACACAGAATCACAACACAAACACCACAAATCATTCACTACCGCATATCAACCACAAATACAGCACACTACACGAAAGAATTCCAGAAAGCACAACACGCACGGATCAAACACGCACAATACACAGTAATAAACACATAACACACAACGCACACAGCAAGACATAAAAAAAAGAAGCAGAAACGACACACAGCACACACAACACAACACACACAAAATGTGCATCACAACAGCGCAGACAACACTCACTACATACAACACTCGCAGAACATACAACACACCGGCCACACACAACACACATGGAGAGCACCAACACAACACATACAACGCACACGAAAAACACCCACAACACGCCAAAGAGTTTACATACAACCTCTCAACACACAAACATCGCCTCACCCTAAACAACAAACCCCACACACACCGAGCACATGACTGCACACAATACCCATGAACCACGGTTCTCAGAGTAAACACAACACACACAGTGAGGGACACTGACCAAGCATGACCACACACAGTACACACATCACAAATTACACTCAATACTCAAACAGCGAACCCCACACACCACCTGTCAAACACAAACCCACGGTAATCACAACCACATGCAGAACCCGCACCACACACAACACATGCGAAATGACATGGAAGAAATACACAAACCACAAAAGAACACCGAATTTATGAAACACATTTCACAGACTGCACACACCACACAAAACACACATAAAACATACAGCACACAGGGCCTCACAGAACGCACAATGCGAAGCACACAACCTACATACAAAGCACGTCAGACAGAGCACACAATTAATATCCCACTCAACACGTAAAGCACACAGAGGACACAACACAAAGCACAATATGCCAAACAGATTAGGATACACCCAACACACATGCAACTGAGAGCACAATACGTTGCACATCACGGAACACACGTGCGGTCCCATCACACACTAAACATGAAACAGAAAACCATTCACAGACCACATAACATTCCCGACCGTGAACACAACATGCTACAAAAAAGTCACCAAACGTACGACACACAAAGACACACTCCAAGCACGCAACACCCAGCGCAGGACCGCCCACAGACACACCAGTCTCACGGCCCTCCACAGAGCAATACACACAGAACATACCCTACAAACAACAAAGTACCCAAACTGCACACCTCACAATCGCAACAGTCACAACACAGAAAGAACACAACACACGGGAAACACACGCTCAGACACATAAACACTGCCATGCACATTAAGCCAGCAGACCACAGACATCAGAGCTAAAAACACACCATAACGCAGTATGCAAAACGCAACACAACACAGAATACACACCCAATCACACAACAAACACCACAACCCATGCCCTACAGTATAAACAAAAGACGAACGACGCACTTCACACATGACACAAAACCCACAAACACAAAGGACCACACAGAAAGACGCACAACGCAAACATCGCACACAACACACACATTAAAAGAAACACATCAACACATTGCCGCAACACACAAAATAATACACAAATTACAGAGCAATACATCACACAACACACAAACATCACACACAATTTATACATCACACCTCATAACACACACAACAACCTGCAGTAACAACACAACACACAGACCGATGCAACCACTACATACCATACATAAAGCCACACGCTCAAGGAATAACCACAATAAACTTAAGTAAACTCCCACAAACACAAAGACAGAGGACACACACAAACTCAGCACGCTAAAAGCACAACAGATGAAACAACATACAGCACAAACATCACAGGACATAAAGGCACACGATTCTCAGACACCACGGTTAGCCATATACACACCACACACACAATGAGGTACACGACACGAGCAAAACCACATACAGATAACACGTGTCCCCTCACACACTTAATCAATCACACACACAGCCTCTCAAACACAGCCAAACACGTATCAGATTCACATATGCATCACACACAGAAAACATACAAAACCACATGAAAGCAAACAACCAAGAATAAAGGCCGATAGCACACTTTTCTAACACTGAACACCCCACTCACAACCGCACGCAGACACCCCACACGCATGTATACACGGGCACCTTTACGCAATGCACGCACAAACACACACACACACACAACATAAAGTAAAAACACAACAGTCACAGGGCGCACACCAGACACAACAGAGCACATGTTTCTCCTAAAACACACAAGTCACATTTGCAAGAGTACATGCACCACGCACCGTGAGGAACACCAAACACAACCACACACAGGTGACATATCTCACTTCGCAAACATAACAAGCACCCTCACATCACAACTCAAACACAACCATACGCAAATCACAATCACATACGGAAAACACACACAACCCACAAAGAAGACAAAGAGCGCACATTGCATACACTACACTCTGCAAGCACAACCACGCACAGACACAAAACACGTACATCCTCACGCAGGAGCACAACGCAGAGCACACACACAACACAGAAACACGCGAAACAAGGGTCCCAAGACACAGACCACACACCTCAAGGCACATAACTGCTCACAAAACACACACGGAAAACACTGCACAGACTACGTACTGCACACACCATGAGACATACTGAACAAGCGAAACCGCACAGTCAACACTTCTGATATCACGTGCATAACTCAAACAGCCAAACACACACACACAACCTCTCTAACACAACCACACACAAATCACAAACTCCACACATAAGACGGACACAACACATACTAATAATCCACAGACTACTCCCCTATGACGCACTACACACAACACACACAGACACAAGCAGGCAGTATAGAGCACACACAGGTGCACGCAGACAGCTCGAAAAATCACACCCAAAATACACACTCACAGAACACATCAGACGCAACGCAAAACTAACATCACACAGAATGCTCAAAATACAGAGACCACCCAACATCTATCCTGTATGTAACACACAGAAAGCATATAGACAGCGCTCACACAACCCAGAACACAGTACACAACAGAAAGCAGAAAGACCAGACGCAGTACACATGAAACACGACGACGGAAGGCAGACAACAGAAACACAACACACACACAAACACCAACGGATAACTCATAAAAAATGACAAGATATACAACACACAAAGAACCACTCAGTGCACAGAACACACAGCTCACGACCACACCCATGACACATTGCACGCCACACAGAGAAAGTATGCAGAACAATGTACTCAACAAGCAGCAAAGAACCCATAACACACATTGTACATTCACAACACACACCACATATACAAGCACCAGTAGAACACTCATAAAAAATGACAAAATGTACAACACACAAGGAACCGCTCAATGCACACAACTCACAACCACGCACGTCACACATTGCACGCCACACGGAGAAAATTACACAGAGCAGTGAACTCGACACGCAGTAAAGATCCCACACCACACGTAGTACCTACTCTACACACACAACATGGACAACACACACAAAATAAACAAGGCCCACAGATCACAGTCAACACAAGCCCAAACACACAAGAACACACAGCACACACAGCACAGCCAAACGGAATACACACAGAATCACAACACAAACACCACAAATCATTCACTACCGCATATCAACCACAAATACAGCACACTACACGAAAGAATTCCAGAAAGCACAACACGCACGGATCAAACACGCACAATACACAGTAATAAACACATAACACACAACGCACACAGCAAGACATAAAAAAAAGAAGCAGAAACGACACACAGCACACACAACACAACACACACAAAATGTGCATCACAACAGCGCAGACAACACTCACTACATACAACACTCGCAGAACATACAACACACCGGCCACACACAACACACATGGAGAGCACCAACACAACACATACAACGCACACGAAAAACACCCACAACACGCCAAAGAGTTTACATACAACCTCTCAACACACAAACATCGCCTCACCCTAAACAACAAACCCCACACACACCGAGCACATGACTGCACACAATACCCATGAACCACGGTTCTCAGAGTAAACACAACACACACAGTGAGGGACACTGACCAAGCATGACCACACACAGTACACACATCACAAATTACACTCAATACTCAAACAGCGAACCCCACACACCACCTGTCAAACACAAACCCACGGTAATCACAACCACATGCAGAACCCGCACCACACACAACACATGCGAAATGACATGGAAGAAATACACAAACCACAAAAGAACACCGAATTTATGAAACACATTTCACAGACTGCACACACCACACAAAACACACATAAAACATACAGCACACAGGGCCTCACAGAACGCACAATGCGAAGCACACAACCTACATACAAAGCACGTCAGACAGAGCACACAATTAATATCCCACTCAACACGTAAAGCACACAGAGGACACAACACAAAGCACAATATGCCAAACAGATTAGGATACACCCAACACACATGCAACTGAGAGCACAATACGTTGCACATCACGGAACACACGTGCGGTCCCATCACACACTAAACATGAAACAGAAAACCATTCACAGACCACATAACATTCCCGACCGTGAACACAACATGCTACAAAAAAGTCACCAAACGTACGACACACAAAGACACACTCCAAGCACGCAACACCCAGCGCAGGACCGCCCACAAACACACCAGTCTCACGGCCCTCCACAGAGCAATACACACAGAACATACCCTACAAACAACAAAGTACCCAAACTGCACACCTCACAATCGCAACAGTCACAACACAGAAAGAACACAACACACGGGAAACACACGCTCAGACACATAAACACTGCCATGCACATTAAGCCAGCAGACCACAGACATCAGAGCTAAAAACACACCATAACGCAGTATGCAAAACGCAACACAACACAGAATACACACCCAATCACACAACAAACACCACAACCCATGCCCTACAGTATAAACAAAAGACGAACGACGCACTTCACACATGACACAAAACCCACAAACACAAAGGACCACACAGAAAGACGCACAACGCAAACATCGCACACAACACACACATTAAAAGAAACACATCAACACATTGCCGCAACACACAAAATAATACACAAATTACAGAGCAATACATCACACAACACACAAACATCACACACAATTTATACATCACACCTCATAACACACACAACAACCTGCAGTAACAACACAACACACAGACCGATGCAACCACTACATACCATACATAAAGCCACACGCTCAAGGAATAACCACAATAAACTTAAGTAAACTCCCACAAACACAAAGACAGAGGACACACACAAACTCAGCACGCTAAAAGCACAACAGATGAAACAACATACAGCACAAACATCACAGGACATAAAGGCACACGATTCTCAGACACCACGGTTAGCCATATACACACCACACACACAATGAGGTACACGACACGAGCAAAACCACATACAGATAACACGTGTCCCCTCACACACTTAATCAATCACACACACAGCCTCTCAAACACAGCCAAACACGTATCAGAATCACATATGCATCACACACAGAAAACATACAAAACCACATGAAAGCAAACAACCAAGAATAAAGGCAGATAGCACACTTTTCTAACACTGAACACCCCACTCACAACCGCACGCAGACACCCCACACGCATGTATACACGGGCACCTTTACGCAATGCGCGCACAAACACACACACACACACAACATAAAGTAAAAACACAACAGTCACAGGGCGCACACCAGACACAACAGAGCACATGTTTCTCCTAAAACACACAAGTCACATTTGCAAGAGTACATGCACCACGCACCGTGAGGAACACCAAACACAACCACACACAGGTGACATATCTCACTTCGCAAACATAACAAGCACCCTCACATCACAACTCAAACACAACCATACGCAAATCACAATCACATACGGAAAACACACACAAAACAAATCCCTAGGCAAAACACACACAACCCACAAAGAAGACAAAGAGCGCACATTGCATACACTACACTCTGCAAGCACAACCACGCACAGACACAAAACACGTACATCCTCACGCAGGAGCACAACGCAGAGCACACACACAACACAGAAACACGCGAAACAAGGGTCCCAAGACACAGACCACACACCTCAAGGCACATAACTGCTCACAAAACACACACGGAAAACACTGCACAGACTACGTACTGCACACACCATGAGACATACTGAACAAGCGAAACCGCACAGTCAACACTTCTGATATCACGTGCATAACTCAAACAGCCAAACACACACACAACCTCTCTAACACAACCACACACAAATCACAAACTCCACACATAAGACGGACACAACACATACTAATAATCCACAGACTACTCCCCTATGACGCACTACACACAACACACACAGACACAAGCAGGCAGTATAGAGCACACACAGGTGCACGCAGACAGCTCGAAAAATCACACCCAAAATACACACTCACAGAACACATCAGACGCAACGCAAAACTTACATCACACAGAATGCTCAAAATACAGAGACCACCCAACATCTATCCTGTATGTAACACACAGAAAGCATATAGACAGCGCTCACACAACCCAGAACACAGTACACAACAGAAAGCAGAAAGACCAGACGCAGTACACATGAAACACGACGACGGAAGGCAGACAACAGAAACACAACACACACACAAACACCAACGGATAACTCATAAAAAATGACAAGATATACAACACACAAAGAACCACTCAGTGCACAGAACACACAGCTCACGACCACACCCATGACACATTGCACGCCACACAGAGAAAGTATGCAGAACAATGTACTCAACAAGCAGCAAAGAACCCATAACACACATTGTACATTCACAACACACACCACATATACAAGCACCAGTAGAACACTCATAAAAAATGACAAAATGTACAACACACAAGGAACCGCTCAATGCACACAACTCACAACCACGCACGTCACACATTGCACGCCACACGGAGAAAATTACACAGAGCAGTGAACTCGACACGCAGTAAAGATCCCACACCACACGTAGTACCTACTCTACACACACAACATGGACAACACACACAAAATAAACAAGGCCCACAGATCACAGTCAACACAAGCCCAAACACACAAGAACACACAGCACACACAGCACAGCCAAACGGAATACACACAGAATCACAACACAAACACCACAAATCATTCACTACCGCATATCAACCACAAATACAGCACACTACACGAAAGAATTCCAGAAAGCACAACACGCACGGATCAAACACGCACAATACACAGTAATAAACACATAACACACAACGCACACAGCAAGACATAAAAAAAAGAAGCAGAAACGACACACAGCACACACAACACAACACACACAAAATGTGCATCACAACAGCGCAGACAACACTCACTACATACAACACTCGCAGAACATACAACACACCGGCCACACACAACACACATGGAGAGCACCAACACAACACATACAACGCACACGAAAAACACCCACAACACGCCAAAGAGTTTACATACAACCTCTCAACACACAAACATCGCCTCACCCTAAACAACAAACCCCACACACACCGAGCACATGACTGCACACAATACCCATGAACCACGGTTCTCAGAGTAAACACAACACACACAGTGAGGGACACTGACCAAGCATGACCACACACAGTACACACATCACAAATTACACTCAATACTCAAACAGCGAACCCCACACACCACCTGTCAAACACAAACCCACGGTAATCACAACCACATGCAGAACCCGCACCACACACAACACATGCGAAATGACATGGAAGAAATACACAAACCACAAAAGAACACCGAATTTATGAAACACATTTCACAGACTGCACACACCACACAAAACACACATAAAACATACAGCACACAGGGCCTCACAGAACGCACAATGCGAAGCACACAACCTACATACAAAGCACGTCAGACAGAGCACACAATTAATATCCCACTCAACACGTAAAGCACACAGAGGACACAACACAAAGCACAATATGCCAAACAGATTAGGATACACCCAACACACATGCAACTGAGAGCACAATACGTTGCACATCACGGAACACACGTGCGGTCCCATCACACACTAAACATGAAACAGAAAACCATTCACAGACCACATAACATTCCCGACCGTGAACACAACATGCTACAAAAAAGTCACCAAACGTACGACACACAAAGACACACTCCAAGCACGCAACACCCAGCGCAGGACCGCCCACAAACACACCAGTCTCACGGCCCTCCACAGAGCAATACACACAGAACATACCCTACAAACAACAAAGTACCCAAACTGCACACCTCACAATCGCAACAGTCACAACACAGAAAGAACACAACACACGGGAAACACACGCTCAGACACATAAACACTGCCATGCACATTAAGCCAGCAGACCACAGACATCAGAGCTAAAAACACACCATAACGCAGTATGCAAAACGCAACACAACACAGAATACACACCCAATCACACAACAAACACCACAACCCATGCCCTACAGTATAAACAAAAGACGAACGACGCACTTCACACATGACACAAAACCCACAAACACAAAGGACCACACAGAAAGACGCACAACGCAAACATCGCACACAACACACACATTAAAAGAAACACATCAACACATTGCCGCAACACACAAAATAATACACAAATTACAGAGCAATACATCACACAACACACAAACATCACACACAATTTATACATCACACCTCATAACACACACAACAACCTGCAGTAACAACACAACACACAGACCGATGCAACCACTACATACCATACATAAAGCCACACGCTCAAGGAATAACCACAATAAACTTAAGTAAACTCCCACAAACACAAAGACAGAGGACACACACAAACTCAGCACGCTAAAAGCACAACAGATGAAACAACATACAGCACAAACATCACAGGACATAAAGGCACACGATTCTCAGACACCACGGTTAGCCATATACACACCACACACACAATGAGGTACACGACACGAGCAAAACCACATACAGATAACACGTGTCCCCTCACACACTTAATCAATCACACACACAGCCTCTCAAACACAGCCAAACACGTATCAGAATCACATATGCATCACACACAGAAAACATACAAAACCACATGAAAGCAAACAACCAAGAATAAAGGCAGATAGCACACTTTTCTAACACTGAACACCCCACTCACAACCGCACGCAGACACCCCACACGCATGTATACACGGGCACCTTTACGCAATGCGCGCACAAACACACACACACACACAACATAAAGTAAAAACACAACAGTCACAGGGCGCACACCAGACACAACAGAGCACATGTTTCTCCTAAAACACACAAGTCACATTTGCAAGAGTACATGCACCACGCACCGTGAGGAACACCAAACACAACCACACACAGGTGACATATCTCACTTCGCAAACATAACAAGCACCCTCACATCACAACTCAAACACAACCATACGCAAATCACAATCACATACGGAAAACACACACAAAACAAATCCCTAGGCAAAACACACACAACCCACAAAGAAGACAAAGAGCGCACATTGCATACACTACACTCTGCAAGCACAACCACGCACAGACACAAAACACGTACATCCTCACGCAGGAGCACAACGCAGAGCACACACACAACACAGAAACACGCGAAACAAGGGTCCCAAGACACAGACCACACACCTCAAGGCACATAACTGCTCACAAAACACACACGGAAAACACTGCACAGACTACGTACTGCACACACCATGAGACATACTGAACAAGCGAAACCGCACAGTCAACACTTCTGATATCACGTGCATAACTCAAACAGCCAAACACACACACAACCTCTCTAACACAACCACACACAAATCACAAACTCCACACATAAGACGGACACAACACATACTAATAATCCACAGACTACTCCCCTATGACGCACTACACACAACACACACAGACACAAGCAGGCAGTATAGAGCACACACAGGTGCACGCAGACAGCTCGAAAAATCACACCCAAAATACACACTCACAGAACACATCAGACGCAACGCAAAACTTACATCACACAGAATGCTCAAAATACAGAGACCACCCAACATCTATCCTGTATGTAACACACAGAAAGCATATAGACAGCGCTCACACAACCCAGAACACAGTACACAACAGAAAGCAGAAAGACCAGACGCAGTACACATGAAACACGACGACGGAAGGCAGACAACAGAAACACAACACACACACAAACACCAACGGATAACTCATAAAAAATGACAAGATATACAACACACAAAGAACCACTCAGTGCACAGAACACACAGCTCACGACCACACCCATGACACATTGCACGCCACACAGAGAAAGTATGCAGAACAATGTACTCAACAAGCAGCAAAGAACCCATAACACACATTGTACATTCACAACACACACCACATATACAAGCACCAGTAGAACACTCATAAAAAATGACAAAATGTACAACACACAAGGAACCGCTCAATGCACACAACTCACAACCACGCACGTCACACATTGCACGCCACACGGAGAAAATTACACAGAGCAGTGAACTCGACACGCAGTAAAGATCCCACACCACACGTAGTACCTACTCTACACACACAACATGGACAACACACACAAAATAAACAAGGCCCACAGATCACAGTCAACACAAGCCCAAACACACAAGAACACACAGCACACACAGCACAGCCAAACGGAATACACACAGAATCACAACACAAACACCACAAATCATTCACTACCGCATATCAACCACAAATACAGCACACTACACGAAAGAATTCCAGAAAGCACAACACGCACGGATCAAACACGCACAATACACAGTAATAAACACATAACACACAACGCACACAGCAAGACATAAAAAAAAGAAGCAGAAACGACACACAGCACACACAACACAACACACACAAAATGTGCATCACAACAGCGCAGACAACACTCACTACATACAACACTCGCAGAACATACAACACACCGGCCACACACAACACACATGGAGAGCACCAACACAACACATACAACGCACACGAAAAACACCCACAACACGCCAAAGAGTTTACATACAACCTCTCAACACACAAACATCGCCTCACCCTAAACAACAAACCCCACACACACCGAGCACATGACTGCACACAATACCCATGAACCACGGTTCTCAGAGTAAACACAACACACACAGTGAGGGACACTGACCAAGCATGACCACACACAGTACACACATCACAAATTACACTCAATACTCAAACAGTGAACCCCACACACCACCTGTCAAACACAAACCCACGGTAATCACAACCACATGCAGAACCCGCACCACACACAACACATGCGAAATGACATGGAAGAAATACACAAACCACAAAAGAACACCGAATTTATGAAACACATTTCACAGACTGCACACACCACACAAAACACACATAAAACATACAGCACACAGGGCCTCACAGAACGCACAATGCGAAGCACACAACCTACATACAAAGCACGTCAGACAGAGCACACAATTAATATCCCACTCAACACGTAAAGCACACAGAGGACACAACACAAAGCACAATATGCCAAACAGATTAGGATACACCCAACACACATGCAACTGAGAGCACAATACGTTGCACATCACGGAACACACGTGCGGTCCCATCACACACTAAACATGAAACAGAAAACCATTCACAGACCACATAACATTCCCGACCGTGAACACAACATGCTACAAAAAAGTCACCAAACGTACGACACACAAAGACACACTCCAAGCACGCAACACCCAGCGCAGGACCGCCCACAAACACACCAGTCTCACGGCCCTCCACAGAGCAATACACACAGAACATACCCTACAAACAACAAAGTACCCAAACTGCACACCTCACAATCGCAACAGTCACAACACAGAAAGAACACAACACACGGGAAACACACGCTCAGACACATAAACACTGCCATGCACATTAAGCCAGCAGACCACAGACATCAGAGCTAAAAACACACCATAACGCAGTATGCAAAACGCAACACAACACAGAATACACACCCAATCACACAACAAACACCACAACCCATGCCCTACAGTATAAACAAAAGACGAACGACGCACTTCACACATGACACAAAACCCACAAACACAAAGGACCACACAGAAAGACGCACAACGCAAACATCGCACACAACACACACATTAAAAGAAACACATCAACACATTGCCGCAACACACAAAATAATACACAAATTACAGAGCAATACATCACACAACACACAAACATCACACACAATTTATACATCACACCTCATAACACACACAACAACCTGCAGTAACAACACAACACACAGACCGATGCAACCACTACATACCATACATAAAGCCACACGCTCAAGGAATAACCACAATAAACTTAAGTAAACTCCCACAAACACAAAGACAGAGGACACACACAAACTCAGCACGCTAAAAGCACAACAGATGAAACAACATACAGCACAAACATCACAGGACATAAAGGCACACGATTCTCAGACACCACGGTTAGCCATATACACACCACACACACAATGAGGTACACGACACGAGCAAAACCACATACAGATAACACGTGTCCCCTCACACACTTAATCAATCACACACACAGCCTCTCAAACACAGCCAAACACGTATCAGAATCACATATGCATCACACACAGAAAACATACAAAACCACATGAAAGCAAACAACCAAGAATAAAGGCAGATAGCACACTTTTCTAACACTGAACACCCCACTCACAACCGCACGCAGACACCCCACACGCATGTATACACGGGCACCTTTACGCAATGCGCGCACAAACACACACACACACACAACATAAAGTAAAAACACAACAGTCACAGGGCGCACACCAGACACAACAGAGCACATGTTTCTCCTAAAACACACAAGTCACATTTGCAAGAGTACATGCACCACGCACCGTGAGGAACACCAAACACAACCACACACAGGTGACATATCTCACTTCGCAAACATAACAAGCACCCTCACATCACAACTCAAACACAACCATACGCAAATCACAATCACATACGGAAAACACACACAAAACAAATCCCTAGGCAAAACACACACAACCCACAAAGAAGACAAAGAGCGCACATTGCATACACTACACTCTGCAAGCACAACCACGCACAGACACAAAACACGTACATCCTCACGCAGGAGCACAACGCAGAGCACACACACAACACAGAAACACGCGAAACAAGGGTCCCAAGACACAGACCACACACCTCAAGGCACATAACTGCTCACAAAACACACACGGAAAACACTGCACAGACTACGTACTGCACACACCATGAGACATACTGAACAAGCGAAACCGCACAGTCAACACTTCTGATATCACGTGCATAACTCAAACAGCCAAACACACACACAACCTCTCTAACACAACCACACACAAATCACAAACTCCACACATAAGACGGACACAACACATACTAATAATCCACAGACTACTCCCCTATGACGCACTACACACAACACACACAGACACAAGCAGGCAGTATAGAGCACACACAGGTGCACGCAGACAGCTCGAAAAATCACACCCAAAATACACACTCACAGAACACATCAGACGCAACGCAAAACTTACATCACACAGAATGCTCAAAATACAGAGACCACCCAACATCTATCCTGTATGTAACACACAGAAAGCATATAGACAGCGCTCATACAACCCAGAACACAGTACACAACAGAAAGCAGAAAGACCAGACGCAGTACACATGAAACACGACGACGGAAGGCAGACAACAGAAACACAACACACACACAAACACCAACGGATAACTCATAAAAAATGACAAGATATACAACACACAAAGAACCACTCAGTGCACAGAACACACAGCTCACGACCACACCCATGACACATTGCACGCCACACAGAGAAAGTATGCAGAACAATGTACTCAACAAGCAGCAAAGAACCCATAACACACATTGTACATTCACAACACACACCACATATACAAGCACCAGTAGAACACTCATAAAAAATGACAAAATGTACAACACACAAGGAACCGCTCAATGCACACAACTCACAACCACGCACGTCACACATTGCACGCCACACGGAGAAAATTACACAGAGCAGTGAACTCGACACGCAGTAAAGATCCCACACCACACGTAGTACCTACTCTACACACACAACATGGACAACACACACAAAATAAACAAGGCCCACAGATCACAGTCAACACAAGCCCAAACACACAAGAACACACAGCACACACAGCACAGCCAAACGGAATACACACAGAATCACAACACAAACACCACAAATCATTCACTACCGCATATCAACCACAAATACAGCACACTACACGAAAGAATTCCAGAAAGCACAACACGCACGGATCAAACACGCACAATACACAGTAATAAACACATAACACACAACGCACACAGCAAGACATAAAAAAAAGAAGCAGAAACGACACACAGCACACACAACACAACACACACAAAATGTGCATCACAACAGCGCAGACAACACTCACTACATACAACACTCGCAGAACATACAACACACCGGCCACACACAACACACATGGAGAGCACCAACACAACACATACAACGCACACGAAAAACACCCACAACACGCCAAAGAGTTTACATACAACCTCTCAACACACAAACATCGCCTCACCCTAAACAACAAACCCCACACACACCGAGCACATGACTGCACACAATACCCATGAACCACGGTTCTCAGAGTAAACACAACACACACAGTGAGGGACACTGACCAAGCATGACCACACACAGTACACACATCACAAATTACACTCAATACTCAAACAGCGAACCCCACACACCACCTGTCAAACACAAACCCACGGTAATCACAACCACATGCAGAACCCGCACCACACACAACACATGCGAAATGACATGGAAGAAATACACAAACCACAAAAGAACACCGAATTTATGAAACACATTTCACAGACTGCACACACCACACAAAACACACATAAAACATACAGCACACAGGGCCTCACAGAACGCACAATGCGAAGCACACAACCTACATACAAAGCACGTCAGACAGAGCACACAATTAATATCCCACTCAACACGTAAAGCACACAGAGGACACAACACAAAGCACAATATGCCAAACAGATTAGGATACACCCAACACACATGCAACTGAGAGCACAATACGTTGCACATCACGGAACACACGTGCGGTCCCATCACACACTAAACATGAAACAGAAAACCATTCACAGACCACATAACATTCCCGACCGTGAACACAACATGCTACAAAAAAGTCACCAAACGTACGACACACAAAGACACACTCCAAGCACGCAACACCCAGCGCAGGACCGCCCACAGACACACCAGTCTCACGGCCCTCCACAGAGCAATACACACAGAACATACCCTACAAACAACAAAGTACCCAAACTGCACACCTCACAATCGCAACAGTCACAACACAGAAAGAACACAACACACGGGAAACACACGCTCAGACACATAAACACTGCCATGCACATTAAGCCAGCAGACCACAGACATCAGAGCTAAAAACACACCATAACGCAGTATGCAAAACGCAACACAACACAGAATACACAACCAATCACACAACAAACACCACAACCCATGCCCTACAGTATAAACAAAAGACGAACGACGCACTTCACACATGACACAAAACCCACAAACACAAAGGACCACACAGAAAGACGCACAACGCAAACATCGCACACAACACACACATTAAAAGAAACACATCAACACATTGCCGCAACACACAAAATAATACACAAATTACAGAGCAATACATCACACAACACACAAACATCACACACAATTTATACATCACACCTCATAACACACACAACAACCTGCAGTAACAACACAACACACAGACCGATGCAACCACTACATACCATACGTAAAGCCACACGCTCAAGGAATAACCACAATAAACTTAAGTAAACTCCCACAAACACAAAGACAGAGGACACACACAAACTCAGCACGCTAAAAGCACAACAGATGAAACAACATACAGCACAAACATCACAGGACATAAAGGCACACGATTCTCAGACACCACGGTTAGCCATATACACACCACACACACAATGAGGTACACGACACGAGCAAAACCACATACAGATAACACGTGTCCCCTCACACACTTAATCAATCACACACACAGCCTCTCAAACACAGCCAAACACGTATCAGAATCACATATGCATCACACACAGAAAACATACAAAACCACATGAAAGCAAACAACCAAGAATAAAGGCAGATAGCACACTATTCTAACACTGAACACCCCACTCACAACCGCACGCAGACACCCCACACGCATGTATACACGGGCACCTTTACGCAATGCGCGCACAAACACACACACACACACAACATAAAGTAAAAACACAACAGTCACAGGGCGCACACCAGACACAACAGAGCACATGTTTCTCCTAAAACACACAAGTCACATTTGCAAGAGTACATGCACCACGCACCGTGAGGAACACCAAACACAACCACACACAGGTGACATATCTCACTTCGCAAACATAACAAGCACCCTCACATCACAACTCAAACACAACCATACGCAAATCACAATCACACACGGAAAACACACACAAAACAAATCCCTAGGCAAAACACACACAACCCACAAAGAAGACAAAGAGCGCACATTGCATACACTACACTCTGCAAGCACAACCACGCACAGACACAAAACACGTACATCCTCACGCAGGAGCACAACGCAGAGCACACACACAACACAGAAACACGCGAAACAAGGGTCCCAAGACACAGACCACACACCTCAAGGCACATAACTGCTCACAAAACACACACGGAAAACACTGCACAGACTACGTACTGCACACACCATGAGACATACTGAACAAGCGAAACCGCACAGTCAACACTTCTGATATCACGTGCATAACTCAAACAGCCAAACACACACACACAACCTCTCTAACACAACCACACACAAATCACAAACTCCACACATAAGACGGACACAACACATACTAATAATCCACAGACTACTCCCCTATGACGCACTACACACAACACACACAGCCACAAGCAGGCAGTATAGAGCACACACAGGTGCACGCAGACAGCTCGAAAAATCACACCCAAAATACACACTCACAGAACACATCAGACGCAACGCAAAACTAACATCACACAGAATGCTCAAAATACAGAGACCACCCAACATCTATCCTGTATGTAACACACAGAAAGCATATAGACAGCGCTCACACAACCCAGAACACAGTACACAACAGAAAGCAGAAAGACCAGACGCAGTACACATGAAACACGACGACGGAAGGCAGACAACAGAAACACAACACACACACAAACACCAACGGATAACTCATAAAAAATGACAAGATATACAACACACAAAGAACCACTCAGTGCACAGAACACACAGCTCACGACCACACCCATGACACATTGCACGCCACACAGAGAAAGTATGCAGAACAATGTACTCAACAAGCAGCAAAGAACCCATAACACACATTGTACATTCACAACACACACCACATATACAAGCACCAGTAGAACACTCATAAAAAATGACAAAATGTACAACACACAAGGAACCGCTCAATGCACACAACTCACAACCACGCACGTCACACATTGCACGCCACACGGAGAAAATTACACAGAGCAGTGAACTCGACACGCAGTAAAGATCCCACACCACACGTAGTACCTACTCTACACACACAACATGGACAACACACACAAAATAAACAAGGCCCACAGATCACAGTCAACACAAGCCCAAACACACAAGAACACACAGCACACACAGCACAGCCAAACGGAATACACACAGAATCACAACACAAACACCACAAATCATTCACTACCGCATATCAACCACAAATACAGCACACTACACGAAAGAATTCCAGAAAGCACAACACGCACGGATCAAACACGCACAATACACAGTAATAAACACATAACACACAACGCACACAGCAAGACATAAAAAAAAGAAGCAGAAACGACACACAGCACACACAACACAACACACACAAAATGTGCATCACAACAGCGCAGACAACACTCACTACATACAACACTCGCAGAACATACAACACACCGGCCACACACAACACACATGGAGAGCACCAACACAACACATACAACGCACACGAAAAACACCCACAACACGCCAAAGAGTTTACATACAACCTCTCAACACACAAACATCGCCTCACCCTAAACAACAAACCCCACACACACCGAGCACATGACTGCACACAATACCCATGAACCACGGTTCTCAGAGTAAACACAACACACACAGTGAGGGACACTGACCAAGCATGACCACACACAGTACACACATCACAAATTACACTCAATACTCAAACAGCGAACCCCACACACCACCTGTCAAACACAAACCCACGGTAATCACAACCACATGCAGAACCCGCACCACACACAACACATGCGAAATGACATGGAAGAAATACACAAACCACAAAAGAACACCGAATTTATGAAACACATTTCACAGACTGCACACACCACACAAAACACACATAAAACATACAGCACACAGGGCCTCACAGAACGCACAATGCGAAGCACACAACCTACATACAAAGCACGTCAGACAGAGCACACAATTAATATCCCACTCAACACGTAAAGCACACAGAGGACACAACACAAAGCACAATATGCCAAACAGATTAGGATACACCCAACACACATGCAACTGAGAGCACAATACGTTGCACATCACGGAACACACGTGCGGTCCCATCACACACTAAACATGAAACAGAAAACCATTCACAGACCACATAACATTCCCGACCGTGAACACAACATGCTACAAAAAAGTCACCAAACGTACGACACACAAAGACACACTCCAAGCACGCAACACCCAGCGCAGGACCGCCCACAGACACACCAGTCTCACGGCCCTCCACAGAGCAATACACACAGAACATACCCTACAAACAACAAAGTACCCAAACTGCACACCTCACAATCGCAACAGTCACAACACAGAAAGAACACAACACACGGGAAACACACGCTCAGACACATAAACACTGCCATGCACATTAAGCCAGCAGACCACAGACATCAGAGCTAAAAACACACCATAACGCAGTATGCAAAACGCAACACAACACAGAATACACAACCAATCACACAACAAACACCACAACCCATGCCCTACAGTATAAACAAAAGACGAACGACGCACTTCACACATGACACAAAACCCACAAACACAAAGGACCACACAGAAAGACGCACAACGCAAACATCGCACACAACACACACATTAAAAGAAACACATCAACACATTGCCGCAACACACAAAATAATACACAAATTACAGAGCAATACATCACACAACACACAAACATCACACACAATTTATACATCACACCTCATAACACACACAACAACCTGCAGTAACAACACAACACACAGACCGATGCAACCACTACATACCATACATAAAGCCACACGCTCAAGGAATAACCACAATAAACTTAAGTAAACTCCCACAAACACAAAGACAGAGGACACACACAAACTCAGCACGCTAAAAGCACAACAGATGAAACAACATACAGCACAAACATCACAGGACATAAAGGCACACGATTCTCAGACACCACGGTTAGCCATATACACACCACACACACAATGAGGTACACGACACGAGCAAAACCACATACAGATAACACGTGTCCCCTCACACACTTAATCAATCACACACACAGCCTCTCAAACACAGCCAAACACGTATCAGAATCACATATGCATCACACACAGAAAACATACAAAACCACATGAAAGCAAACAACCAAGAATAAAGGCAGATAGCACACTATTCTAACACTGAACACCCCACTCACAACCGCACGCAGACACCCCACACGCATGTATACACGGGCACCTTTACGCAATGCGCGCACAAACACACACACACACACAACATAAAGTAAAAACACAACAGTCACAGGGCGCACACCAGACACAACAGAGCACATGTTTCTCCTAAAACACACAAGTCACATTTGCAAGAGTACATGCACCACGCACCGTGAGGAACACCAAACACAACCACACACAGGTGACATATCTCACTTCGCAAACATAACAAGCACCCTCACATCACAACTCAAACACAACCATACGCAAATCACAATCACACACGGAAAACACACACAAAACAAATCCCTAGGCAAAACACACACAACCCACAAAGAAGACAAAGAGCGCACATTGCATACACTACACTCTGCAAGCACAACCACGCACAGACACAAAACACGTACATCCTCACGCAGGAGCACAACGCAGAGCACACACACAACACAGAAACACGCGAAACAAGGGTCCCAAGACACAGACCACACACCTCAAGGCACATAACTGCTCACAAAACACACACGGAAAACACTGCACAGACTACGTACTGCACACACCATGAGACATACTGAACAAGCGAAACCGCACAGTCAACACTTCTGATATCACGTGCATAACTCAAACAGCCAAACACACACACACAACCTCTCTAACACAACCACACACAAATCACAAACTCCACACATAAGACGGACACAACACATACTAATAATCCACAGACTACTCCCCTATGACGCACTACACACAACACACACAGCCACAAGCAGGCAGTATAGAGCACACACAGGTGCACGCAGACAGCTCGAAAAATCACACCCAAAATACACACTCACAGAACACATCAGACGCAACGCAAAACTAACATCACACAGAATGCTCAAAATACAGAGACCACCCAACATCTATCCTGTATGTAACACACAGAAAGCATATAGACAGCGCTCACACAACCCAGAACACAGTACACAACAGAAAGCAGAAAGACCAGACGCAGTACACATGAAACACGACGACGGAAGGCAGACAACAGAAACACAACACACACACAAACACCAACGGATAACTCATAAAAAATGACAAGATATACAACACACAAAGAACCACTCAGTGCACAGAACACACAGCTCACGACCACACCCATGACACATTGCACGCCACACAGAGAAAGTATGCAGAACAATGTACTCAACAAGCAGCAAAGAACCCATAACACACATTGTACATTCACAACACACACCACATATACAAGCACCAGTAGAACACTCATAAAAAATGACAAAATGTACAACACACAAGGAACCGCTCAATGCACACAACTCACAACCACGCACGTCACACATTGCACGCCACACGGAGAAAATTACACAGAGCAGTGAACTCGACACGCAGTAAAGATCCCACACCACACGTAGTACCTACTCTACACACACAACATGGACAACACACACAAAATAAACAAGGCCCACAGATCACAGTCAACACAAGCCCAAACACACAAGAACACACAGCACACACAGCACAGCCAAACGGAATACACACAGAATCACAACACAAACACCACAAATCATTCACTACCGCATATCAACCACAAATACAGCACACTACACGAAAGAATTCCAGAAAGCACAACACGCACGGATCAAACACGCACAATACACAGTAATAAACACATAACACACAACGCACACAGCAAGACATAAAAAAAAGAAGCAGAAACGACACACAGCACACACAACACAACACACACAAAATGTGCATCACAACAGCGCAGACAACACTCACTACATACAACACTCGCAGAACATACAACACACCGGCCACACACAACACACATGGAGAGCACCAACACAACACATACAACGCACACGAAAAACACCCACAACACGCCAAAGAGTTTACATACAACCTCTCAACACACAAACATCGCCTCACCCTAAACAACAAACCCCACACACACCGAGCACATGACTGCACACAATACCCATGAACCACGGTTCTCAGAGTAAACACAACACACACAGTGAGGGACACTGACCAAGCATGACCACACACAGTACACACATCACAAATTACACTCAATACTCAAACAGCGAACCCCACACACCACCTGTCAAACACAAACCCACGGTAATCACAACCACATGCAGAACCCGCACCACACACAACACATGCGAAATGACATGGAAGAAATACACAAACCACAAAAGAACACCGAATTTATGAAACACATTTCACAGACTGCACACACCACACAAAACACACATAAAACATACAGCACACAGGGCCTCACAGAACGCACAATGCGAAGCACACAACCTACATACAAAGCACGTCAGACAGAGCACACAATTAATATCCCACTCAACACGTAAAGCACACAGAGGACACAACACAAAGCACAATATGCCAAACAGATTAGGATACACCCAACACACATGCAACTGAGAGCACAATACGTTGCACATCACGGAACACACGTGCGGTCCCATCACACACTAAACATGAAACAGAAAACCATTCACAGACCACATAACATTCCCGACCGTGAACACAACATGCTACAAAAAAGTCACCAAACGTACGACACACAAAGACACACTCCAAGCACGCAACACCCAGCGCAGGACCGCCCACAGACACACCAGTCTCACGGCCCTCCACAGAGCAATACACACAGAACATACCCTACAAACAACAAAGTACCCAAACTGCACACCTCACAATCGCAACAGTCACAACACAGAAAGAACACAACACACGGGAAACACACGCTCAGACACATAAACACTGCCATGCACATTAAGCCAGCAGACCACAGACATCAGAGCTAAAAACACACCATAACGCAGTATGCAAAACGCAACACAACACAGAATACACACCCAATCACACAACAAACACCACAACCCATGCCCTACAGTATAAACAAAAGACGAACGACGCACTTCACACATGACACAAAACCCACAAACACAAAGGACCACACAGAAAGACGCACAACGCAAACATCGCACACAACACACACATTAAAAGAAACACATCAACACATTGCCGCAACACACAAAATAATACACAAATTACAGAGCAATACATCACACAACACACAAACATCACACACAATTTGTACATCACACCTCATAACACACACAACAACCTGCAGTAACAACACAACACACAGACCGATGCAACCACTACATACCATACATAAAGCCACACGCTCAAGGAATAACCACAATAAACTTAAGTAAACTCCCACAAACACAAAGACAGAGGACACACACAAACTCAGCACGCTAAAAGCACAACAGATGAAACAACATAAGGCACAAACATCACAGGACATAAAGGCACACGATTCTCAGACACCACGGTTAGCCATATACACACCACACACACAATGAGGTACACGACACGAGCAAAACCACATACAGATAACACGTGTCCCCTCACACACTTAATCAATCACACACACAGCCTCTCAAACACAGCCAAACACGTATCAGAATCACATATGCATCACACACAGAAAACATACAAAACCACATGAAAGCAAACAACCAAGAATAAAGGCCGATAGCACACTTTTCTAACACTGAACACCCCACTCACAACCGCACGCAGACACCCCACACGCATGTATACACGGGCACCTTTACGCAATGCGCGCACAAACACACACACACACACAACATAAAGTAAAAACACAACAGTCACAGGGCGCACACCAGACACAACAGAGCACATGTTTCTCCTAAAACACACAAGTCACATTTGCAAGAGTACATGCACCACGCACCGTGAGGAACACCAAACACAACCACACACAGGTGACATATCTCACTTCGCAAACATAACAAGCACCCTCACATCACAACTCAAACACAACCATACGCAAATCACAATCACATACGGAAAACACACACAAAACAAATCCCTAGGCAAAACACACACAACCCACAAAGAAGACAAAGAGCGCACATTGCATACACTACACTCTGCAAGCACAACCACGCACAGACACAAAACACGTACATCCTCACGCAGGAGCACAACGCAGAGCACACACACAACACAGAAACACGCGAAACAAGGGTCCCAAGACACAGACCACACACCTCAAGGCACATAACTGCTCACAAAACACACACGGAAAACACTGCACAGACTACGTACTGCACACACCATGAGACATACTGAACAAGCGAAACCGCACAGTCAACACTTCTGATATCACGTGCATAACTCAAACAGCCAAACACACACACACAACCTCTCTAACACAACCACACACAAATCACAAACTCCACACATAAGACGGACACAACACATACTAATAATCCACAGACTACTCCCCTATGACGCACTACACACAACACACACAGCCACAAGCAGGCAGTATAGAGCACACACAGGTGCACGCAGACAGCTCGAAAAATCACACCCAAAATACACACTCACAGAACACATCAGACGCAACGCAAAACTAACATCACACAGAATGCTCAAAATACAGAGACCACCCAACATCTATCCTGTATGTAACACACAGAAAGCATATAGACAGCGCTCACACAACCCAGAACACAGTACACAACAGAAAGCAGAAAGACCAGACGCAGTACACATGAAACACGACGACGGAAGGCAGACAACAGAAACACAACACACACACAAACACCAACGGATAACTCATAAAAAATGACAAGATATACAACACACAAAGAACCACTCAGTGCACAGAACACACAGCTCACGACCACACCCATGACACATTGCACGCCACACAGAGAAAGTATGCAGAACAATGTACTCAACAAGCAGCAAAGAACCCATAACACACATTGTACATTCACAACACACACCACATATACAAGCACCAGTAGAACACTCATAAAAAATGACAAAATGTACAACACACAAGGAACCGCTCAATGCACACAACTCACAACCACGCACGTCACACATTGCACGCCACACGGAGAAAATTACACAGAGCAGTGAACTCGACACGCAGTAAAGATCCCACACCACACGTAGTACCTACTCTACACACACAACATGGACAACACACACAAAATAAACAAGGCCCACAGATCACAGTCAACACAAGCCCAAACACACAAGAACACACAGCACACACAGCACAGCCAAACGGAATACACACAGAATCACAACACAAACACCACAAATCATTCACTACCGCATATCAACCACAAATACAGCACACTACACGAAAGAATTCCAGAAAGCACAACACGCACGGATCAAACACGCACAATACACAGTAATAAACACATAACACACAACGCACACAGCAAGACATAAAAAAAAGAAGCAGAAACGACACACAGCACACACAACACAACACACACAAAATGTGCATCACAACAGCGCAGACAACACTCACTACATACAACACTCGCAGAACATACAACACACCGGCCACACACAACACACATGGAGAGCACCAACACAACACATACAACGCACACGAAAAACACCCACAACACGCCAAAGAGTTTACATACAACCTCTCAACACACAAACATCGCCTCACCCTAAACAACAAACCCCACACACACCGAGCACATGACTGCACACAATACCCATGAACCACGGTTCTCAGAGTAAACACAACACACACAGTGAGGGACACTGACCAAGCATGACCACACACAGTACACACATCACAAATTACACTCAATACTCAAACAGCGAACCCCACACACCACCTGTCAAACACAAACCCACGGTAATCACAACCACATGCAGAACCCGCACCACACACAACACATGCGAAATGACATGGAAGAAATACACAAACCACAAAAGAACACCGAATTTATGAAACACATTTCACAGACTGCACACACCACACAAAACACACATGAAACATACAGCACACAGGGCCTCACAGAACGCACAATGCGAAGCACACAACCTACATACAAAGCACGTCAGACGGAGCACACAATTAATATCCCACTCAACACGTAAAGCACACAGAGGACACAACACAAAGCACAATATGCCAAACAGATTAGGATACACCCAACACACATGCAACTGAGAGCACAATACGTTGCACATCACGGAACACACGTGCGGTCCCATCACACACTAAACATGAAACAGAAAACCATTCACAGACCACATAACATTCCCGACCGTGAACACAACATGCTACAAAAAAGTCACCAAACGTACGACACACAAAGACACACTCCAAGCACGCAACACCCAGCGCAGGACCGCCCACAAACACACCAGTCTCACAGCCCTCCACAGAGCAATACACACAGAACATACCCTACAAACAACAAAGTACCCAAACTGCACACCTCACAATCGCAACAGTCACAACACAGAAAGAACACAACACACGGGAAACACACGCTCAGACACATAAACACTGCCATGCACATTAAGCCAGCAGACCACAGACATCAGAGCTAAAAACACACCATAACGCAGTATGCAAAACGCAACACAACACAGAATACACACCCAATCACACAACAAACACCACAACCCATGCCCTACAGTATAAACAAAAGACGAACGACGCACTTCACACATGACACAAAACCCACAAACACAAAGGACCACACAGAAAGACGCACAACGCAAACATCGCACACAACACACACATTAAAAGAAACACATCAACACATTGCCGCAACACACAAAATAATACACAAATTACAGAGCAATACATCACACAACACACAAACATCACACACAATTTATACATCACACCTCATAACACACACAACAACCTGCAGTAACAACACAACACACAGACCGATGCAACCACTACATACCATACGTAAAGCCACACGCTCAAGGAATAACCACAATAAACTTAAGTAAACTCCCACAAACACAAAGACAGAGGACACACACAAACTCAGCACGCTAAAAGCACAACAGATGAAACAACATACAGCACAAACATCACAGGACATAAAGGCACACGATTCTCAGACACCACGGTTAGCCATATACACACCACACACACAATGAGGTACACGACACGAGCAAAACCACATACAGATAACACGTGTCCCCTCACACACTTAATCAATCACACACACAGCCTCTCAAACACAGCCAAACACGTATCAGAATCACATATGCATCACACACAGAAAACATACAAAACCACATGAAAGCAAACAACCAAGAATAAAGGCAGATAGCACACTTTTCTAACACTGAACACCCCACTCACAACCGCACGCAGACACCCCACACGCATGTATACACGGGCACCTTTACGCAATGCGCGCACAAACACACACACACACACAACATAAAGTAAAAACACAACAGTCACAGGGCGCACACCAGACACAACAGAGCACATGTTTCTCCTAAAACACACAAGTCACATTTGCAAGAGTACATGCACCACGCACCGTGAGGAACACCAAACACAACCACACACAGGTGACATATCTCACTTCGCAAACATAACAAGCACCCTCACATCACAACTCAAACACAACCATACGCAAATCACAATCACATACGGAAAACACACACAAAACAAATCCCTAGGCAAAACACACACAACCCACAAAGAAGACAAAGAGCGCACATTGCATACACTACACTCTGCAAGCACAACCACGCACAGACACAAAACACGTACATCCTCACGCAGGAGCACAACGCAGAGCACACACACAACACAGAAACATGCGAAACAAGGGTCCCAAGACACAGACCACACACCTCAAGGCACATAACTGCTCACAAAACACACACGGAAAACACTGCACAGACTACGTACTGCACACACCATGAGACATACTGAACAAGCGAAACCGCACAGTCAACACTTCTGATATCACGTGCATAACTCAAACAGCCAAACACACACACACAACCTCTCTAACACAACCACACACAAATCACAAACTCCACACATAAGACGGACACAACACATACTAATAATCCACAGACTACTCCCCTATGACGCACTACACACAACACACACAGCCACAAGCAGGCAGTATAGAGCACACACAGGTGCACGCAGACAGCTCGAAAAATCACACCCAAAATACACACTCACAGAACACATCAGACGCAACGCAAAACTAACATCACACAGAATGCTCAAAATACAGAGACCACCCAACATCTATCCTGTATGTAACACACAGAAAGCATATAGACAGCGCTCACACAACCCAGAACACAGTACACAACAGAAAGCAGAAAGACCAGACGCAGTACACATGAAACACGACGACGGAAGGCAGACAACAGAAACACAACACACACACAAACACCAACGGATAACTCATAAAAAATGACAAGATATACAACACACAAAGAACCACTCAGTGCACAGAACACACAGCTCACGACCACACCCATGACACATTGCACGCCACACAGAGAAAGTATGCAGAACAATGTACTCAACAAGCAGCAAAGAACCCATAACACACATTGTACATTCACAACACACACCACATATACAAGCACCAGTAGAACACTCATAAAAAATGACAAAATGTACAACACACAAGGAACCGCTCAATGCACACAACTCACAACCACGCACGTCACACATTGCACGCCACACGGAGAAAATTACACAGAGCAGTGAACTCGACACGCAGTAAAGATCCCACACCACACGTAGTACCTACTCTACACACACAACATGGACAACACACACAAAATAAACAAGGCCCACAGATCACAGTCAACACAAGCCCAAACACACAAGAACACACAGCACACACAGCACAGCCAAACGGAATACACACAGAATCACAACACAAACACCACAAATCATTCACAAATACAGCACACTACACGAAAGAATTCCAGAAAGCACAACACGCACGGATCAAACACGCACAATACACAGTAATAAACACATAACACACAACGCACACAGCAAGACATAAAAAAAAGAAGCAGAAACGACACACAGCACACACAACACAACACACACAAAATGTGCATCACAACAGCGCAGACAACACTCACTACATACAACACTCGCAGAACATACAACACACCGGCCACACACAACACACATGGAGAGCACCAACACAACACATACAACGCACACGAAAAACACCCACAACAAGCCAAAGAGTTTACATACAACCTCTCAACACACAAACATCGCCTCACCCTAAACAACAAACCCCACACACACCGAGCACATGACTGCACACAATACCCATGAACCACGGTTCTCAGAGTAAACACAACACACACAGTGAGGGACACTGACCAAGCATGACCACACACAGTACACACATCACAAATTACACTCAATACTCAAACAGCGAACCCCACACACCACCTGTCAAACACAAACCCACGGTAATCACAACCACATGCAGAACCCGCACCACACACAACACATGCGAAATGACATGGAAGAAATACACAAACCACAAAAGAACACCGAATTTATGAAACACATTTCACAGACTGCACACACCACACAAAACACACATAAAACATACAGCACACAGGGCCTCACAGAACGCACAATGCGAAGCACACAACCTACATACAAAGCACGTCAGACAGAGCACACAATTAATATCCCACTCAACACGTAAAGCACACAGAGGACACAACACAAAGCACAATATGCCAAACAGATTAGGATACACCCAACACACATGCAACTGAGAGCACAATACGTTGCACATCACGGAACACACGTGCGGTCCCATCACACACTAAACATGAAACAGAAAACCATTCACAGACCACATAACATTCCCGACCATGAACACAACACGCTACAAAAAAGACGCCAAACGTACGACACACAAAGACACACTCCAAGCACGCAACACACAGCGCAGGACCGCCCACAAACACACCAGTCTCACAGCCCTCCACAGAGCAATACACACAGAACATACCCTACAAACAACAAAGTACCCAAACTGCACACCTCACAATCGCAACAGTCACAACACAGAAAGAACACAACAAACGGGAAACACACGCTCAGACACATAAACACTGCCATGCACATTAAGCCAGCAGACCACAGACATCAGAGCTAAAAACACACCATAACGCAGTATGCAAAACGCAACATAACACAGAATACACACCCAATCACACAACAAACACCACAACCCATGCCCTACAGTATAAACAAAAGACGAACGACGCACTTCACACATGACACAAAACCCACAAACACAAAGGACCACACAGAAAGACGCACAACGCAAACATCGCACACAACACACACATTAAAAGAAACACATCAACACATTGCCGCAACACACAAAATAATACACAAATTACAGAGCAATACATCACACAACACACAAACATCACACACAATTTATACATCACACCTCATAACACACACAACAACCTGCACTAACAACACAACACACAGACCGATGCAACCACTACATACCATACATAAAGCCACACGCTCAAGGAATAACCACAATAAACTTAAGTAAACTCCCACAAACACAAAGACAGAGGACACACACAAACTCAGCACGCTGAAAGCACAACAGATGAAACAACATACAGCACAAACATCACAGGACATAAAGGCACACGATTCTCAGACACCACGGTTAGCCATATACACACCACACACACAATGAGGTACACGACACGAGCAAAACCACATACAGATAACACGTGTCCCCTCACACACTTAATCAATCACACACACAGCCTCTCAAACACAGCCAAACACGTATCAGAATCACATATGCATCACACACAGAAAACATACAAAACCACATGAAAGCAAACAACCAAGAATAAAGGCAGATAGCACACTTTTCTAACACTGAACACCCCACTCACAACCGCACGCAGACACCCCACACGCATGTATACACGGGCACCTTTACGCAATGCGCGCACAAACACACACACACACACAACATAAAGTAAAAACACAACAGTCACAGGGCGCACACCAGACACAACAGAGCACATGTTTCTCCTAAAACACACAAGTCACATTTGCAAGAGTACATGCACCACGCACCGTGAGGAACACCAAACACAACCACACACAGGTGACATATCTCACTTCGCAAACATAACAAGCACCCTCACATCACAACTCAAACACAACCATACGCAAATCACAATCACATACGGAAAACACACACAAAACAAATCCCTAGGCAAAACACACACAACCCACAAAGAAGACAAAGAGCGCACATTGCATACACTACACTCTGCAAGCACAACCACGCACAGACACAAAACACGTACATCCTCACGCAGGAGCACAACGCAGAGCACACACACAACACAGAAACACGCGAAACAAGGGTCCCAAGACACAGACCACACACCTCAAGGCACATAACTGCTCACAAAACACACACGGAAAACACTGCACAGACTACGTACTGCACACACCATGAGACATACTGAACAAGCGAAACCGCACAGTCAACACTTCTGATATCACGTGCATAACTCAAACAGCCAAACACACACACACAACCTCTCTAACACAACCACACACAAATCACAAACTCCACACATAAGACGGACACAACACATACTAATAATCCACAGACTACTCCCCTATGACGCACTACACACAACACACACAGACACAAGCAGGCAGTATAGAGCACACACAGGTGCACGCAGACAGCTCGAAAAATCACACCCAAAATACACACTCACAGAACACATCAGACGCAACGCAAAACTAACATCACACAGAATGCTCAAAATACAGAGACCACCCAACATCTATCCTGTATGTAACACACAGAAAGCATATAGACAGCGCTCACACAACCCAGAACACAGTACACAACAGAAAGCAGAAAGACCAGACGCAGTACACATGAAACACGACGACGGAAGGCAGACAACAGAAACACAACACACACACAAACACCAACGGATAACTCATAAAAAATGACAAGATATACAACACACAAAGAACCACTCAGTGCACAGAACACACAGCTCACGACCACACCCATGACACATTGCACGCCACACAGAGAAAGTATGCAGAACAATGTACTCAACAAGCAGCAAAGAACCCATAACACACATTGTACATTCACAACACACACCACATATACAAGCACCAGTAGAACACTCATAAAAAATGACAAAATGTACAACACACAAGGAACCGCTCAATGCACACAACTCACAACCACGCACGTCACACATTGCACGCCACACGGAGAAAATTACACAGAGCAGTGAACTCGACACGCAGTAAAGATCCCACACCACACGTAGTACCTACTCTACACACACAACATGGACAACACACACAAAATAAACAAGGCCCACAGATCACAGTCAACACAAGCCCAAACACACAAGAACACACAGCACACACAGCACAGCCAAACGGAATACACACAGAATCACAACACAAACACCACAAATCATTCACTACCGCATATCAACCACAAATACAGCACACTACACGAAAGAATTCCAGAAAGCACAACACGCACGGATCAAACACGCACAATACACAGTAATAAACACATAACACACAACGCACACAGCAAGACATAAAAAAAAGAAGCAGAAACGACACACAGCACACACAACACAACACACACAAAATGTGCATCACAACAGCGCAGACAACACTCACTACATACAACACTCGCAGAACATACAACACACCGGCCACACACAACACACATGGAGAGCACCAACACAACACATACAACGCACACGAAAAACACCCACAACACGCCAAAGAGTTTACATACAACCTCTCAACACACAAACATCGCCTCACCCTAAACAACAAACCCCACACACACCGAGCACATGACTGCACACAATACCCATGAACCACGGTTCTCAGAGTAAACACAACACACACAGTGAGGGACACTGACCAAGCATGACCACACACAGTACACACATCACAAATTACACTCAATACTCAAACAGCGAACCCCACACACCACCTGTCAAACACAAACCCACGGTAATCACAACCACATGCAGAACCCGCACCACACACAACACATGCGAAATGACATGGAAGAAATACACAAACCACAAAAGAACACCGAATTTATGAAACACATTTCACAGACTGCACACACCACACAAAACACACATGAAACATACAGCACACAGGGCCTCACAGAACGCACAATGCGAAGCACACAACCTACATACAAAGCACGTCAGACAGAGCACACAATTAATATCCCACTCAACACGTAAAGCACACAGAGGACACAACACAAAGCACAATATGCCAAACAGATTAGGATACACCCAACACACATGCAACTGAGAGCACAATACGTTGCACATCACGGAACACACGTGCGGTCCCATCACACACTAAACATGAAACAGAAAACCATTCACAGACCACATAACATTCCCGACCGTGAACACAACATGCTACAAAAAAGTCACCAAACGTACGACACACAAAGACACACTCCAAGCACGCAACACCCAGCGCAGGACCGCCCACAAACACACCAGTCTCACAGCCCTCCACAGAGCAATACACACAGAACATACCCTACAAACAACAAAGTACCCAAACTGCACACCTCACAATCGCAACAGTCACAACACAGAAAGAACACAACACACGGGAAACACACGCTCAGACACATAAACACTGCCATGCACATTAAGCCAGCAGACCACAGACATCAGAGCTAAAAACACACCATAACGCAGTATGCAAAACGCAACACAACACAGAATACACACCCAATCACACAACAAACACCACAACCCTTGCCCTACAGTATAAACAAAAGACGAACGACGCACTTCACACATGACACAAAACCCACAAACACAAAGGACCACACAGAAAGACGCACAACGCAAACATCGCACACAACACACACATTAAAAGAAACACATCAACACATTGCCGCAACACACAAAATAATACACAAATTACAGAGCAATACATCACACAACACACAAACATCACACACAATTTATACATCACACCTCATAACACACACAACAACCTGCAGTAACAACACAACACACAGACCGATGCAACCACTACATACCATACGTAAAGCCACACGCTCAAGGAATAACCACAATAAACTTAAGTAAACTCCCACAAACACAAAGACAGAGGACACACACAAACTCAGCACGCTGAAAGCACAACAGATGAAACAACATACAGCACAAACATCACAGGACATAAAGGCACACGATTCTCAGACACCACGGTTAGCCATATACACACCACACACACAATGAGGTACACGACACGAGCAAAACCACATACAGATAACACGTGTCCCCTCACACACTTAATCAATCACACACACAGCCTCTCAAACACAGCCAAACACGTATCAGAATCACATATGCATCACACACAGAAAACATACAAAACCACATGAAAGCAAACAACCAAGAATAAAGGCAGATAGCACACTTTTCTAACACTGAACACCCCACTCACAACCGCACGCAGACACCCCACACGCATGTATACACGGGCACCTTTACGCAATGCGCGCACAAACACACACACACACACAACATAAAGTAAAAACACAACAGTCACAGGGCGCACACCAGACACAACAGAGCACATGTTTCTCCTAAAACACACAAGTCACATTTGCAAGAGTACATGCACCACGCACCGTGAGGAACACCAAACACAACCACACACAGGTGACATATCTCACTTCGCAAACATAACAAGCACCCTCACATCACAACTCAAACACAACCATACGCAAATCACAATCACATACGGAAAACACACACAAAACAAATCCCTAGGCAAAACACACACAACCCACAAAGAAGACAAAGAGCGCACATTGCATACACTACACTCTGCAAGCACAACCACGCACAGACACAAAACACGTACATCCTCACGCAGGAGCACAACGCAGAGCACACACACAACACAGAAACACGCGAAACAAGGGTCCCAAGACACAGACCACACACCTCAAGGCACATAACTGCTCACAAAACACACACGGAAAACACTGCACAGACTACGTACTGCACACACCATGAGACATACTGAACAAGCGAAACCGCACAGTCAACACTTCTGATATCACGTGCATAACTCAAACAGCCAAACACACACACACAACCTCTCTAACACAACCACACACAAATCACAAACTCCACACATAAGACGGACACAACACATACTAATAATCCACAGACTACTCCCCTATGACGCACTACACACAACACACACAGACACAAGCAGGCAGTATAGAGCACACACAGGTGCACGCAGACAGCTCGAAAAATCACACCCAAAATACACACTCACAGAACACATCAGACGCAACGCAAAACTAACATCACACAGAATGCTCAAAATACAGAGACCACCCAACATCTATCCTGTATGTAACACACAGAAAGCATATAGACAGCGCTCACACAACCCAGAACACAGTACACAACAGAAAGCAGAAAGACCAGACGCAGTACACATGAAACACGACGACGGAAGGCAGACAACAGAAACACAACACACACACAAACACCAACGGATAACTCATAAAAAATGACAAGATATACAACACACAAAGAACCACTCAGTGCACAGAACACACAGCTCACGACCACACCCATGACACATTGCACGCCACACAGAGAAAGTATGCAGAACAATGTACTCAACAAGCAGCAAAGAACCCATAACACACATTGTACATTCACAACACACACCACATATACAAGCACCAGTAGAACACTCATAAAAAATGACAAAATGTACAACACACAAGGAACCGCTCAATGCACACAACTCACAACCACGCACGTCACACATTGCACGCCACACGGAGAAAATTACACAGAGCAGTGAACTCGACACGCAGTAAAGATCCCACACCACACGTAGTACCTACTCTACACACACAACATGGACAACACACACAAAATAAACAAGGCCCACAGATCACAGTCAACACAAGCCCAAACACACAAGAACACACAGCACACACAGCACAGCCAAACGGAATACACACAGAATCACAACACAAACACCACAAATCATTCACTACCGCATATCAACCACAAATACAGCACACTACACGAAAGAATTCCAGAAAGCACAACACGCACGGATCAAACACGCACAATACACAGTAATAAACACATAACACACAACGCACACAGCAAGACATAAAAAAAAGAAGCAGAAACGACACACAGCACACACAACACAACACACACAAAATGTGCATCACAACAGCGCAGACAACACTCACTACATACAACACTCGCAGAACATACAACACACCGGCCACACACAACACACATGGAGAGCACCAACACAACACATACAACGCACACGAAAAACACCCACAACACGCCAAAGAGTTTACATACAACCTCTCAACACACAAACATCGCCTCACCCTAAACAACAAACCCCACACACACCGAGCACATGACTGCACACAATACCCATGAACCACGGTTCTCAGAGTAAACACAACACACACAGTGAGGGACACTGACCAAGCATGACCACACACAGTACACACATCACAAATTACACTCAATACTCAAACAGCGAACCCCACACACCACCTGTCAAACACAAACCCACGGTAATCACAACCACATGCAGAACCCGCACCACACACAACACATGCGAAATGACATGGAAGAAATACACAAACCACAAAAGAACACCGAATTTATGAAACACATTTCACAGACTGCACACACCACACAAAACACACATGAAACATACAGCACACAGGGCCTCACAGAACGCACAATGCGAAGCACACAACCTACATACAAAGCACGTCAGACAGAGCACACAATTAATATCCCACTCAACACGTAAAGCACACAGAGGACACAACACAAAGCACAATATGCCAAACAGATTAGGATACACCCAACACACATGCAACTGAGAGCACAATACGTTGCACATCACGGAACACACGTGCGGTCCCATCACACACTAAACATGAAACAGAAAACCATTCACAGACCACATAACATTCCCGACCGTGAACACAACATGCTACAAAAAAGTCACCAAACGTACGACACACAAAGACACACTCCAAGCACGCAACACCCAGCGCAGGACCGCCCACAAACACACCAGTCTCACAGCCCTCCACAGAGCAATACACACAGAACATACCCTACAAACAACAAAGTACCCAAACTGCACACCTCACAATCGCAACAGTCACAACACAGAAAGAACACAACACACGGGAAACACACGCTCAGACACATAAACACTGCCATGCACATTAAGCCAGCAGACCACAGACATCAGAGCTAAAAACACACCATAACGCAGTATGCAAAACGCAACACAACACAGAATACACACCCAATCACACAACAAACACCACAACCCTTGCCCTACAGTATAAACAAAAGACGAACGACGCACTTCACACATGACACAAAACCCACAAACACAAAGGACCACACAGAAAGACGCACAACGCAAACATCGCACACAACACACACATTAAAAGAAACACATCAACACATTGCCGCAACACACAAAATAATACACAAATTACAGAGCAATACATCACACAACACACAAACATCACACACAATTTATACATCACACCTCATAACACACACAACAACCTGCAGTAACAACACAACACACAGACCGATGCAACCACTACATACCATACGTAAAGCCACACGCTCAAGGAATAACCACAATAAACTTAAGTAAACTCCCACAAACACAAAGACAGAGGACACACACAAACTCAGCACGCTGAAAGCACAACAGATGAAACAACATACAGCACAAACATCACAGGACATAAAGGCACACGATTCTCAGACACCACGGTTAGCCATATACACACCACACACACAATGAGGTACACGACACGAGCAAAACCACATACAGATAACACGTGTCCCCTCACACACTTAATCAATCACACACACAGCCTCTCAAACACAGCCAAACACGTATCAGAATCACATATGCATCACACACAGAAAACATACAAAACCACATGAAAGCAAACAACCAAGAATAAAGGCAGATAGCACACTTTTCTAACACTGAACACCCCACTCACAACCGCACGCAGACACCCCACACGCATGTATACACGGGCACCTTTACGCAATGCGCGCACAAACACACACACACACACAACATAAAGTAAAAACACAACAGTCACAGGGCGCACACCAGACACAACAGAGCACATGTTTCTCCTAAAACACACAAGTCACATTTGCAAGAGTACATGCACCACGCACCGTGAGGCACACCAAACACAACCACACACAGGTGACATATCTCACTTCGCAAACATAACAAGCACCCTCACATCACAACTCAAACACAACCATACGCAAATCACAATCACATACGGAAAACACACACAAAACAAATCCCTAGGCAAAACACACACAACCCACAAAGAAGACAAAGAGCGCACATTGCATACACTACACTCTGCAAGCACAACCACGCACAGACACAAAACACGTACATCCTCACGCAGGAGCACAACGCAGAGCACACACACAACACAGAAACACGCGAAACAAGGGTCCCAAGACACAGACCACACACCTCAAGGCACATAACTGCTCAATAAACACACACGGAAAACACTGCACAGACTACGTACTGCACACACCATGAGACATACTGAACAAGCGAAACCGCACAGTCAACACTTCTGATATCACGTGCATAACTCAAACAGCCAAACACACACACACAACCTCTCTAACACAACCACACACAAATCACAAACTCCACACATAAGACGGACACAACACATACTAATAATCCACAGACTACTCCCCTATGACGCACTACACACAACACACACAGCCACAAGCAGGCAGTATAGAGCACACACAGGTGCACGCAGACAGCTCGAAAAATCACACCCAAAATACACACTCACAGAACACATCAGACGCAACGCAAAACTAACATCACACAGAATGCTCAAAATACAGAGACCACCCAACATCTATCCTGTATGTAACACACAGAAAGCATATAGACAGCGCTCACACAACCCAGAACACAGTACACAACAGAAAGCAGAAAGACCAGACGCAGTACACATGAAACACGACGACGGAAGGCAGACAACAGAAACACAACACACACACAAACACCAACGGATAACTCATAAAAAATGACAAGATATACAACACACAAAGAACCACTCAGTGCACAGAACACACAGCTCACGACCACACCCATGACACATTGCACGCCACACAGAGAAAGTATGCAGAACAATGTACTCAACAAGCAGCAAAGAACCCATAACACACATTGTACATTCACAACACACACCACATATACAAGCACCAGTAGAACACTCATAAAAAATGACAAAATGTACAACACACAAGGAACCGCTCAATGCACACAACTCACAACCACGCACGTCACACATTGCACGCCACACGGAGAAAATTACACAGAGCAGTGAACTCGACACGCAGTAAAGATCCCACACCACACGTAGTACCTACTCTACACACACAACATGGACAACACACACAAAATAAACAAGGCCCACAGATCACAGTCAACACAAGCCCAAACACACAAGAACACACAGCACACACAGCACAGCCAAACGGAATACACACAGAATCACAACACAAACACCACAAATCATTCACTACCGCATATCAACCACAAATACAGCACACTACACGAAAGAATTCCAGAAAGCACAACACGCACGGATCAAACACGCACAATACACAGTAATAAACACATAACACACAACGCACACAGCAAGACATAAAAAAAAGAAGCAGAAACGACACACAGCACACACAACACAACACACACAAAATGTGCATCACAACAGCGCAGACAACACTCACTACATACAACACTCGCAGAACATACAACACACCGGCCACACACAACACACATGGAGAGCACCAACACAACACATACAACGCACACGAAAAACACCCACAACACGCCAAAGAGTTTACATACAACCTCTCAACACACAAACATCGCCTCACCCTAAACAACAAACCCCACACACACCGAGCACATGACTGCACACAATACCCATGAACCACGGTTCTCAGAGTAAACACAACACACACAGTGAGGGACACTGACCAAGCATGACCACACACAGTACACACATCACAAATTACACTCAATACTCAAACAGCGAACCCCACACACCACCTGTCAAACACAAACCCACGGTAATCACAACCACATGCAGAACCCGCACCACACACAACACATGCGAAATGACATGGAAGAAATACACAAACCACAAAAGAACACCGAATTTATGAAACACATTTCACAGACTGCACACACCACACAAAACACACATGAAACATACAGCACACAGGGCCTCACAGAACGCACAATGCGAAGCACACAACCTACATACAAAGCACGTCAGACAGAGCACACAATTAATATCCCACTCAACACGTAAAGCACACAGAGGACACAACACAAAGCACAATATGCCAAACAGATTAGGATACACCCAACACACATGCAACTGAGAGCACAATACGTTGCACATCACGGAACACACGTGCGGTCCCATCACACACTAAACATGAAACAGAAAACCATTCACAGACCACATAACATTCCCGACCGTGAACACAACATGCTACAAAAAAGTCACCAAACGTACGACACACAAAGACACACTCCAAGCACGCAACACCCAGCGCAGGACCGCCCACAAACACACCAGTCTCACAGCCCTCCACAGAGCAATACACACAGAACATACCCTACAAACAACAAAGTACCCAAACTGCACACCTCACAATCGCAACAGTCACAACACAGAAAGAACACAACACACGGGAAACACACGCTCAGACACATAAACACTGCCATGCACATTAAGCCAGCAGACCACAGACATCAGAGCTAAAAACACACCATAACGCAGTATGCAAAACGCAACACAACACAGAATACACACCCAATCACACAACAAACACCACAACCCATGCCCTACAGTATAAACAAAAGACGAACGACGCACTTCACACATGACACAAAACCCACAAACACAAAGGACCACACAGAAAGACGCACAACGCAAACATCGCACACAACACACACATTAAAAGAAACACATCAACACATTGCCGCAACACACAAAATAATACACAAATTACAGAGCAATACATCACACAACACACAAACATCACACACAATTTATACATCACACCTCATAACACACACAACAACCTGCAGTAACAACACAACACACAGACCGATGCAACCACTACATACCATACGTAAAGCCACACGCTCAAGGAATAACCACAATAAACTTAAGTAAACTCCCACAAACACAAAGACAGAGGACACACACAAACTCAGCACGCTAAAAGCACAACAGATGAAACAACATACAGCACAAACATCACAGGACATAAAGGCACACGATTCTCAGACACCACGGTTAGCCATATACACACCACACACACAATGAGGTACACGACACGAGCAAAACCACATACAGATAACACGTGTCCCCTCACACACTTAATCAATCACACACACAGCCTCTCAAACACAGCCAAACACGTATCAGAATCACATATGCATCACACACAGAAAACATACAAAACCACATGAAAGCAAACAACCAAGAATAAAGGCAGATAGCACACTTTTCTAACACTGAACACCCCACTCACAACCGCACGCAGACACCCCACACGCATGTATACACGGGCACCTTTACGCAATGCGCGCACAAACACACACACACACACAACATAAAGTAAAAACACAACAGTCACAGGGCGCACACCAGACACAACAGAGCACATGTTTCTCCTAAAACACACAAGTCACATTTGCAAGAGTACATGCACCACGCACCGTGAGGCACACCAAACACAACCACACACAGGTGACATATCTCACTTCGCAAACATAACAAGCACCCTCACATCACAACTCAAACACAACCATACGCAAATCACAATCACATACGGAAAACACACACAAAACAAATCCCTAGGCAAAACACACACAACCCACAAAGAAGACAAAGAGCGCACATTGCATACACTACACTCTGCAAGCACAACCACGCACAGACACAAAACACGTACATCCTCACGCAGGAGCACAACGCAGAGCACACACACAACACAGAAACATGCGAAACAAGGGTCCCAAGACACAGACCACACACCTCAAGGCACATAACTGCTCACAAAACACACACGGAAAACACTGCACAGACTACGTACTGCACACACCATGAGACATACTGAACAAGCGAAACCGCACAGTCAACACTTCTGATATCACGTGCATAACTCAAACAGCCAAACACACACACACAACCTCTCTAACACAACCACACACAAATCACAAACTCCACACATAAGACGGACACAACACATACTAATAATCCACAGACTACTCCCCTATGACGCACTACACACAACACACACAGCCACAAGCAGGCAGTATAGAGCACACACAGGTGCACGCAGACAGCTCGAAAAATCACACCCAAAATACACACTCACAGAACACATCAGACGCAACGCAAAACTAACATCACACAGAATGCTCAAAATACAGAGACCACCCAACATCTATCCTGTATGTAACACACAGAAAGCATATAGACAGCGCTCACACAACCCAGAACACAGTACACAACAGAAAGCAGAAAGACCAGACGCAGTACACATGAAACACGACGACGGAAGGCAGACAACAGAAACACAACACACACACAAACACCAACGGATAACTCATAAAAAATGACAAGATATACAACACACAAAGAACCACTCAGTGCACAGAACACACAGCTCACGACCACACCCATGACACATTGCACGCCACACAGAGAAAGTATGCAGAACAATGTACTCAACAAGCAGCAAAGAACCCATAACACACATTGTACATTCACAACACACACCACATATACAAGCACCAGTAGAACACTCATAAAAAATGACAAAATGTACAACACACAAGGAACCGCTCAATGCACACAACTCACAACCACGCACGTCACACATTGCACGCCACACGGAGAAAATTACACAGAGCAGTGAACTCGACACGCAGTAAAGATCCCACACCACACGTAGTACCTACTCTACACACACAACATGGACAACACACACAAAATAAACAAGGCCCACAGATCACAGTCAACACAAGCCCAAACACACAAGAACACACAGCACACACAGCACAGCCAAACGGAATACACACAGAATCACAACACAAACACCACAAATCATTCACTACCGCATATCAACCACAAATACAGCACACTACACGAAAGAATTCCAGAAAGCACAACACGCACGGATCAAACACGCACAATACACAGTAATAAACACATAACACACAACGCACACAGCAAGACATAAAAAAAAGAAGCAGAAACGACACACAGCACACACAACACAACACACACAAAATGTGCATCACAACAGCGCAGACAACACTCACTACATACAACACTCGCAGAACATACAACACACCGGCCACACACAACACACATGGAGAGCACCAACACAACACATACAACGCACACGAAAAACACCCACAACACGCCAAAGAGTTTACATACAACCTCTCAACACACAAACATCGCCTCACCCTAAACAACAAACCCCACACACACCGAGCACATGACTGCACACAATACCCATGAACCACGGTTCTCAGAGTAAACACAACACACACAGTGAGGGACACTGACCAAGCATGACCACACACAGTACACACATCACAAATTACACTCAATACTCAAACAGCGAACCCCACACACCACCTGTCAAACACAAACCCACGGTAATCACAACCACATGCAGAACCCGCACCACACACAACACATGCGAAATGACATGGAAGAAATACACAAACCACAAAAGAACACCGAGTTTATGAAACACATTTCACAGACTGCACACACCACACAAAACACACATGAAACATACAGCACACAGGGCCTCACAGAACGCACAATGCGAAGCACACAACCTACATACAAAGCACGTCAGACAGAGCACACAATTAATATCCCACTCAACACGTAAAGCACACAGAGGACACAACACAAAGCACAATATGCCAAACAGATTAGGATACACCCAACACACATGCAACTGAGAGCACAATACGTTGCACATCACGGAACACACGTGCGGTCCCATCACACACTAAACATGAAACAGAAAACCATTCACAGACCACATAACATTCCCGACCGTGAACACAACATGCTACAAAAAAGTCACCAAACGTACGACACACAAAGACACACTCCAAGCACGCAACACCCAGCGCAGGACCGCCCACAAACACACCAGTCTCACAGCCCTCCACAGAGCAATACACACAGAACATACCCTACAAACAACAAAGTACCCAAACTGCACACCTCACAATCGCAACAGTCACAACACAGAAAGAACACAACACACGGGAAACACACGCTCAGACACATAAACACTGCCATGCACATTAAGCCAGCAGACCACAGACATCAGAGCTAAAAACACACCATAACGCAGTATGCAAAACGCAACACAACACAGAATACACACCCAATCACACAACAAACACCACAACCCATGCCCTACAGTATAAACAAAAGACGAACGACGCACTTCACACATGACACAAAACCCACAAACACAAAGGACCACACAGAAAGACGCACAACGCAAACATCGCACACAACACACACATTAAAAGAAACACATCAACACATTGCCGCAACACACAAAATAATACACAAATTACAGAGCAATACATCACACAACACACAAACATCACACACAATTTATACATCACACCTCATAACACACACAACAACCTGCAGTAACAACACAACACACAGACCGATGCAACCACTACATACCATACGTAAAGCCACACGCTCAAGGAATAACCACATAAACTTAAGTAAACTCCCACAAACACAAAGACAGAGGACACACACAAACTCAGCACGCTAAAAGCACAACAGATGAAACAACATACAGCACAAACATCACAGGACATAAAGGCACACGATTCTCAGACACCACGGTTAGCCATATACACACCACACACACAATGAGGTACACGACACGAGCAAAACCACATACAGATAACACGTGTCCCCTCACACACTTAATCAATCACACACACAGCCTCTCAAATACAGCCAAACACGTATCAGAATCACATATGCATCACACACAGAAAACATACAAAACCACATGAAAGCAAACAACCAAGAATAAAGGCAGATAGCACACTTTTCTAACACTGAACACCCCACTCACAACCGCACGCAGACACCCCACACGCATGTATACACGGGCACCTTTACGCAATGCGCGCACAAACACACACACACACACAACATAAAGTAAAAACACAACAGTCACAGGGCGCACACCAGACACAACAGAGCACATGTTTCTCCTAAAACACACAAGTCACATTTGCAAGAGTACATGCACCACGCACCGTGAGGCACACCAAACACAACCACACACAGGTGACATATCTCACTTCGCAAACATAACAAGCACCCTCACATCACAACTCAAACACAACCATACGCAAATCACAATCACATACGGAAAACACACACAAAACAAATCCCTAGGCAAAACACACACAACCCACAAAGAAGACAAAGAGCGCACATTGCATACACTACACTCTGCAAGCACAACCACGCACAGACACAAAACACGTACATCCTCACGCAGGAGCACAACGCAGAGCACACACACAACACAGAAACATGCGAAACAAGGGTCCCAAGACACAGACCACACACCTCAAGGCACATAACTGCTCACAAAACACACACGGAAAACACTGCACAGACTACGTACTGCACACACCATGAGACATACTGAACAAGCGAAACCGCACAGTCAACACTTCTGATATCACGTGCATAACTCAAACAGCCAAACACACACACACAACCTCTCTAACACAACCACACACAAATCACAAACTCCACACATAAGACGGACACAACACATACTAATAATCCACAGACTACTCCCCTATGACGCACTACACACAACACACACAGCCACAAGCAGGCAGTATAGAGCACACACAGGTGCACGCAGACAGCTCGAAAAATCACACCCAAAATACACACTCACAGAACACATCAGACGCAACGCAAAACTAACATCACACAGAATGCTCAAAATACAGAGACCACCCAACATCTATCCTGTATGTAACACACAGAAAGCATATAGACAGCGCTCACACAACCCAGAACACAGTACACAACAGAAAGCAGAAAGACCAGACGCAGTACACATGAAACACGACGACGGAAGGCAGACAACAGAAACACAACACACACACAAACACCAACGGATAACTCATAAAAAATGACAAGATATACAACACACAAAGAACCACTCAGTGCACAGAACACACAGCTCACGACCACACCCATGACACATTGCACGCCACACAGAGAAAGTATGCAGAACAATGTACTCAACAAGCAGCAAAGAACCCATAACACACATTGTACATTCACAACACACACCACATATACAAGCACCAGTAGAACACTCATAAAAAATGACAAAATGTACAACACACAAGGAACCGCTCAATGCACACAACTCACAACCACGCACGTCACACATTGCACGCCACACGGAGAAAATTACACAGAGCAGTGAACTCGACACGCAGTAAAGATCCCACACCACACGTAGTACCTACTCTACACACACAACATGGACAACACACACAAAATAAACAAGGCCCACAGATCACAGTCAACACAAGCCCAAACACACAAGAACACACAGCACACACAGCACAGCCAAACGGAATACACACAGAATCACAACACAAACACCACAAATCATTCACTACCGCATATCAACCACAAATACAGCACACTACACGAAAGAATTCCAGAAAGCACAACACGCACGGATCAAACACGCACAATACACAGTAATAAACACATAACACACAACGCACACAGCAAGACATAAAAAAAGAAGCAGAAACGACACACAGCACACACAACACAACACACACAAAATGTGCATCACAACAGCGCAGACAACACTCACTACATACAACACTCGCAGAACATACAACACACCGGCCACACACAACACACATGGAGAGCACCAACACAACACATACAACGCACACGAAAAACACCCACAACACGCCAAAGAGTTTACATACAACCTCTCAACACACAAACATCGCCTCACCCTAAACAACAAACCCCACACACACCGAGCACATGACTGCACACAATACCCATGAACCACGGTTCTCAGAGTAAACACAACACACACAGTGAGGGACACTGACCAAGCATGACCACACACAGTACACACATCACAAATTACACTCAATACTCAAACAGCGAACCCCACACACCACCTGTCAAACACAAACCCACGGTAATCACAACCACATGCAGAACCCGCACCACACACAACACATGCGAAATGACATGGAAGAAATACACAAACCACAAAAGAACACCGAATTTATGAAACACATTTCACAGACTGCACACACCACACAAAACACACATGAAACATACAGCACACAGGGCCTCACAGAACGCACAATGCGAAGCACACAACCTACATACAAAGCACGTCAGACAGAGCACACAATTAATATCCCACTCAACACGTAAAGCACACAGAGGACACAACACAAAGCACAATATGCCAAACAGATTAGGATACACCCAACACACATGCAACTGAGAGCACAATACGTTGCACATCACGGAACACACGTGCGGTCCCATCACACACTAAACATGAAACAGAAAACCATTCACAGACCACATAACATTCCCGACCGTGAACACAACATGCTACAAAAAAGTCACCAAACGTACGACACACAAAGACACACTCCAAGCACGCAACACCCAGCGCAGGACCGCCCACAAACACACCAGTCTCACAGCCCTCCACAGAGCAATACACACAGAACATACCCTACAAACAACAAAGTACCCAAACTGCACACCTCACAATCGCAACAGTCACAACACAGAAAGAACACAACACACGGGAAACACACGCTCAGACACATAAACACTGCCATGCACATTAAGCCAGCAGACCACAGACATCAGAGCTAAAAACACACCATAACGCAGTATGCAAAACGCAACACAACACAGAATACACACCCAATCACACAACAAACACCACAACCCATGCCCTACAGTATAAACAAAAGACGAACGACGCACTTCACACATGACACAAAACCCACAAACACAAAGGACCACACAGAAAGACGCACAACGCAAACATCGCACACAACACACACATTAAAAGAAACACATCAACACATTGCCGCAACACACAAAATAATACACAAATTACAGAGCAATACATCACACAACACACAAACATCACACACAATTTATACATCACACCTCATAACACACACAACAACCTGCAGTAACAACACAACACACAGACCGATGCAACCACTACATACCATACATAAAGCCACACGCTCAAGGAATAACCACAATAAACTTAAGTAAACTCCCACAAACACAAAGACAGAGGACACACACAAACTCAGCACGCTAAAAGCACAACAGATGAAACAACATAAGGCACAAACATCACAGGACATAAAGGCACACGATTCTCAGACACCACGGTTAGCCATATACACACCACACACACAATGAGGTACACGACACGAGCAAAACCACATACAGATAACACGTGTCCCCTCACACACTTAATCAATCACACACACAGCCTCTCAAACACAGCCAAACACGTATCAGAATCACATATGCATCACACACAGAAAACATACAAAACCACATGAAAGCAAACAACCAAGAATAAAGGCAGATAGCACACTTTTCTAACACTGAACACCCCACTCACAACCGCACGCAGACACCCCACACGCATGTATACACGGGCACCTTTACGCAATGCGCGCACAAACACACACACACACACAACATAAAGTAAAAACACAACAGTCACAGGGCGCACACCAGACACAACAGAGCACATGTTTCTCCTAAAACACACAAGTCACATTTGCAAGAGTACATGCACCACGCACCGTGAGGAACACCAAACACAACCACACACAGGTGACATATCTCACTTCGCAAACATAACAAGCACCCTCACATCACAACTCAAACACAACCATACGCAAATCACAATCACATACGGAAAACACACACAAAACAAATCCCTAGGCAAAACACACACAACCCACAAAGAAGACAAAGAGCGCACATTGCATACACTACACTCTGCAAGCACAACCACGCACAGACACAAAACACGTACATCCTCACGCAGGAGCACAACGCAGAGCACACACACAACACAGAAACACGCGAAACAAGGGTCCCAAGACACAGACCACACACCTCAAGGCACATAACTGCTCACAAAACACACACGGAAAACACTGCACAGACTACGTACTGCACACACCATGAGACATACTGAACAAGCGAAACCGCACAGTCAACACTTCTGATATCACGTGCATAACTCAAACAGCCAAACACACACACACAACCTCTCTAACACAACCACACACAAATCACAAACTCCACACATAAGACGGACACAACACATACTAATAATCCACAGACTACTCCCCTATGACGCACTACACACAACACACACAGCCACAAGCAGGCAGTATAGAGCACACACAGGTGCACGCAGACAGCTCGAAAAATCACACCCAAAATACACACTCACAGAACACATCAGACGCAACGCAAAACTAACATCACACAGAATGCTCAAAATACAGAGACCACCCAACATCTATCCTGTATGTAACACACAGAAAGCATATAGACAGCGCTCACACAACCCAGAACACAGTACACAACAGAAAGCAGAAAGACCAGACGCAGTACACATGAAACACGACGACGGAAGGCAGACAACAGAAACACAACACACACACAAACACCAACGGATAACTCATAAAAAATGACAAGATATACAACACACAAAGAACCACTCAGTGCACAGAACACACAGCTCACGACCACACCCATGACACATTGCACGCCACACAGAGAAAGTATGCAGAACAATGTACTCAACAAGCAGCAAAGAACCCATAACACACATTGTACATTCACAACACACACCACATATACAAGCACCAGTAGAACACTCATAAAAAATGACAAAATGTACAACACACAAGGAACCGCTCAATGCACACAACTCACAACCACGCACGTCACACATTGCACGCCACACGGAGAAAATTACACAGAGCAGTGAACTCGACACGCAGTAAAGATCCCACACCACACGTAGTACCTACTCTACACACACAACATGGACAACACACACAAAATAAACAAGGCCCACAGATCACAGTCAACACAAGCCCAAACACACAAGAACACACAGCACACACAGCACAGCCAAACGGAATACACACAGAATCACAACACAAACACCACAAATCATTCACAAATACAGCACACTACACGAAAGAATTCCAGAAAGCACAACACGCACGGATCAAACACGCACAATACACAGTAATAAACACATAACACACAACGCACACAGCAAGACATAAAAAAAAGAAGCAGAAACGACACACAGCACACACAACACAACACACACAAAATGTGCATCACAACAGCGCAGACAACACTCACTACATACAACACTCGCAGAACATACAACACACCGGCCACACACAACACACATGGAGAGCACCAACACAACACATACAACGCACACGAAAAACACCCACAACACGCCAAAGAGTTTACATACAACCTCTCAACACACAAACATCGCCTCACCCTAAACAACAAACCCCACACACACCGAGCACATGACTGCACACAATACCCATGAACCACGGTTCTCAGAGTAAACACAACACACACAGTGAGGGACACTGACCAAGCATGACCACACACAGTACACACATCACAAATTACACTCAATACTCAAACAGCGAACCCCACACACCACCTGTCAAACACAAACCCACGGTAATCACAACCACATGCAGAACCCGCACCACACACAACACATGCGAAATGACATTGAAGAAATACACAAACCACAAAAGAACACCGAATTTATGAAACATATTTCACAGACTGCACACACCACACAAAACACACATAAAACATACAGCACACAGGGCCTCACAGAACGCACAATGCGAAGCACACAACCTACATACAAAGCACGTCAGACAGAGCACACAATTAATATCCCACTCAACACGTAAAGCACACAGAGGACACAACACAAAGCACAATATGCCAAACAGATTAGGATACACCCAACACACATGCAACTGAGAGCACAATACGTTGCACATCACGGAACACACGTGCGGTCCCATCACACACTAAACATGAAACAGAAAACCATTCACAGACCACATAACATTCCCGACCATGAACACAACACGCTACAAAAAAGACGCCAAACGTACGACACACAAAGACACACTCCAAGCACGCAACACCAAGCGCAGGACCGCCCACAAACACACCAGTCTCACAGCCCTCCACAGAGCAATACACACAGAACATACCCTACAAACAACAAAGTACCCAAACTGCACACCTCACAATCGCAACAGTCACAACACAGAAAGAACACAACAAACGGGAAACACACGCTCAGACACATAAACACTGCCATGCACATTAAGCCAGCAGACCACAGACATCAGAGCTAAAAACACACCATAACGCAGTATGCAAAACGCAACATAACACAGAATACACACCCAATCACACAACAAACACCACAACCCATGCCCTACAGTATAAACAAAAGACGAACGACGCACTTCACACATGACACAAAACCCACAAACACAAAGGACCACACAGAAAGACGCACAACGCAAACATCGCACACAACACACACATTAAAAGAAACACATCAACACATTGCCGCAACACACAAAATAATACACAAATTACAGAGCAATACATCACACAACACACAAACATCACACACAATTTATACATCACACCTCATAACACACACAACAACCTGCAGTAACAACACAACACACAGACCGATGCAACCACTACATACCATACATAAAGCCACACGCTCAAGGAATAACCACAATAAACTTAAGTAAACTCCCACAAACACAAAGACAGAGGACACACACAAACTCAGCACGCTGAAATCACAACAGATGAAACAACATACAGCACAAACATCACAGGACATAAAGGCACACGATTCTCAGACACCACGGTTAGCCATATACACACCACACACACAATGAGGTACACGACACGAGCAAAACCACATACAGATAACACGTGTCCCCTCACACACTTAATCAATCACACACACAGCCTCTCAAACACAGCCAAACACGTATCAGAATCACATATGCATCACACACAGAAAACATACAAAACCACATGAAAGCAAACAACCAAGAATAAAGGCAGATAGCACACTTTTCTAACACTGAACACCCCACTCACAACCGCACGCAGACACCCCACACACATGTATACACGGGCACCTTTACGCAATGCGCGCACAAACACACACACACACACAACATAAAGTAAAAACACAACAGTCACAGGGCGCACACCAGACACAACAGAGCACATGTTTCTCCTAAAACACACAAGTCACATTTGCAAGAGTACATGCACCACGCACCGTGAGGCACACCAAACACAACCACACACAGGTGACATATCTCACTTCGCAAACATAACAAGCACCCTCACATCACAACTCAAACACAACCATACGCAAATCACAATCACATACGGAAAACACACACAAAACAAATCCCTAGGCAAAACACACACAACCCACAAAGAAGACAAAGAGCGCACATTGCATACACTACACTCTGCAAGCACAACCACGCACAGACACAAAACACGTACATCCTCACGCAGGAGCACAACGCAGAGCACACACACAACACAGAAACACGCGAAACAAGGGTCCCAAGACACAGACCACACACCTCAAGGCACATAACTGCTCACAAAACACACACGGAAAACACTGCACAGACTACGTACTGCACACACCATGAGACATACTGAACAAGCGAAACCGCACAGTCAACACTTCTGATATCACGTGCATAACTCAAACAGCCAAACACACACACACAACCTCTCTAACACAACCACACACAAATCACAAACTCCACACATAAGACGGACACAACACATACTAATAATCCACAGACTACTCCCCTATGACGCACTACACACAACACACACAGCCACAAGCAGGCAGTATAGAGCACACACAGGTGCACGCAGACAGCTCGAAAAATCACACCCAAAATACACACTCACAGAACACATCAGACGCAACGCAAAACTAACATCACACAGAATGCTCAAAATACAGAGACCACCCAACATCTATCCTGTATGTAACACACAGAAAGCATATAGACAGCGCTCACACAACCCAGAACACAGTACACAACAGAAAGCAGAAAGACCAGACGCAGTACACATGAAACACGACGACGGAAGGCAGACAACAGAAACACAACACACACACAAACACCAACGGATAACTCATAAAAAATGACAAGATATACAACACACAAAGAACCACTCAGTGCACAGAACACACAGCTCACGACCACACCCATGACACATTGCACGCCACACAGAGAAAGTATGCAGAACAATGTACTCAACAAGCAGCAAAGAACCCATAACACACATTGTACATTCACAACACACACCACATATACAAGCACCAGTAGAACACTCATAAAAAATGACAAAATGTACAACACACAAGGAACCGCTCAATGCACACAACTCACAACCACGCACGTCACACATTGCACGCCACACGGAGAAAATTACACAGAGCAGTGAACTCGACACGCAGTAAAGATCCCACACCACACGTAGTACCTACTCTACACACACAACATGGACAACACACACAAAATAAACAAGGCCCACAGATCACAGTCAACACAAGCCCAAACACACAAGAACACACAGCACACACAGCACAGCCAAACGGAATACACACAGAATCACAACACAAACACCACAAATCATTCACAAATACAGCACACTACACGAAAGAATTCCAGAAAGCACAACACGCACGGATCAAACACGCACAATACACAGTAATAAACACATAACACACAACGCACACAGCAAGACATAAAAAAAGAAGCAGAAACGACACACAGCACACACAACACAACACACACAAAATGTGCATCACAACAGCGCAGACAACACTCACTACATACAACACTCGCAGAACATACAACACACCGGCCACACACAACACACATGGAGAGCACCAACACAACACATACAACGCACACGAAAAACACCCACAACACGCCAAAGAGTTTACATACAACCTCTCAACACACAAACATCGCCTCACCCTAAACAACAAACCCCACACACACCGAGCACATGACTGCACACAATACCCATGAACCACGGTTCTCAGAGTAAACACAACACACACAGTGAGGGACACTGACCAAGCATGACCACACACAGTACACACATCACAAATTACACTCAATACTCAAACAGCGAACCCCACACACCACCTGTCAAACACAAACCCACGGTAATCACAACCACATGCAGAACCCGCACCACACACAACACATGCGAAATGACATGGAAGAAATACACAAACCACAAAAGAACACCGAATTTATGAAACACATTTCACAGACTGCACACACCACACAAAACACACATGAAACATACAGCACACAGGGCCTCACAGAACGCACAATGCGAAGCACACAACCTACATACAAAGCACGTCAGACAGAGCACACAATTAATATCCCACTCAACACGTAAAGCACACAGAGGACACAACACAAAGCACAATATGCCAAACAGATTAGGATACACCCAACACACATGCAACTGAGAGCACAATACGTTGCACATCACGGAACACACGTGCGGTCCCATCACACACTAAACATGAAACAGAAAACCATTCACAGACCACATAACATTCCCGACCGTGAACACAACACGCTACAAAAAAGTCACCAAACGTACGACACACAAAGACACACTCCAAGAACGCAACACCCAGCGCAGGACCGCCCACAAACACACCAGTCTCACAGCCCTCCACAGAGCAATACACACAGAACATACCCTACAAACAACAAAGTACCCAAACTGCACACCTCACAATCGCAACAGTCACAACACAGAAAGAACACAACACACGGGAAACACACGCTCAGACACATAAACACTGCCATGCACATTAAGCCAGCAGACCACAGACATCAGAGCTAAAAACACACCATAACGCAGTATGCAAAACGCAACACAACACAGAATACACACCCAATCACACAACAAACACCACAACCCATGCCCTACAGTATAAACAAAAGACGAACGACGCACTTCACACATGACACAAAACCCACAAACACAAAGGACCACACAGAAAGACGCACAACGCAAACATCGCACACAACACACACATTAAAAGAAACACATCAACACATTGCCGCAACACACAAAATAATACACAAATTACAGAGCAATACATCACACAACACACAAACATCACACACAATTTATACATCACACCTCATAACACACACAACAACCTGCAGTAACAACACAACACACAGACCGATGCAACCACTACATACCATACATAAAGCCACACGCTCAAGGAATAACCACAATAAACTTAAGTAAACTCCCACAAACACAAAGACAGAGGACACACACAAACTCAGCACGCTAAAAGCACAACAGATGAAACAACATACAGCACAAACATCACAGGACATAAAGGCACACGATTCTCAGACACCACGGTTAGCCATATACACACCACACACAATGAGGTACACGACACGAGCAAAACCACATACAGATAACACGTGTCCCCTCACACACTTAATCAATCACACACACAGCCTCTCAAACACAGCCAAACACGTATCAGAATCACATATGCATCACACACAGAAAACATACAAAACCACATGAAAGCAAACAACCAAGAATAAAGGCAGATAGCACACTTTTCTAACACTGAACACCCCACTCACAACCGCACGCAGACACCCCACACGCATGTATACACGGGCACCTTTACGCAATGCGCGCACAAACACACACACACACACAACATAAAGTAAAAACACAACAGTCACAGGGCGCACACCAGACACAACAGAGCACATGTTTCTCCTAAAACACACAAGTCACATTTGCAAGAGTACATGCACCACGCACCGTGAGGCACACCAAACACAACCACACACAGGTGACATATCTCACTTCGCAAACATAACAAGCACCCTCACATCACAACTCAAACACAACCATACGCAAATCACAATCACATACGGAAAACACACACAAAACAAATCCCTAGGCAAAACACACACAACCCACAAAGAAGACAAAGAGCGCACATTGCATACACTACACTCTGCAAGCACAACCACGCACAGACACAAAACACGTACATCCTCACGCAGGAGCACAACGCAGAGCACACACACAACACAGAAACACGCGAAACAAGGGTCCCAAGACACAGACCACACACCTCAAGGCACATAACTGCTCACAAAACACACACGGAAAACACTGCACAGACTACGTACTGCACACACCATGAGACATACTGAACAAGCGAAACCGCACAGTCAACACTTCTGATATCACGTGCATAACTCAAACAGCCAAACACACACACACAACCTCTCTAACACAACCACACACAAATCACAAACTCCACACATAAGACGGACACAACACATACTAATAATCCACAGACTACTCCCCTATGACGCACTACACACAACACACACAGCCACAAGCAGGCAGTATAGAGCACACACAGGTGCACGCAGACAGCTCGAAAAATCACACCCAAAATACACACTCACAGAACACATCAGACGCAACGCAAAACTAACATCACACAGAATGCTCAAAATACAGAGACCACCCAACATCTATCCTGTATGTAACACACAGAAAGCATATAGACAGCGCTCACACAACCCAGAACACAGTACACAACAGAAAGCAGAAAGACCAGACGCAGTACACATGAAACACGACGACGGAAGGCAGACAACAGAAACACAACACACACACAAACACCAACGGATAACTCATAAAAAATGACAAGATATACAACACACAAAGAACCACTCAGTGCACAGAACACACAGCTCACGACCACACCCATGACACATTGCACGCCACACAGAGAAAGTATGCAGAACAATGTACTCAACAAGCAGCAAAGAACCCATAACACACATTGTACATTCACAACACACACCACATATACAAGCACCAGTAGAACACTCATAAAAAATGACAAAATGTACAACACACAAGGAACCGCTCAATGCACACAACTCACAACCACGCACGTCACACATTGCACGCCACACGGAGAAAATTACACAGAGCAGTGAACTCGACACGCAGTAAAGATCCCACACCACACGTAGTACCTACTCTACACACACAACATGGACAACACACACAAAATAAACAAGGCCCACAGATCACAGTCAACACAAGCCCAAACACACAAGAACACACAGCACACACAGCACAGCCAAACGGAATACACACAGAATCACAACACAAACACCACAAATCATTCACTACCGCATATCAACCACAAATACAGCACACTACACGAAAGAATTCCAGAAAGCACAACACGCACGGATCAAACACGCACAATACACAGTAATAAACACATAACACACAACGCACACAGCAAGACATAAAAAAAAGAAGCAGAAACGACACACAGCACACACAACACAACACACACAAAATGTGCATCACAACAGCGCAGACAACACTCACTACATACAACACTCGCAGAACATACAACACACCGGCCACACACAACACACATGGAGAGCACCAACACAACACATACAACGCACACGAAAAACACCCACAACACGCCAAAGAGTTTACATACAACCTCTCAACACACAAACATCGCCTCACCCTAAACAACAAACCCCACACACACCGAGCACATGACTGCACACAATACCCATGAACCACGGTTCTCAGAGTAAACACAACACACACAGTGAGGGACACTGACCAAGCATGACCACACACAGTACACACATCACAAATTACACTCAATACTCAAACAGCGAACCCCACACACCACCTGTCAAACACAAACCCACGGTAATCACAACCACATGCAGAACCCGCACCACACACAACACATGCGAAATGACATGGAAGAAATACACAAACCACAAAAGAACACCGAATTTATGAAACACATTTCACAGACTGCACACACCACACAAAACACACATGAAACATACAGCACACAGGGCCTCACAGAACGCACAATGCGAAGCACACAACCTACATACAAAGCACGTCAGACAGAGCACACAATTAATATCCCACTCAACACGTAAAGCACACAGAGGACACAACACAAAGCACAATATGCCAAACAGATTAGGATACACCCAACACACATGCAACTGAGAGCACAATACGTTGCACATCACGGAACACACGTGCGGTCCCATCACACACTAAACATGAAACAGAAAACCATTCACAGACCACATAACATTCCCGACCATGAACACAACACGCTACAAAAAAGACGCCAAACGTACGACACACAAAGACACACTCCAAGCACGCAACACCCAGCGCAGGACCGCCCACAAACACACCAGTCTCACAGCCCTCCACAGAGCAATACACACAGAACATACCCTACAAACAACAAAGTACCCAAACTGCACACCTCACAATCGCAACAGTCACAACACAGAAAGAACACAACACACGGGAAACACACGCTCAGACACATAAACACTGCCATGCACATTAAGCCAGCAGACCACAGACATCAGAGCTAAAAACACACCATAACGCAGTACGCAAAACGCAACACAACACAGAATACACACCCAATCACACAACAAACACCACAACCCATGCCCTACAGTATAAACAAAAGACGAACGACGCACTTCACACATGACACAAAACCCACAAACACAAAGGACCACACAGAAAGACGCACAACGCAAACATCGCACACAACACACACATTAAAAGAAACACATCAACACATTGCCGCAACACACAAAATAATACACAAATTACAGAGCAATACATCACACAACACACAAACATCACACACAATTTATACATCACACCTCATAACACACACAACAACCTGCAGTAACAACACAACACACAGACCGATGCAACCACTACATACCATACATGAAGCCACACGCTCAAGGAATAACCACAATAAACTTAAGTAAACTCCCACAAACACAAAGACAGAGGACACACACAAACTCAGCACGCTAAAAGCACAACAGATGAAACAACATAAGGCACAAACATCACAGGACATAAAGGCACACGATTCTCAGACACCACGGTTAGCCATATACACACCACACACACAATGAGGTACACGACACGAGCAAAACCACATACAGATAACACGTGTCCCCTCACACACTTAATCAATCACACACACAGCCTCTCAAACACAGCCAAACACGTATCAGAATCACATATGCATCACACACAGAAAACATACAAAACCACATGAAAGCAAACAACCAAGAATAAAGGCAGATAGCACACTTTTCTAACACTGAACACCCCACTCACAACCGCACGCAGACACCCCACACGCATGTATACACGGGCACCTTTACGCAATGCGCGCACAAACACACACACACACACAACATAAAGTAAAAACACAACAGTCACAGGGCGCACACCAGACACAACAGAGCACATGTTTCTCCTAAAACACACAAGTCACATTTGCAAGAGTACATGCACCACGCACCGTGAGGCACACCAAACACAACCACACACAGGTGACATATCTCACTTCGCAAACATAACAAGCACCCTCACATCACAACTCAAACACAACCATACGCAAATCACAATCACATACGGAAAACACACACAACCCACAAAGAAGACAAAGAGCGCACATTGCATACACTACACTCTGCAAGCACAACCACGCACAGACACAAAACACGTACATCCTCACGCAGGAGCACAACGCAGAGCACACACACAACACAGAAACACGCGAAACAAGGGTCCCAAGACACAGACCACACACCTCAAGGCACATAACTGCTCACAAAACACACACGGAAAACACTGCACAGACTACGTACTGCACACACCATGAGACATACTGAACAAGCGAAACCGCACAGTCAACACTTCTGATATCACGTGCATAACTCAAACAGCCAAACACACACACACAACCTCTCTAACACAACCACACACAAATCACAAACTCCACACATAAGACGGACACAACACATACTAATAATCCACAGACTACTCCCCTATGACGCACTACACACAACACACACAGACACAAGCAGGCAGTATAGAGCACACACAGGTGCACGCAGACAGCTCGAAAAATCACACCCAAAATACACACTCACAGAACACATCAGACGCAACGCAAAACTTACATCACACAGAATGCTCAAAATACAGAGACCACCCAACATCTATCCTGTATGTAACACACAGAAAGCATATAGACAGCGCTCACACAACCCAGAACACAGTACACAACAGAAAGCAGAAAGACCAGACGCAGTACACATGAAACACGACGACGGAAGGCAGACAACAGAAACACAACACACACACAAACACCAACGGATAACTCATAAAAAATGACAAGATATACAACACACAAAGAACCACTCAGTGCACAGAACACACAGCTCACGACCACACCCATGACACATTGCACGCCACACAGAGAACGTATGCAGAACAATGTACTCAACAAGCAGCAAAGAACCCATAACACACATTGTACATTCACAACACACACCACATATACAAGCACCAGTAGAACACTCATAAAAAATGACAAAATGTACAACACACAAGGAACCGCTCAATGCACACAACTCACAACCACGCACGTCACACATTGCACGACACACGGAGAAAATTACACAGAGCAGTGAACTCGACACGCAGTAAAGATCCCACACCACACGTAGTACCTACTCTACACACACAACATGGACAACACACACAAAATAAACAAGGCCCACAGATCACAGTCAACACAAGCCCAAACACACAAGAACACACAGCACACACAGCACAGCCAAACGGAATACAAACAGAATCACAACACAAACACCACAAATCATTCACAAATACAGCACACTACACGAAAGAATTCCAGAAAGCACAACACGCACGGATCAAACACGCACAATACACAGTAATAAACACATAACACACAACGCACACAGCAAGACATAAAAAAAAGAAGCAGAAACGACACACAGCACACACAACACAACACACACAAAATGTGCATCACAACAGCGCAGACAACACTCACTACATACAACACTCGCAGAACATACAACACACCGGCCACACACAACACACATGGAGAGCACCAACACAACACATACAACGCACACGAAAAACACCCACAACAAGCCAAAGAGTTTACATACAACCTCTCAACACACAAACATCGCCTCACCCTAAACAACAAACCCCACACACACCGAGCACATGACTGCACACAATACCCATGAACCACGGTTCTCAGAGTAAACACAACACACACAGTGAGGGACACTGACCAAGCATGACCACACACAGTACACACATCACAAATTACACTCAATACTCAAACAGCGAACCCCACACACCACCTGTCAAACACAAACCCACGGTAATCACAACCACATGCAGAACCCGCACCACACACAACACATGCGAAATGACATTGAAGAAATACACAAACCACAAAAGAACACCGAATTTATGAAACACATTTCACAGACTGCACACACCACACAAAACACACATAAAACATACAGCACACAGGGCCTCACAGAACGCACAATGCGAAGCACACAACCTACATACAAAGCACGTCAGACAGAGCACACAATTAATATCCCACTCAACACGTAAAGCACACAGAGGACACAACACAAAGCACAATATGCCAAACAGATTAGGATACACCCAACACACATGCAACTGAGAGCACAATACGTTGCACATCACGGAACACACGTGCGGTCCCATCACACACTAAACATGAAACAGAAAACCATTCACAGACCACATAACATTCCCGACCATGAACACAACACGCTACAAAAAAGACGCCAAACGTACGACACACAAAGACACACTCCAAGCACGCAACACCCAGCGCAGGACCGCCCACAAACACACCAGTCTCACAGCCCTCCACAGAGCAATACACACAGAACATACCCTACAAACAACAAAGTACCCAAACTGCACACCTCACAATCGCAACAGTCACAACACAGAAAGAACACAACAAACGGGAAACACACGCTCAGACACATAAACACTGCCATGCACATTAAGCCAGCAGACCACAGACATCAGAGCTAAAAACACACCATAACGCAGTATGCAAAACGCAACATAACACAGAATACACACCCAATCACACAACAAACACCACAACCCATGCCCTACAGTATAAACAAAAGACGAACGACGCACTTCACACATGACACAAAACCCACAAACACAAAGGACCACACAGAAAGACGCACAACGCAAACATCGCACACAACACACACATTAAAAGAAACACATCAACACATTGCCGCAACACACAAAATAATACACAAATTACAGAGCAATACATCACACAACACACAAACATCACACACAATTTATGCATCACACCTCATAACACACACAACAACCTGCAGTAACAACACAACACACAGACCGATGCAACCACTACATACCATACATAAAGCCACACGCTCAAGGAATAACCACAATAAACTTAAGTAAACTCCCACAAACACAAAGACAGAGGACACACACAAACTCAGCACGCTGAAAGCACAACAGATGAAACAACATACAGCACAAACATCACAGGACATAAAGGCACACGATTCTCAGACACCACGGTTAGCCATATACACACCACACACACAATGAGGTACACGACACGAGCAAAACCACATACAGATAACACGTGTCCCCTCACACACTTAATCAATCACACACACAGCCTCTCAAACACAGCCAAACACGTATCAGAATCACATATGCATCACACACAGAAAACATACAAAACCACATGAAAGCAAACAACCAAGAATAAAGGCAGATAGCACACTTTTCTAACACTGAACACCCCACTCACAACCGCACGCAGACACCCCACACGCATGTATACACGGGCACCTTTACGCAATGCGCGCACAAACACACACACACACACAACATAAAGTAAAAACACAACAGTCACAGGGCGCACACCAGACACAACAGAGCACATGTTTCTCCTAAAACACACAAGTCACATTTGCAAGAGTACATGCACCACGCACCGTGAGGCACACCAAACACAACCACACACAGGTGACATATCTCACTTCGCAAACATAACAAGCACCCTCACATCACAACTCAAACACAACCATACGCAAATCACAATCACATACGGAAAACACACACAAAACAAATCCCTAGGCAAAACACACACAACCCACAAAGAAGACAAAGAGCGCACATTGCATACACTACACTCTGCAAGCACAACCACGCACAGACACAAAACACGTACATCCTCACGCAGGAGCACAACGCAGAGCACACACACAACACAGAAACACGCGAAACAAGGGTCCCAAGACACAGACCACACACCTCAAGGCACATAACTGCTCACAAAACACACACGGAAAACACTGCACAGACTACGTACTGCACACACCATGAGACATACTGAACAAGCGAAACCGCACAGTCAACACTTCTGATATCACGTGCATAACTCAAACAGCCAAACACACACACACAACCTCTCTAACACAACCACACACAAATCACAAACTCCACACATAAGACGGACACAACACATACTAATAATCCACAGACTACTCCCCTATGACGCACTACACACAACACACACAGCCACAAGCAGGCAGTATAGAGCACACACAGGTGCACGCAGACAGCTCGAAAAATCACACCCAAAATACACACTCACAGAACACATCAGACGCAACGCAAAACTAACATCACACAGAATGCTCAAAATACAGAGACCACCCAACATCTATCCTGTATGTAACACACAGAAAGCATATAGACAGCGCTCACACAACCCAGAACACAGTACACAACAGAAAGCAGAAAGACCAGACGCAGTACACATGAAACACGACGACGGAAGGCAGACAACAGAAACACAACACACACACAAACACCAACGGATAACTCATAAAAAATGACAAGATATACAACACACAAAGAACCACTCAGTGCACAGAACACACAGCTCACGACCACACCCATGACACATTGCACGCCACACAGAGAACGTATGCAGAACAATGTACTCAACAAGCAGCAAAGAACCCATAACACACATTGTACATTCACAACACACACCACATATACAAGCACCAGTAGAACACTCATAAAAAATGACAAAATGTACAACACACAAGGAACCGCTCAATGCACACAACTCACAACCACGCACGTCACACATTGCACGCCACACGGAGAAAATTACACAGAGCAGTGAACTCGACACGCAGTAAAGATCCCACACCACACGTAGTACCTACTCTACACACACAACATGGACAACACACACAAAATAAACAAGGCCCACAGATCACAGTCAACACAAGCCCAAACACACAAGAACACACAGCACACACAGCACAGCCAAACGGAATACAAACAGAATCACAACACAAACACCACAAATCATTCACAAATACAGCACACTACACGAAAGAATTCCAGAAAGCACAACACGCACGGATCAAACACGCACAATACACAGTAATAAACACATAACACACAACGCACACAGCAAGACATAAAAAAAAGAAGCAGAAACGACACACAGCACACACAACACAACACACACAAAATGTGCATCACAACAGCGCAGACAACACTCACTACATACAACACTCGCAGAACATACAACACACCGGCCACACACAACACACATGGAGAGCACCAACACAACACATACAACGCACACGAAAAACACCCACAACAAGCCAAAGAGTTTACATACAACCTCTCAACACACAAACATCGCCTCACCCTAAACAACAAACCCCACACACACCGAGCACATGACTGCACACAATACCCATGAACCACGGTTCTCAGAGTAAACACAACACACACAGTGAGGGACACTGACCAAGCATGACCACACACAGTACACACATCACAAATTACACTCAATACTCAAACAGCGAACCCCACACACCACCTGTCAAACACAAACCCACGGTAATCACAACCACATGCAGAACCCGCACCACACACAACACATGCGAAATGACATTGAAGAAATACACAAACCACAAAAGAACACCGAATTTATGAAACACATTTCACAGACTGCACACACCACACAAAACACACATAAAACATACAGCACACAGGGCCTCACAGAACGCACAATGCGAAGCACACAACCTACATACAAAGCACGTCAGACAGAGCACACAATTAATATCCCACTCAACACGTAAAGCACACAGAGGACACAACACAAAGCACAATATGCCAAACAGATTAGGATACACCCAACACACATGCAACTGAGAGCACAATACGTTGCACATCACGGAACACACGTGCGGTCCCATCACACACTAAACATGAAACAGAAAACCATTCACAGACCACATAACATTCCCGACCATGAACACAACACGCTACAAAAAAGACGCCAAACGTACGACACACAAAGACACACTCCAAGCACGCAACACCCAGCGCAGGACCGCCCACAAACACACCAGTCTCACAGCCCTCCACAGAGCAATACACACAGAACATACCCTACAAACAACAAAGTACCCAAACTGCACACCTCACAATCGCAACAGTCACAACACAGAAAGAACACAACAAACGGGAAACACACGCTCAGACACATAAACACTGCCATGCACATTAAGCCAGCAGACCACAGACATCAGAGCTAAAAACACACCATAACGCAGTATGCAAAACGCAACATAACACAGAATACACACCCAATCACACAACAAACACCACAACCCATGCCCTACAGTATAAACAAAAGACGAACGACGCACTTCACACATGACACAAAACCCACAAACACAAAGGACCACACAGAAAGACGCACAACGCAAACATCGCACACAACACACACATTAAAAGAAACACATCAACACATTGCCGCAACACACAAAATAATACACAAATTACAGAGCAATACATCACACAACACACAAACATCACACACAATTTATGCATCACACCTCATAACACACACAACAACCTGCAGTAACAACACAACACACAGACCGATGCAACCACTACATACCATACATAAAGCCACACGCTCAAGGAATAACCACAATAAACTTAAGTAAACTCCCACAAACACAAAGACAGAGGACACACACAAACTCAGCACGCTGAAAGCACAACAGATGAAACAACATACAGCACAAACATCACAGGACATAAAGGCACACGATTCTCAGACACCACGGTTAGCCATATACACACCACACACACAATGAGGTACACGACACGAGCAAAACCACATACAGATAACACGTGTCCCCTCACACACTTAATCAATCACACACACAGCCTCTCAAACACAGCCAAACACGTATCAGAATCACATATGCATCACACACAGAAAACATACAAAACCACATGAAAGCAAACAACCAAGAATAAAGGCAGATAGCACACTTTTCTAACACTGAACACCCCACTCACAACCGCACGCAGACACCCCACACGCATGTATACACGGGCACCTTTACGCAATGCGCGCACAAACACACACACACACACAACATAAAGTAAAAACACAACAGTCACAGGGCGCACACCAGACACAACAGAGCACATGTTTCTCCTAAAACACACAAGTCACATTTGCAAGAGTACATGCACCACGCACCGTGAGGCACACCAAACACAACCACACACAGGTGACATATCTCACTTCGCAAACATAACAAGCACCCTCACATCACAACTCAAACACAACCATACGCAAATCACAATCACATACGGAAAACACACACAAAACAAATCCCTAGGCAAAACACACACAACCCACAAAGAAGACAAAGAGCGCACATTGCATACACTACACTCTGCAAGCACAACCACGCACAGACACAAAACACGTACATCCTCACGCAGGAGCACAACGCAGAGCACACACACAACACAGAAACACGCGAAACAAGGGTCCCAAGACACAGACCACACACCTCAAGGCACATAACTGCTCACAAAACACACACGGAAAACACTGCACAGACTACGTACTGCACACACCATGAGACATACTGAACAAGCGAAACCGCACAGTCAACACTTCTGATATCACGTGCATAACTCAAACAGCCAAACACACACACACAACCTCTCTAACACAACCACACACAAATCACAAACTCCACACATAAGACGGACACAACACATACTAATAATCCACAGACTACTCCCCTATGACGCACTACACACAACACACACAGCCACAAGCAGGCAGTATAGAGCACACACAGGTGCACGCAGACAGCTCGAAAAATCACACCCAAAATACACACTCACAGAACACATCAGACGCAACGCAAAACTAACATCACACAGAATGCTCAAAATACAGAGACCACCCAACATCTATCCTGTATGTAACACACAGAAAGCATATAGACAGCGCTCACACAACCCAGAACACAGTACACAACAGAAAGCAGAAAGACCAGACGCAGTACACATGAAACACGACGACGGAAGGCAGACAACAGAAACACAACACACACACAAACACCAACGGATAACTCATAAAAAATGACAAGATATACAACACACAAAGAACCACTCAGTGCACAGAACACACAGCTCACGACCACACCCATGACACATTGCACGCCACACAGAGAAAGTATGCAGAACAATGTACTCAACAAGCAGCAAAGAACCCATAACACACATTGTACATTCACAACACACACCACATATACAAGCACCAGTAGAACACTCATAAAAAATGACAAAATGTACAACACACAAGGAACCGCTCAATGCACACAACTCACAACCACGCACGTCACACATTGCACGCCACACGGAGAAAATTACACAGAGCAGTGAACTCGACACGCAGTAAAGATCCCACACCACACGTAGTACCTACTCTACACACACAACATGGACAACACACACAAAATAAACAAGGCCCACAGATCACAGTCAACACAAGCCCAAACACACAAGAACACACAGCACACACAGCACAGCCAAACGGAATACACACAGAATCACAACACAAACACCACAAATCATTCACTACCGCATATCAACCACAAATACAGCACACTACACGAAAGAATTCCAGAAAGCACAACACGCACGGATCAAACACGCACAATACACAGTAATAAACACATAACACACAACGCACACAGCAAGACATAAAAAAAAGAAGCAGAAACGACACACAGCACACACAACACAACACACACAAAATGTGCATCACAACAGCGCAGACAACACTCACTACATACAACACTCGCAGAACATACAACACACCGGCCACACACAACACACATGGAGAGCACCAACACAACACATACAACGCACACGAAAAACACCCACAACACGCCAAAGAGTTTACATACAACCTCTCAACACACAAACATCGCCTCACCCTAAACAACAAACCCCACACACACCGAGCACATGACTGCACACAATACCCATGAACCACGGTTCTCAGAGTAAACACAACACACACAGTGAGGGACACTGACCAAGCATGACCACACACAGTACACACATCACAAATTACACTCAATACTCAAACAGCGAACCCCACACACCACCTGTCAAACACAAACCCACGGTAATCACAACCACATGCAGAACCCGCACCACACACAACACATGCGAAATGACATGGAAGAAATACACAAACCACAAAAGAACACCGAATTTATGAAACACATTTCACAGACTGCACACACCACACAAAACACACATGAAACATACAGCACACAGGGCCTCACAGAACGCACAATGCGAAGCACACAACCTACATACAAAGCACGTCAGACAGAGCACACAATTAATATCCCACTCAACACGTAAAGCACACAGAGGACACAACACAAAGCACAATATGCCAAACAGATTAGGATACACCCAACACACATGCAACTGAGAGCACAATACGTTGCACATCACGGAACACACGTGCGGTCCCATCACACACTAAACATGAAACAGAAAACCATTCACAGACCACATAACATTCCCGACCATGAACACAACACGCTACAAAAAAGACGCCAAACGTACGACACACAAAGACACACTCCAAGCACGCAACACCCAGCGCAGGACCGCCCACAAACACACCAGTCTCACAGCCCTCCACAGAGCAATACACACAGAACATACCCTACAAACAACAAAGTACCCAAACTGCACACCTCACAATCGCAACAGTCACAACACAGAAAGAACACAACACACGGGAAACACACGCTCAGACACATAAACACTGCCATGCACATTAAGCCAGCAGACCACAGACATCAGAGCTAAAAACACACCATAACGCAGTACGCAAAACGCAACACAACACAGAATACACACCCAATCACACAACAAACACCACAACCCATGCCCTACAGTATAAACAAAAGACGAACGACGCACTTCACACATGACACAAAACCCACAAACACAAAGGACCACACAGAAAGACGCACAACGCAAACATCGCACACAACACACACATTAAAAGAAACACATCAACACATTGCCGCAACACACAAAATAATACACAAATTACAGAGCAATACATCACACAACACACAAACATCACACACAATTTATACATCACACCTCATAACACACACAACAACCTGCAGTAACAACACAACACACAGACCGATGCAACCACTACATACCATACATGAAGCCACACGCTCAAGGAATAACCACAATAAACTTAAGTAAACTCCCACAAACACAAAGACAGAGGACACACACAAACTCAGCACGCTAAAAGCACAACAGATGAAACAACATAAGGCACAAACATCACAGGACATAAAGGCACACGATTCTCAGACACCACGGTTAGCCATATACACACCACACACACAATGAGGTACACGACACGAGCAAAACCACATACAGATAACACGTGTCCCCTCACACACTTAATCAATCACACACACAGCCTCTCAAACACAGCCAAACACGTATCAGAATCACATATGCATCACACACAGAAAACATACAAAACCACATGAAAGCAAACAACCAAGAATAAAGGCAGATAGCACACTTTTCTAACACTGAACACCCCACTCACAACCGCACGCAGACACCCCACACGCATGTATACACGGGCACCTTTACGCAATGCGCGCACAAACACACACACACACACAACATAAAGTAAAAACACAACAGTCACAGGGCGCACACCAGACACAACAGAGCACATGTTTCTCCTAAAACACACAAGTCACATTTGCAAGAGTACATGCACCACGCACCGTGAGGCACACCAAACACAACCACACACAGGTGACATATCTCACTTCGCAAACATAACAAGCACCCTCACATCACAACTCAAACACAACCATACGCAAATCACAATCACATACGGAAAACACACACAACCCACAAAGAAGACAAAGAGCGCACATTGCATACACTACACTCTGCAAGCACAACCACGCACAGACACAAAACACGTACATCCTCACGCAGGAGCACAACGCAGAGCACACACACAACACAGAAACACGCGAAACAAGGGTCCCAAGACACAGACCACACACCTCAAGGCACATAACTGCTCACAAAACACACACGGAAAACACTGCACAGACTACGTACTGCACACACCATGAGACATACTGAACAAGCGAAACCGCACAGTCAACACTTCTGATATCACGTGCATAACTCAAACAGCCAAACACACACACACAACCTCTCTAACACAACCACACACAAATCACAAACTCCACACATAAGACGGACACAACACATACTAATAATCCACAGACTACTCCCCTATGACGCACTACACACAACACACACAGACACAAGCAGGCAGTATAGAGCACACACAGGTGCACGCAGACAGCTCGAAAAATCACACCCAAAATACACACTCACAGAACACATCAGACGCAACGCAAAACTTACATCACACAGAATGCTCAAAATACAGAGACCACCCAACATCTATCCTGTATGTAACACACAGAAAGCATATAGACAGCGCTCACACAACCCAGAACACAGTACACAACAGAAAGCAGAAAGACCAGACGCAGTACACATGAAACACGACGACGGAAGGCAGACAACAGAAACACAACACACACACAAACACCAACGGATAACTCATAAAAAATGACAAGATATACAACACACAAAGAACCACTCAGTGCACAGAACACACAGCTCACGACCACACCCATGACACATTGCACGCCACACAGAGAACGTATGCAGAACAATGTACTCAACAAGCAGCAAAGAACCCATAACACACATTGTACATTCACAACACACACCACATATACAAGCACCAGTAGAACACTCATAAAAAATGACAAAATGTACAACACACAAGGAACCGCTCAATGCACACAACTCACAACCACGCACGTCACACATTGCACGCCACACGGAGAAAATTACACAGAGCAGTGAACTCGACACGCAGTAAAGATCCCACACCACACGTAGTACCTACTCTACACACACAACATGGACAACACACACAAAATAAACAAGGCCCACAGATCACAGTCAACACAAGCCCAAACACACAAGAACACACAGCACACACAGCACAGCCAAACGGAATACAAACAGAATCACAACACAAACACCACAAATCATTCACAAATACAGCACACTACACGAAAGAATTCCAGAAAGCACAACACGCACGGATCAAACACGCACAATACACAGTAATAAACACATAACACACAACGCACACAGCAAGACATAAAAAAAAGAAGCAGAAACGACACACAGCACACACAACACAACACACACAAAATGTGCATCACAACAGCGCAGACAACACTCACTACATACAACACTCGCAGAACATACAACACACCGGCCACACACAACACACATGGAGAGCACCAACACAACACATACAACGCACACGAAAAACACCCACAACAAGCCAAAGAGTTTACATACAACCTCTCAACACACAAACATCGCCTCACCCTAAACAACAAACCCCACACACACCGAGCACATGACTGCACACAATACCCATGAACCACGGTTCTCAGAGTAAACACAACACACACAGTGAGGGACACTGACCAAGCATGACCACACACAGTACACACATCACAAATTACACTCAATACTCAAACAGCGAACCCCACACACCACCTGTCAAACACAAACCCACGGTAATCACAACCACATGCAGAACCCGCACCACACACAACACATGCGGAATGACATGGAAGAAATACACAAACCACAAAAGAACACCGAATTTATGAAACACATTTCACAGACTGCACACACCACACAAAACACACATGAAACATACAGCACACAGGGCCTCACAGAACGCACAATGCGAAGCACACAACCTACATACAAAGCACGTCAGACAGAGCACACAATTAATATCCCACTCAACACGTAAAGCACACAGAGGACACAACACAAAGCACAATATGCCAAACAGATTAGGATACACCCAACACACATGCAACTGAGAGCACAATACGTTGCACATCACGGAACACACGTGCGGTCCCATCACACACTAAACATGAAACAGAAAACCATTCACAGACCACATAACATTCCCGACCATGAACACAACACGCTACAAAAAAGACGCCAAACGTACGACACACAAAGACACACTCCAAGCACGCAACACCCAGCGCAGGACCGCCCACAAACACACCAGTCTCACAGCCCTCCACAGAGCAATACACACAGAACATACCCTACAAACAACAAAGTACCCAAACTGCACACCTCACAATCGCAACAGTCACAACACAGAAAGAACACAACAAACGGGAAACACACGCTCAGACACATAAACACTGCCATGCACATTAAGCCAGCAGACCACAGACATCAGAGCTAAAAACACACCATAACGCAGTATGCAAAACGCAACATAACACAGAATACACACCCAATCACACAACAAACACCACAACCCATGCCCTACAGTATAAACAAAAGACGAACGACGCACTTCACACATGACACAAAACCCACAAACACAAAGGACCACACAGAAAGACGCACAACGCAAACATCGCACACAACACACACATTAAAAGAAACACATCAACACATTGCCGCAACACACAAAATAATACACAAATTACAGAGCAATACATCACACAACACACAAACATCACACACAATTTATGCATCACACCTCATAACACACACAACAACCTGCAGTAACAACACAACACACAGACCGATGCAACCACTACATACCATACATAAAGCCACACGCTCAAGGAATAACCACAATAAACTTAAGTAAACTCCCACAAACACAAAGACAGAGGACACACACAAACTCAGCACGCTGAAAGCACAACAGATGAAACAACATACAGCACAAACATCACAGGACATAAAGGCACACGATTCTCAGACACCACGGTTAGCCATATACACACCACACACACAATGAGGTACACGACACGAGCAAAACCACATACAGATAACACGTGTCCCCTCACACACTTAATCAATCACACACACAGCCTCTCAAACACAGCCAAACACGTATCAGAATCACATATGCATCACACACAGAAAACATACAAAACCACATGAAAGCAAACAACCAAGAATAAAGGCAGATAGCACACTTTTCTAACACTGAACACCCCACTCACAACCGCACGCAGACACCCCACACGCATGTATACACGGGCACCTTTACGCAATGCACGCACAAACACACACACACACAACATAAAGTAAAAACACAACAGTCACAGGGCGCACACCAGACACAACAGAGCACATGTTTCTCCTAAAACACACAAGTCACATTTGCAAGAGTACATGCACCACGCACCGTGAGGAACACCAAACACAACCACACACAGGTGACATATCTCACTTCGCAAACATAACAAGCACCCTCACATCACAACTCAAACACAACCATACGCAAATCACAATCACATACGGAAAACACACACAACCCACAAAGAAGACAAAGAGCGCACATTGCATACACTACACTCTGCAAGCACAACCACGCACAGACACAAAACACGTACATCCTCACGCAGGAGCACAACGCAGAGCACACACACAACACAGAAACATGCGAAACAAGGGTCCCAAGACACAGACCACACACCTCAAGGCACATAACTGCTCACAAAACACACACGGAAAACACTGCACAGACTACGTACTGCACACACCATGAGACATACTGAACAAGCGAAACCGCACAGTCAACACTTCTGATATCACGTGCATAACTCAAACAGCCAAACACACACACACAACCTCTCTAACACAACCACACACAAATCACAAACTCCACACATAAGACGGACACAACACATACTAATAATCCACAGACTACTCCCCTATGACGCACTACACACAACACACACAGCCACAAGCAGGCAGTATAGAGCACACACAGGTGCACGCAGACAGCTCGAAAAATCACACCCAAAATACACACTCACAGAACACATCAGACGCAACGCAAAACTAACATCACACAGAATGCTCAAAATACAGAGACCACCCAACATCTATCCTGTATGTAACACACAGAAAGCATATAGACAGCGCTCACACAACCCAGAACACAGTACACAACAGAAAGCAGAAAGACCAGACGCAGTACACATGAAACACGACGACGGAAGGCAGACAACAGAAACACAACACACACACAAACACCAACGGATAACTCATAAAAAATGACAAGATATACAACACACAAAGAACCACTCAGTGCACAGAACACACAGCTCACGACCACACCCATGACACATTGCACGCCACACAGAGAAAGTATGCAGAACAATGTACTCAACAAGCAGCAAAGAACCCATAACACACATTGTACATTCACAACACACACCACATATACAAGCACCAGTAGAACACTCATAAAAAATGACAAAATGTACAACACACAAGGAACCGCTCAATGCACACAACTCACAACCACGCACGTCACACATTGCACGCCACACGGATAAAATTACACAGAGCAGTGAACTCGACACGCAGTAAAGATCCCACACCACACGTAGTACCTACTCTACACACACAACATGGACAACACACACAAAATAAACAAGGCCCACAGATCACAGTCAACACAAGCCCAAACACACAAGAACACACAGCACACACAGCACAGCCAAACGGAATACACACAGAATCACAACACAAACACCACAAATCATTCACTACCGCATATCAACCACAAATACAGCACACTACACGAAAGAATTCCAGAAAGCACAACACGCACGGATCAAACACGCACAATACACAGTAATAAACACATAACACACAACGCACACAGCAAGACATAAAAAAAAGAAGCAGAAACGACACACAGCACACACAACACAACACACACAAAATGTGCATCACAACAGCGCAGACAACACTCACTACATACAACACTCGCAGAACATACAACACACCGGCCACACACAACACACATGGAGAGCACCAACACAACACATACAACGCACACGAAAAACACCCACAACACGCCAAAGAGTTTACATACAACCTCTCAACACACAAACATCGCCTCACCCTAAACAACAAACCCCACACACACCGAGCACATGACTGCACACAATACCCATGAACCACGGTTCTCAGAGTAAACACAACACACACAGTGAGGGACACTGACCAAGCATGACCACACACAGTACACACATCACAAATTACACTCAATACTCAAACAGCGAACCCCACACACCACCTGTCAAACACAAACCCACGGTAATCACAACCACATGCAGAACCCGCACCACACACAACACATGCGAAATGACATGGAAGAAATACACAAACCACAAAAGAACACCGAATTTATGAAACACATTTCACAGACTGCACACACCACACAAAACACACATGAAACATACAGCACACAGGGCCTCACAGAACGCACAATGCGAAGCACACAACCTACATACAAAGCACGTCAGACAGAGCACACAATTAATATCCCACTCAACACGTAAAGCACACAGAGGACACAACACAAAGCACAATATGCCAAACAGATTAGGATACACCCAACACACATGCAACTGAGAGCACAATACGTTGCACATCACGGAACACACGTGCGGTCCCATCACACACTAAACATGAAACAGAAAACCATTCACAGACCACATAACATTCCCGACCATGAACACAACACGCTACAAAAAAGACGCCAAACGTACGACACACAAAGACACACTCCAAGCACGCAACACCCAGCGCAGGACCGCCCACAAACACACCAGTCTCACAGCCCTCCACAGAGCAATACACACAGAACATACCCTACAAACAACAAAGTACCCAAACTGCACACCTCACAATCGCAACAGTCACAACACAGAAAGAACACAACAAACGGGAAACACACGCTCAGACACATAAACACTGCCATGCACATTAAGCCAGCAGACACAGACATCAGAGCTAAAAACACACCATAACGCAGTATGCAAAACGCAACATAACACAGAATACACACCCAATCACACAACAAACACCACAACCCATGCCCTACAGTATAAACAAAAGACGAACGACGCACTTCACACATGACACAAAACCCACAAACACAAAGGACCACACAGAAAGACGCACAACGCAAACATCGCACACAACACACACATTAAAAGAAACACATCAACACATTGCCGCAACACACAAAATAATACACAAATTACAGAGCAATACATCACACAACACACAAACATCACACACAATTTATACATCACACCTCATAACACACACAACAACCTGCAGTAACAACACAACACACAGACCGATGCAACCACTACATACCATACATAAAGCCACACGCTCAAGGAATAACCACAATAAACTTAAGTAAACTCCCACAAACACAAAGACAGAGGACACACACAAACTCAGCACGCTGAAAGCACAACAGATGAAACAACATACAGCACAAACATCACAGGACATAAAGGCACACGATTCTCAGACACCACGGTTAGCCATATACACACCACACACACAATGAGGTACACGACATGAGCAAAACCACATACAGATAACACGTGTCCCCTCACACACTTAATCAATCACACACACAGCCTCTCAAACACAGCCAAACACGTATCAGAATCACATATGCATCACACACAGAAAACATACAAAACCACATGAAAGCAAACAACCAAGAATAAAGGCAGATAGCACACTTTTCTAACACTGAACACCCCACTCACAACCGCACGCAGACACCCCACACGCATGTATACACGGGCACCTTTACGCAATGCGCGCACAAACACACACACACACACAACATAAAGTAAAAACACAACAGTCACAGGGCGCACACCAGACACAACAGAGCACATGTTTCTCCTAAAACACACAAGTCACATTTGCAAGAGTACATGCACCACGCACCGTGAGGCACACCAAACACAACCACACACAGGTGACATATCTCACTTCGCAAACATAACAAGCACCCTCACATCACAACTCAAACACAACCATACGCAAATCACAATCACATACGGAAAACACACACAAAACAAATCCCTAGGCAAAACACACACAACCCACAAAGAAGACAAAGAGCGCACATTGCATACACTACACTCTGCAAGCACAACCACGCACAGACACAAAACACGTACATCCTCACGCAGGAGCACAACGCAGAGCACACACACAACACAGAAACACGCGAAACAAGGGTCCCAAGACACAGACCACACACCTCAAGGCACATAACTGCTCACAAAACACACACGGTAAACACTGCACAGACTACGTACTGCACACACCATGAGACATACTGAACAAGCGAAACCGCACAGTCAACACTTCTGATATCACGTGCATAACTCAAACAGCCAAACACACACACACAACCTCTCTAACACAACCACACACAAATCACAAACTCCACACATAAGACGGACACAACACATACTAATAATCCACAGACTACTCCCCTATGACGCACTACACACAACACACACAGCCACAAGCAGGCAGTATAGAGCACACACAGGTGCACGCAGACAGCTCGAAA